>NC_088685.1:124499706-124802737 GCF_028017835.1 Emys orbicularis | reverse complement strand
TCCCCCCACAAATTTCTACTGGCTTTATCTACATCCCCTTGCTCCAAATCAGCTACTCACTTTCTTCTTCTTCATCTTCTTTTTCTTTTTAAGGGACTGATAGATGGGGTGTGCTGTTTAACCATAATTCACACAGTCCTTTCTAAAGCTGAAGGATAAGGACTAATAAGAAAAAAAACTTTTAGCCCAAGGTTTTCATAAGGTGGCAGTGAAAGATGCTTCATTTAATCCACTGTTGTGTCTGCAAATAATTCCTTATGCTAAGTAGCTCCTCACATTCATAGCTACTGCACTGACTTTTAGTACATTAATAACACCGGTCATGAGACTTTGGGATATACTAGAACAATTTATTTCCCAGTGGGGGTCTTATCTAAACAAGATCAGTCTTTATATGTTTCTCCATTTAGCTGGGATTCTATAGCAATGTATCTGGTATTATCTGTGTCTTGCTGTTGCTCAGTTTGGGGAGGGGGGGATATATAGAGCAGATGACAGCTGCAACAGGATCACTGTTGTGCCACAGAGTATTTCCATACTAAGCAGAAACCATTTTATGTTAAATCTCCTCTCTGTTTCCTTGAAGTAAATGCACAGTGCTAACGTAATGCAAAGGAACCATGCAACCTTAGCACAATAACAAGTATGATGTATCATGGATCTTTCCAATGTTCAGTGTTAGATTTTCCTTTTTAAAAAGAGATGATATTCCTAATAGGTGGACAGAGAGGTTGTGTGATGGGGCACTCAACCCACACTAGCCCTGGAGGAATTAATATAGGCAAGAAAGGCCAATTAGTCATAGTCTGCACCTGGAGGGGAGCTAGGATGCAATGAGGCTTAATTGAGAAATAAGCTCACCTGGGCAAAAACAGCTGGGGCTTCTATACAGCCAGGGAGATGGCAGCACGGAAGGGGGACAAGTAGTCAGGGGCCTGCAGTCACACTACCTGATTAGGGTTGCCAACTTTCTACTCACACAAAACCAAACACCCTTGCCGTGCCCCACCCCTCCTCTGAGGCCCTGCCCCCTGCTCACTCCATTCTCCCCCTCTGTTGCTTGCTCTTCCCACCCTCACTCACTCTCTCATTTTCATCGGTCTGGCTCAGGGGGTTGGGCTGTGGGAGGGGCCAGAAACGAGGAGTTCGGGGTGCGGGAGCGGGCTCTGGGCAGTGGGTTCGGATGCAGGAGGAGGTGAAGGCTCCAGGTGCGGGCTCGGGGGTGGGGCCAGGGATGAGGGGTTTGGGATGCAGGAGAGTGCTCCAGGTTGGGTCAGAGGGGTTGGGAGGGGGATCAGGGCTGGAGCAGGGGGTTGGGGCGCGGGAGGGGGTGCAGGCTCCGAGCAGCGCTTACCTCAGGCGGCTTCCAGACGCAGCGGCACGTCTCCCCTCCAGCTACTACACGGAGGCATGGCCAGGCGGATCTGCGCGCTGCCCTGACCGCAGGTGCTAACCCCACAGCTCCCATTGGCCGCAGTTCCCGGCCAATGGGAGCCGCAGAGCTAGTGCTTGGGGAGGGGACAGTGTGTGGAGCCCCTTGGCTACCCCATATGTATAGGAGCCCGAGGGGGGACATGCTGCTGCTTCCAGGAGCCATGTGGAGCCATGGCAGGCAGGGAGCCTGCCTTAACCCCGCTGCACCGCCAACTGGACTTGGGATGACTCAGTCAGCAGTGCTGACTGGAGCCGCCAGGGTCCCTTTTTGACTGGGCATTCCAGTTGAAAACCAGACACCTGGCAACCCTATACCTGATACAAGGGGGCGGGAGGAGGCGGCATCTGTAATAGGTAGTATAGGAAGCAGTCAAGGGAAAGAGCAGTAAGGACTGTGCGAGTGAAGATCTGAGGTGCTGGGTTGAGGGTCCTGGATTGGAACCCAGGGTAGAAGGTGGGTCCAGGTTCCCCTACAAGGGGCAGCCTATTTGGGGACTGTTAGAGACAGTCTGAAGGGAGACTTTGATAATAGTGTGGAACGGGGTAGAATTTACATGTGTCTTGGCCAGAGGGTTAAGCCATGAAAAGGAAAGCACACAGCTTTGGGAATATGAGAGAAGCCATGGAGTGAGTGAGCACGATGATGGGCTGAGCAACCTCAGGAAGGGGCATTAGAGCATGTGGGAGTTAATCTCCGGATGAGCCACTAGGAGGCACTAGAGTGGGAAGAGAGCATCCCCTGTGACAGGCCTGTTATCTCAGGCTTTCAGGAATGTCTTTTGTGTAGGTTGTTTTCATGAATTTGTAACTCAGCCCAACTACTGAATACCTTCTAAGAAATACATTATTTCAGATTTACATTATTGATATTAGAAAACACTTGTATTTCACACATCCCACTGAACTCACTTTGGGTTTTATATGTCAGAGGAATTTTGTGTGGGGAATAAATGAACAAAAACTAAGTGAACTACATATGTTTCTAGTGAAATCTCCAATTTGGGTGTGGACAACAAAACATTTGAAAATGGGATAATAAAGGATTTATTTTCATTAATACCCTAACAGAGTTCCTTTTCCCCCTTCTACAGACCTAGAGGATAAAGTTAGGAGGTATCAATAATTTAGGAAATAGGTTTAAGGCCAAGAAGCCTCATTACAATATGTTCTACTTTCTCCTGCTTCTTAAGCTAAGTCAATGTTCTACCTCAGGGTGAAGCCTCATTTAATCAGACACAAATGCAGTTCTAGGGGTTATTCTAAAGGAGCATTCAGTATATTCACCACTTACCCCAGAATCTAGGCATGTCATCTCAACAACATGTTTATTTTTAATTGATCTAAGGAGCAAGACTTCCAATTCTGTTTTTAACCACTGCTCACTCCCAAGAAGCACTCAGTTCTGATACAGACTCTGTGAATTCTTGGTTCTAATGGAAGTGCGAATGCCAGCTGAAACTGGCACCAGTCGATATATATATTTATTGTGTTTATTTAGGCATTATGACATAGGTATTTTAGACTGCAAGCATATATCTCAATTGACATAACAGTATCCATGAAAATGATGTTTTAGTGATTTGTGATGCCATCAGAACCCAGAGTTATATGTATGTAGTTTTAAAAGTTTGCTGTATTTCTGATTTAGTGGGGAAAAAAAACATTTTCACAAGAAAAATGTTTTTATAAACTCATATTATATTTAAATGTAGGTGTACATATGTTTGTGTGTGTGTTTTCTTTCTGGAGAACTGTTTGATTTAAAGACCGTTATGAACAACGCTATAGAAGGGAATGAGATTTATGGCACCATAGGTAATTTACACAAGTAACTGACTAGTTCACTTACATAATACAGTTCTGTTAGTTGCAATTTTGTTCACGTTTTGTAGAAAAAGTAAGAATTGCACAAGTGTTGTATTGCCTTTTGAGATCATATACAGGATACCTTTTCCACTGTTTACATTTGTGGTCTGATTTTTAGATGCTTCTCTAATTTTGCTGGACTCCCCATGTAGATCTCTCACACATACCATCCGTCTTCCCTCTGAAGCCAGGGAAAGTGAGCTGCAGGTCCAGAGATCTTCCACCTAACTTGGAAAACACTCAGATACTACAGTAGTGGCCACCAGCAACAAACACCCTAAAAGGGAAAGATCCCCAATAGCCCAGGATGGGAAGCTTCCAGGGGTGGGAATCTTGCCTCATCCTCCTTCCCAGGAGAGAGAGTCTCTGAGATATGCAAATTTGGCAGGGAGGTAAAGGTGTCCCTGTGACCGAATAAGGACCTGATAGGTGCTCCTCTAGCTCTCCCTATTTATCTTGGGACTAGGCAGAATTAGAGGAGCACGGATCAGCTCCTCATTCTGGCTGGCAGCTGTCTTTGTATAATTATTATTTATTATATTCAGAACAGCAAGTGGGCAACTAATAAGGATTAGTATAGGAGAGGTTTTATTTAATTCAGTTTTTAAGCTGCTTTACTGAATGAAATCCTTTAAAACACAGAGCTTATATTTTTAAAGCTACCAATACACTACCATGAATTCTACAGTGTATGTGACTCTGAAGCTTATTTCCAAAAAAGATTAAATGTTTATATACAGCATATGAAATTATTATTGATTACATTTTGAAGTTGTATACCCACTTTGAGGACATGGCAATTTATTATTTCAATGTTAGACGGGGGGCTTTCAGACTATCTTGTGGCAGAAATTATAGAAGCTATGGAGGTGTTGCCAACTCTTGCAATTTTTATCACAAGTGTCACAATATTTGATGGGGTTTCTTTGTAAGCCCCAGCTCCTGGGGACAGGGGAATAAGTGAAAATCTTACCTTTTATTTTTTTAAAAAAGTAAGTTTCTTTATAGTTGAAGAGGAAAGCTTGAAAATGTGTCCCAAGTACACCAAAAAAGCTTTAAAAAATACAGCAAACCACCAACCCCCCCCCCCCCAACAAACAAACCCAGAAGGCAAATAAAAAGAACAATTTTTTTTCATGATTTGCATGGTAATCTCATGATTTTGGGGGCCTTACTCTTGATTTTGGAATGCTTGTGGTGGGCAATAATGCTATGGGGCCAAAGACAGGCAAGAGATAGTACACAACCATATGTAGGGAATAACTTTATCAAAGGACATCGTTGCTAACACAGTTTCAAGGTAACTGCACCTGTATTCCCCCCTCTGTGGTCGACCCCAGAAGTGCCTAGTCAGATCTCAGATCTCCAGCCATTACCTGTCTCTGGGCAGGGACCCTTGTCCCACTTCCTTCTGACTGAGGGCGTTGGGGAGGGGTTAAGGCTGCACAGCTCCCTCCCTTACACTGTGATATTCCCAGCAAGACAGTCTGCCTAACCGCCAGTGCCTGTGTGTTGCTTTCTTTCCAAGGGCTAAGAACAGTGTTTTTGCCAGCCATTATTGCTCTTTCTAAGCAAGCACATTTTTATTATGGGACTAGCATTGCAGAAGAAACCAAGAAAAAACATGTTAAAATCTTACCAGAGGTCACCTGTCAGCCTTCAGTGGCCCTAGTAGGCCAATGTCTTTCCAACCCTTCCCTAAGGTTTGAGGCTCCAATGGACAAGAAGGTCCTGTCCATTTGCTGGATCAGAAAGAAGGCCATGAGTGAGTTCAAGCTCATCCTTTTATATCAAACCCTTTATTTGTTTCCTAGTCTCTGGAAAACCCATCCTCACCAGTATATGCAAACTTCCCCATGCGGGAGAACTTCTCTGGAGTTGTTTAGTCTAAGTGACTTGCCTTATAATCACCCACTCCTGTTGTTTCATTCGTAGAGTTGCTCCCATGGAATGGAATACAATCCTACATAAATCATTCATAATTGTAATACAGTTGTCTCCAAAGTCAATGCATAGGGTTGCAATATCTGTCACAGTTGTTACTTCAGAATTGACAATGAAGGTAGATCCACCAAAAGGTGACTTTAGTTAATTTATGCTAGTAGTCTCAGAACTTTGTTCCTGCTATTCAGAAGACTATTGCTAGTGATTTCTGTGGTTATATATATATATGGATAGTGGTTTTCTTTAATTTATATCATGCTGCAGAAAATTTTAATTGTAAAATATTCTGGCTATAGCCTGTATGGAAGTCATAATATATCATTTATTGTTTCTGCTGTTATATACATTTTGGGGTGCCCATCCCAGAAGTGTCTGGGCAATAAAACAAAATTATATTGTAATTTTTCAAAAGCATATTCAAGATGTTAACTCCTGGAGTGCTGATCCACACTCCAATGTTTGAGTCCGGAAGGGGCACTGAGAGTGGTTCTGATTGGACCACAGTGTTCCCTGTCCTGCTGGTGCAGCAGCTAGGTTTGCTGCTTGTGCAGTTTCTGAGGCTGGCCCCACCACTGGGAGAAGCTGTTGCTTCTAAATTGTCCTGAGTGCTCTCCTTCTGCACCTCCATAAGTATTCTGCCTGCCTCTGAACTCTGCATGCAGAATTCTTCTAGTCATTGTTACTAGTGCAGTGCACTTGCTGTCACGTGGCGGTGGCCAGTAATGCTACTACAAGGCCAGCCCTCCCTTTCGGGGGGTGAGGGCAGGCTATGAACTCTTTCAGATACTTTCTTTAGCCTACCTCTCAGATCATCCCTCTATAATCCCATCTCCTCTCCCTCCACTTCTCTACACTAGCCTCTTGGCTCTCCTATACACGATCTTACCCTGTTTTATGAGAGAGTCTTCTGGAGTGTCTGCCCATTTGAGCACCTATCTTTATTTTTCTTTGCCTATTTGATTCTTCACCTTCCTTCAAATTTCCAGTGAAAGTCTATCTCATCTCCCTCACCTCTGACTCATTTTTATCTTCTTTAAATCTCTTCAAAATGCCATGCTGGCATATGATTCTATATAACCAGATATTAATAATTCTGTAACTGAATTTTTAATTGAAATATTTTGGAATAGTCGGTCTAGACAATACTGGATACAATAATGTAGCATTGCCTTTTTTTGGGTATTTTTAACAGAAGTCCTGTGCTGGTGTTCCAGTGCTTGCATCGCCATGTCATTTGCCTAGACTGCTTCCATTTATACTGTGTGACTATGCTGAATGATCGCAAGTTCATCCATGACCCTGTGCTTGGCTACTCTCTCCCATGTGTTGGTAAGTTTTTGTTTTTCTAAACTATTCTTGCCCTAATCTGCAGAAAAATACTGTTGATTTCAAATCAAGTTGTGGGGTTTTGTGCGTGTTATTTTAAAAGTATATCTATGGAATTATAATGTGTATTAGTAATTGTTTCATCTGATGGAAAATATTTTTGTTATTGAAATGGCCCTTCTTGCTTTGCAGGTGAACTGGCTCTGGAGTATTAACTTGATTCTAAAGGGCATTTCTTTTATGAGCAAATGCATGCATTTTTTCACATTAGTATGTCATCATCCTAAAGCTGAAGGATGATCACAATAAGCTGCAGCCAAAAAAAAAAATAAAAAAAAAAAATCCTTGATGACCTCTACATCTCTTCTTTTGAATCAAATAAGTTGTTAACTTTGTTGACCTATCTTCAAGTGCTAATAAGAAAAGTACTGTAATCAGAATTTCAACTAGCTTTCTGGTTGATGAAGTTATCTCTACTAATTGCCACTACGTAGAATGAAATACAGATGACCCAAGGAATGTGTTATGTTATCTACTGTACCTGACTAGGAAGTGAAGTTTGGCTTATGTAGAATAAGAAGATTTATGTTGAATCTCAAAGATCTGTTTTGACAGATCAGAGACAAAAAGTTGAATCTATCACATTGTCACATAGAGAGTAAGGCTCTTACAAAGTTGCTGTGTAGGACTTCACTAGAATTTATTTTATAAAATACCTTCCCTTCACTTTACAAGCTGCAAGTAAAATGGATTTGCATTGGCTGTTAGAGCGAATAGCTAATCAGTTTCATATCAACAGATGGAAGAATAATTGCAGACATTTCTTATGAGAGTGACACATTCTACATCAGGGCGTGCCTCAAAGATACTAAATCTACAAGTATTAAAAACAATTCAGATTGTCTATATTTACAACTGCTTTTAATTATTTCTACAGAATCTTTGCAATGGCCACAAGTTCACATTTCATGACAGTGCATATGCTGCTTATGTTTTTTAGCCAAGTCTCGTTTTATACATGGTAACCTCATCTGCTATTGCTTTGTGCAATGGTATTATATTGCATAAAAGGCTTCCATTTCTTCACCCCCAAATAAATAACAGATCTAGTGCAGTTTGGTTAAGATGATTTGTTCTCCTCCTGGTGTTCCTTCCTTGGTTTTTCCCATGATGATGTCCGGATATTCAATGCTACTCTGTCCCCCTGCCTCCTTCCATCACAAATTAATCAGTTCCCTGCCCCACATACAAATTAATCAATTCCTTTTTCCACTTCCTCTCTCAGTACATCAGTTCCCTTCCCAGTTCTTCCATTTGCTCCCCAAATTAATCAATGAACTCAGTAGCAGCTCTTCAAAACTGTAGCAGCCAGCTCAGCCCTCTCCCTCAATCAGACTTCTTACTCCTGTAGCACTTCCCCAGATTCAGCCCGGATGTTATCACCTGATGGTTCTACACCTCTGCTCCTAGCTGCATCATTGTATGTATTTGATTGCTGTTATACCCACAATGTGCTAGGCACTTCCAACGCATTTTGCAGTACCACTTTCTCAGTTCAGGGGTTCTGCTTTATTTGTTCCCTTGCTTTGAGAAGACACCAGTAAATCTTCTGTGATTTTTGTCCCCTACCTGGAGATAAGGGGCTAGGTATCTTCTGCTCCCTTCTCTAGGCGTGGGGTGGGTACTGCTAGAGCTGAGTGGTAGGAGAGATCTGAGGGAAGGCATGGAGGAAGATGCACAGGGGCAGAGTACAAGTGCTCAGGGCCTTGCCTCACCTGGCTGAGGGGTCAGGGGAGGAACAGGCTTTTTACTAAAGTAGTGGGAGCCTGAAAGATTCAGTGGGAGCAGTGACAGCTCTGCTGCCCAACTGAGGCAGCATGCATATAGCTCCCCTAAAGGCCTGATAGTATAACAATAGCTGCTGGGCTCTCACCAGTCCTCAACGACAGTATTGGTTACACTCTTTTTACTGTTATAAAGGTACTCTTCCCAACAGTATTACCAACCTTAAGGGCTCAAAAATCATGAGTCAGAATCCAAAAATCATGAGATTAAAATAATAATAATAATGCATTCTTTTTCTTTTTCTTCCCTTGTTGGTTTTTGAGACTAAAGGATGTACCGAGGTCACATTTTCAAGCTTTTCTCTGTAACCATGAAGGCTAGTGTTGCATCTTTTGCTCTTGACCCAACAAAAATAAGAGAAAGCAACCACATAGGCACAGCTGGACCCTAAATACCTGTGTTTAATAAATACGTACAAACGTGGAAGGCCTAGTTACATATACACTGCTTCCCTGGCTGGCTCTGGTGGCTTCTATTACATAAAACACAGTGAGCACCACTAGAGTGCTCATAAACTATTTAAAGGTATATTGTCCTATTCCTACATATTACAACTTACTTTAAAAACAAACAAACAAGCAACCCTGGAAACTGAGATTCTCATATAATTGCATGAGGATTCAAGAATAACAACAAATATCTTGGGACTCATGATACAATCATGGGAGTTGAGAACCCGGCAAAAAGGTCTAGGAATATATGGGTTTTTTAAATGAAACTTGGGATTCTGTAGAAGCTGGTGGTATTAGTCCTCCTTGCCCAGGAAAACTCCCTACTCAGCCTGTACGAATGGAATTTAGAGCCTCTTCATCTCCAAATCATAAACCCAATCTGAGCCCCAGGTTGGTAGTGATTGAAAGGTCACTGATTTTTGTCCTATGTGGAAAAAAGTCAGTGATCTCAGTTCAGTTTCTGGTGGATAGATGATGTTTACACGTCATCAAAACTGATATTAAGCTGACAGTTATCAGCAATCTCATCAGAGTGTCCATGAATTGGCCTTGGGGGCAAATTTTAAAAGGTATTTAGGCACCTAAAGATACAGATAGTGTGATTTTCAGATGCGCTTAGACACCTAGCTCCCATTTTTAGGTGCTTAAATATCTTTTAAAATCTGGCCCTTGGTGACTGATTACCTCCTTCCTCGTATAGACAGTCCATCAGAACAGAGTGCCAAAACTGGGGGGCAATGTTGGAAAACATGAGCTGCTGTTAGCTGCTCTGCTTCTTTCAGCAATGCAGACTTCAGCCACCAGAGCTGTCAGTCCAGTACCTTTCACCAACTGTCAATTCAAGTAGAAAAATACAGGACAATAACCTTTGATGTTGATTTCCAAACATCACGGCAGTGCTTATTAAACAATACACTATTGTATAAATTTCATATTTAATCCTTAGGAAAATATAGATATGTTTGACTCAACTTTTTCTAGCTTGCACCTATGAAGACCCAGAAATTATTTCCTCTCAAGTAAAACAGATGCCATTGTGCACACTAATAGATTATTATTTATCTTACTGTGACAATATTTGTCCACTGCAATTTCTCACTACCAGGAATTAACCCAACACAAAAAGCTAGATCTGAAATTCATCAAAGTTTGGAGTGTTGAGATCTGAGGTTTGCTTTGGGCTGATCTCTAACAGGAATATGGAACTAACCCACTTTTAGTGTAATGAGACCAATATTGTGATAAGGTAAACAACTATTAAGTGCACACAAGCAAATACTTCTTTATAAAGTTCAAATCCTTATACTGTGTCATTGCACACATATTTAAAAAGTAACAAATTCACGCTCTAGATGTATTTATGGTACTGTATATGGGAAACATTAATGTCACAGCTTCACTCTTCTCCAAGTATTATTTCAGTTGTCCACTTTCAAATAAAAATGGAATTACTTAAAATTCACTTCATTTGTCTAATGCGTGCCCTAGAACTGTAAAGTTGGGCTTAGTCTTGTAATTAAGCTTATTTAGGTTGTTTGCATGTGCAAATTAGTTCTCTTTGCAGTGTTTTTGAAAAATATAGATAACATAATGAACATTGCCTGAAGTTTCCATTAACATTTGACTCGCTGCTCTGATTTTTATCAAGGGAATATACAGATATAGCAGATTTTTAATATCTTTTATTGAATCAATCTAGAGGTCAAAATACCACACACAATAAAATAAAAATAAACAGCAGCAATTACAGCAAAGGATCACTGTGACTGACAAGATCAGTGTTACCATATTCGCATAATAATTTGAGTAGGCAAAGATCTATAGCATGGATTTTCGATGAACAACGCTTCTCAGATAAGTTTAATCACTTGCTGACGTACTCTGAAAGGTGGATTATTATTACACGTGTACTTTGCCTGGTCATACCGCTGTTTATCTGATTTCTGTTGCATGACTGACTTAACCAGAAGACAATATAGTGTTAGAAGGCAAGTTGTGTCAGCTTATGATCTATGATATATCACTTTGAAAATGACATAGCGTCACTCAGTTCTTGTACTAAATGTATCATTGTGATTTTTAGAAGAATGAAATTAATTCTGTAATGCCTAGCTACTATCTAGCATCATTCAGCACCATGCCAGTTGAAAATAGGCAACATCCAGGACTAATGCTCTCTTTACTAGAACTCCAGTATGTTGATAGGGTTAGCTGCTCAGAATAATGTAGCAGCCCCTGTATCAGCTGAGACAAAGAATTTGCAGATAAAAGGTGGTTGTATTATACTGGTCATTAAAATAAAATAAAAAATTACAAATTATACTCTCTCTGCCCTTGTTTAATGGCAACAAAAAATGTATCCCATCTCTCTGTATGGTGTCTTGTATTAATGAGGCTTCACGCATAGAAATGTCTATGAGTGGCGACCTCTAAGTATCTTTGAAATAATTAATAAGGTGCTTAGAGGGACAATTTTGCATATGCATGAAAAATGATTTATGGTTATTTAGTTACTGTGCAGGGCACTGGAATCTCATCGCATTACCTCATACAGAAAATGTAGACACACAGTATATTAGACACTTTAAACAGGCACTGTTCTTACCATCACAACTCCATTTAAAAAACAGAATGATAGCAATAAGGGGTTATAGTCCATAGGGTAATATGTATGAGAAAACAGGTCTTTGACAGAGGAAAAGATGAGGGGGCCAGGGAAATCCAAGGTTTTACATTGCTGTAAGCACACTGCAAAAATGTTATCATATGTGTGATGTATTTTAAAGAGGTCTGGATAAAAGATGCTATTCCCATGATCACTGTAAAACTCTGTTGAATCCGGGCATAATCCTGCTGCTACCACATATAAATAAGTGCAATTACTGCCAGTGTGTATATGGAACTGCCAACAGAAAGGAAAAGGCTTTAAAGTATAATAAATTGTTTTAAAGAGCCATCTTCCATTGAAAGAATGCTGCTGGTGAATGATTAAGGAAGCACCCATTTTAAGATTAAACCATTTTATCCCCATCAGATTCCATTTGTGAAATGACTGGATGTTTTTGCACTATGGAAAATACTGATGTAGTGATAAAGCTATGTACTATCCATGAGTACAATAGTTACAAAAAGAGGGAATAAGAATAGTTGTCAGTATATTTTAAAAGGCTGAAATGTGTAGAGTAAGTATAGTTACAAGTAAAAGGAAGGAAAAAGGCAGGATTTTATATTTGATTACTCTTGAAGCATAATATAGACAAACTCCTCTGCAATCTAGAGGATGTGTGAGAGAGATTTTAAATTCAAGTTCAGTGGTCTATGAACAGAGCATTCTCAAGGATGGGTATAGGAAGTGGTAGAAGTTTGATGGGGCTATGATGTAAAGAAGAAACAAGCTTCTGCAACAGTCTTGATTGTCAAGACTGCTCATCAGTTAGCAGTAGATGCAGCAGATGTATCTTCAAGATCAATGGCAACTGCCCTTGTGATGTGCCATGAATCATAGCTTCCCACTTTGGGGTTTCCCAGGTCCAGAACACCATGAGGGACCTGCTCTTTGAAGGAAAAAATCTTTTCAGCCAAAAGACTGATGAGTCCTTACATACTGTAAAGGATTCCAGGGCCACTCTCCATTCCTTGGAAATATATACTCTGCCCTGAAGAGAAAATTCCACAGGCAATCATACAAATCTTGCTCAATGGCTCAACAATTTTACCACCAGCAATCATATGAGCCACCCCATAAGAGGCAAAGGGTTCAGATGTGCCATTTCCCTGTACCTACTATGGCAACATCATCATCCCAACCCCCAATTCCTGGCTAAAAGATGTATAGGGTGGGAGTTAAAGAGCTGCAAACCAATGATGTCACCACCTGCTGATTCCCACACATTCCAGCTATGCAATCAAATTTACCTGCCTGTCCCCTCCAAAGCCCCATCTCTGCCCCTTTTTGAGGTCCATTCTCATGGTGAGATTCTCAAACAGAAGTAGAATCCCTCCTGCAGCAAGGAGCAATAACATGGTAACATTTATAATCCCATCCCTGGAAAAGGACATGTGGTTTATAGCTCTTGGTATGAAGGATGCATATTTTCATGTGGACATTGACCTCACTCACTGACTTTTACTCGGGTTCATAGTTAGCCCCAACCATTTTTAATACAGAGTGCTCCCATTTGGCCCTACCACACCTAGAGTCTTTACCAAGGTCTTTTCAGTAAGAGCAGCCTATATCAGGTATCATGGCTTCATCTTCTTCCCCTGTCTCAACAACTGGCTTCTCGTTGCCAAGACACATCAAGAAGCGTACGAGTCAACTTCGTCAGTGCTTCAGCTCCTCCCTTCCCTAGAGGTCAGCATAAACTCAAAAGTCTCTGTCCTCACTCCAATACAGATTTTAGACTGTATCAGACTGTCCCTAAATTCAATCACAGCAAGAGCTTGTCTGTCCTTGGACAAGTTCCAAGTGATGAACAACCTCATATATCAGGTCATGAACAACCTTCAACATCAATCAGAATTTGTCTTCCTCTCTTGGGACACACAGCTTCATGCGCTTCTGTCATGCCATTTGCCAGGCTCCATCTTCATTGCCTGCAGGCATGGCTTCAAACAGTACAATCACCAAACAGTCCACAAACGCCATAGTAACAGTTCCCAGCACAGTAACATCATCTCTACTAAGATGGACAAATTCTCATCAAGTATGCAGGGGCATTCCCTTCCTTTCCCCCTCACTAGACAGAACAATCTTTACAGATGCCTCCTTTTAGGCTGGGGAGCCCATATGGACAGCCACACAGTGTAAGGTACTCCGATATCCCGTGAGGCCAGGATGTACGTCAACATTCTGGAGTTGCAGGCAGTCTAAGAAGGTTGCAAAGCATTTCTCCCATTCATCCAAGGTCACCATGTCCTCATAATGTTGGACAAGATTATGACTGTCTTTTACATCAACAAGCAGAGAGGAGCGAGATCTAGTTCCCTGTGTACAGAAGCAGTCCATTTATGGAATTGTTGCATCAGCAATCAAATCTCCCTGTTGGCAGTTTACCTTCCAGGGAATCAAAATGTGCTGGTGGATTCCCTCAGCAGGCACTGTTATTGACCACAAGTGGGAGCTACATGACTCCACAGTAAACAGAATTTTTGCTCTCTGGGGAACCCACATAAGGGACCAATGTGCCTCTCAAATGAACAAGTAGTGCAACTGCTCAAGAGGTGCTTTAGAGCATTATTCTCAAGATGACGCTCTACTCCTTCTGTGGTCAGATCATCTGAACTATGCCTTCCCTCCTTTGTAACTCCTAACTCAAGTCTTATGGAAAATTTACCAGGACAGGGCATGAGTCATCCTCATGGCCCCCATCTGACCCAGACAATTTTTGTTCCCGTGTCTCCTATGCATTTTTTTTTGGTCCCCAATCAATATTCATCCCTTTTACAATCTCCTGACCTGGGGGAAGGGCAGAATCAAGTATCCCAACCCCCAAGCATTCCATTTCAGGGTGTGGTTTTTGGATGGCTGCCAACTTTAGGATGTTCATGCTCTGAATCCATGCAAAGCATCCTTACTAACGGTCAAAAAGATTCCATTAGTTAGAATGTCTACACTACAGGCCTTACAGCTGTGTCACTGTAAGGTTTCCCATGTAGATTTCCCAGGTTTCCCTTTGCCAGATGGAGAGAGCTCTCCTTTCCACCAGTAAGGAAGCCTACTCATCGAGAGGGTTTTTTTTTTTTTGGTGCTCACCAGGCAACCCTTCGACCTGCCATATTCAATGGAGACAGAGTTTTATTGTGTTTACACCCTAAGTTCACTCCCAAAGTTATCTGAAGTTACACCTGAATCAGTCAGTGCACTTACCTATGTTTTTTCCGAAACTATATGAATCTGAAAACCTGAGGAGACTTCATTCCCTCAGTGTGAGATGACCCTTAGCCTTTTACCTACAAAGGACAAAGCCAGTCAGAAAATCTTCCAGGCCGTTTCTTGCCGTAGTGGAAAGAGTCCAAGGTCAAGCTATATCCTTTCAGGGGATTTTTAAATGGATCTAAGGCTGTATCTTACTTTATCAGCTTTCACATCTGCTTCCCCCCCATTCTACAAATGCACAAGCGACATCAATAGCATCGCTTCAAGAAGCACCTCTACTTCACATTTGCAAAGGGAATACTATTCACACATTCGTGCTCTAGTACAGGACTCATCCACTGACGCATCCTTTGGAACATCAGTCCTTCAAACAGTTCTGCCGCTTGCATCCTCACACCCTCTTCCTTCTTGAGTACTGCTTGCCAGTCATCTACATAGGCACCAGCACTTGAAGAGGAAGAGAAAGTTACAGTTATTTACAGTAACTGGAGGTTCTTTGAGTTGGGATCCCTATCTGTATTCCACTTCCCACCGTCTTTCCCCTGTGCTTTGGATCATTTTTGGATTCATAGTAGAGGAGATACTGGAGAGGTGGTCGGTCTGCTCTGCCCTTAATCTCCTTGGTTGGAGGCATGAGGAGAGCAAGGGCACAGGTGTGGACCAAGGGACACTGCTTTCAAGAATTCTCCAACTCTGGGCATATGGAGCACGTGCATACCCACAGATAGGAACCATACATCTTGAAGAACCTCCAGTTACTATAAGGTTAGTGACTTTCTTCTTTCTCCCTTCTTGTGCATGTCAAAGGTGGTATTATTATTTTATTACAGTAAACCCTCCATGCCCCATCGTGCTAGGTGCTATGCATATATTCAATACGAGACAGACCCTGCTCCAAAGAAATTACAGTAGAAGAAGTCAAGACAGTCAAAGTGTGGGAGGGGAAATGGGTACAGAAAAGAGAAGTGATTTGCCCAAGTCATTCAGCTGGTTGATGACAGATGCGAGTAGAACCCAGGGCTCATGACTTCATGAGGCTCAGCCCAATGTTCTGTTCACTAAATCATACTGTCTCTTTCCTTCCCCCTTCTCCATCTTTAAAAGAAGTTCCTCTCATATTTTTAGCAGTTTTTGCTTGCAATTTATCTCTGACCAATGTCCCAACATAAGGAGTTCTTTTTCGTTAAGTACTATATAAACACTGAACAGGAGAAGTGACATTATAGATTTTTATGGTACCCTGCTGGAGAGAGTCATTGGGGAAAAGGACAAATGCCCATTTGTATCTCAAGAAAGATAAAAATTGAGTCATCCAAGAGTAGCTCTATTCACCAGTTAGTCTGCAAGCAAGTTATTGAAACCTTATGGGCAGTGGACTCAAAAGTTGCTGATGCATCTACAAGAATCATCATGAACATTTTGCCTTTGCCTGTTGCTAGGAGATCAGCAACTAACACAATCAAAGCAGTTTCTACTCTAGAGCAAGAACAAAGCCCAGGTGGCTAGGGTCAAGGAAATCTGAGGGCTCAAGAAATTGAAATATTATTCCAGCCAAACCTTTGCAATGATCTTCCCTATAATATGGAGAGTGGGTGCCTGCAGATAGCCAGGTTGTTATAATCAAAAGTTAATTCTAGAGCTGAAGTTTCACAATGGCTGCTGGAAGAACCTCTATCACGCTTTCACACCATGTTCTCCCAGTATGGACTCCCAACAGTGAACCCAGTACTTTTCTACAGGACTTCACTGGCCCAGAAAGACACGAGTCTAATTCACAGGCTGGAGTTGGAAGCAACCCAAGCAGCATCTCAGCTCAAAGAGTAGTGAGCAACACTGGCTGAAACTCAAACAGAGAAGACTTCACATTTGTTCCCTCAAGACATTGTACTGTTTCTGCAGCAGTAGATGGCTAGGTTCAGATCTAGGCAATTTTGTCCGTAAATGAACATGAAAATATTTCAGAGTGAGTAAAACTAGACTCCATGACGTAGTGGAGACAGCTAATATTCACAGAGCTGTCAAGTACATTGAGCAGTTCTTCTCTCTGCAGATCTGTGGGGGTAAGTGAAGAAACCCTTCTCCCTCTTCTGCACAGCTACAGCATGTTATCTTAAAAAAATCTGTATTGCAATAATTTAGATTCATCATGAGGCTTCCTTCAATAGCTCCTGCTGTCTCCCCTATCACTTCTTCACCAGGAGCAGATCATCTGTAAATGATGGTGACCTGTGAGCACAAATCTGGCAGACAGGGCATTTAGGGGCTATCTGTATTGATAGTGAAAGATCAAATAATATTATCTAAAATCGTGTCTGGAAACTCAATGGCTGTATCAAGTTCTACTGGTGGATCTTTAAAAGCAGATCTTTTGTGCTGTCGGGAAAGGTGTGCCCAACCTCAAACCAAAGCAGATAATGCTCAGTCCATGACAGGGGAATATCTTTCCTGCATATTTCCACTTCCAAGCCAAACACCAGGAGTAAAATTCTGACTCCACTGAAGCCTCTGGCAGTTTTACCATTGACTTCAATGGAGTCAAGATTTCATCCCAGATCTAGAGTGCACCTGGCCTTTTATGTGGATTCTACAACTTGGGACAGTTACATGGTTGCTATGGCATCCATGAAATTTTGAACCAATAGAGAGAAAACATCTTCCAAACTAACAATGAAATCACCAAGTAGTATCCGTCTCATTGGTCACTAACTTGCACTCAACATCATGAAGCAAGGAACTGGCTTCTTATATTATTTTCTGAAAATTCAGTCATGAGAGAGAAGACTTGAAAGAATGAACAAGATACAGAGAAAAAGGTGGGGAATAGATGGATAGGAGAGGAAGGAATCATGGACTGAAAGGGAAAACTGGAGGAACTGAGAGGGGGAAGGAGGTAGGAAAGAAAGCGTTGAAGTGCACAGGAGTGGGTGGGTGTTAAAAAGAAAAAAAGGATAAGAGGGTAAAGTTAAGGGAAAGGAATAATGAGAGAGGTAAAGACACAGGAAAGATGAAATAGGGGAATAATTGTTTCATGTGATATCCCACATTATAATTTGTATGTCTTCTATGGCAGCACTGGGAGGTTGAGGAATAGATAGATAGATAGATAGATAGATAGATAGATAGATAGATAGATAGATAGATAACCCCAAAAAGAACTTAGTCCAGAAACACGGCAGTAGCTTGTTTCATATTTGGACTCAGTTCAGTGAAGGGGAAACATCTAGCCTTTGGTCTTGAAAAGATTGAATAGATAATAGCAGATGCCAATTATGACAGAGAAATCCCGGAGAAAGTTCTAATTTATACTCCTGTACGTGCTGGTGAAAGAGGGAGGTCTGACCTTTCCATGGCAAGATAACTACAGGTTTCCTGTTGGGTTGGTTTATATCTGAGAGGAGGCTCTATTGCAGTGTAGTACCATTTCTGAGAAGTGCTGTACAAGCAGCAGCATCCTCTACAGGGAGAAATCATTACTAGCTGCTTCTTCCGACCACCCATAAATAAGCTGCAGGGACCAATCGTGGCACATTCATCATGTGTTTAGTCTCTGCAGTCTGGTGATTAATATTCCCTGAGTCACTTTCTGAGCTTTGGTCTCCCACATGGCAGCCTGTAGAGCTACTGCCACATCACAGAACCTGCTAAGGAAGTTGTTCTTCAAATAGAAGTTGGCTTTAATTAAATTTCTGTGTCTGGAAAGTTAAAATCTAATTTTCTTTTTGACATTTTCTATATTACTACTTAGACAAAATTATGAAAACAATTAATCCCTGGGAAGCAAGACTGGCATTATAAGGGGTACAAAAATATTGCATATAAATAATACTAATAATCACCAATCTGTTATAATTTATTGATGTAAATTCTTATTAAAACTCATAAATCAGATTTGTTTTTGATCTAGCAGATGTACCAAATGACTGCACAAGGTAGGTGGGTACTGGTGGGGGATTTTAACAAGCACCGTGATCCAGACTCCATCTCCATGAAATGTGACATTGGTTAGGTGTTTTCTATCCTCCCAGACACATTGTTTAAAAAAAAAAAGAAGTTGGTGGAGGGGGCAGGCAAGGTGGCTGAATGACCCAGAGGACTGGCAATGAAATAAAAACTTCTAGGTCATGGGCTGGATTTGAACCAAAGACAACAGTGACTGAAATTGTCATCTGATGTGAGTGGCCTGTGTACAGTAAGTTGGTGCTCTTATTTCTATCTCTAGTGGCTAAATATTCACTTTTCAAAACTCATCATCTCAGCTGGCACTAATTTGCATCCTGGTTTTCAGTCTCAAGAAAAAGGCAAAAGGTTACATGAGCATGGAGATCAAACTTCGCTCTCAGAGAAGCATTCTCTGAAGATCAAAAGTGAGGCACGTAGGTGGGGCAGCATGATTACGCTTTCACAGCTGTTCCACCAGGGGGATATAATCTGCAGAGTGGTTTTATCAACAGCCTTTTATATTAAATAAAAATGATTTTAAAAATCAGAACCATTGCAAAATTGTATCATATCGCTTGTGTCAACGTGTAAACTAATGTGATGAATCAGGCAGCAGCAAGCTCATATCTCCACACAGCCTGATATATTTTTCACTCACTCACTCACTCATGCCCGTCACCCCAATCGGGGTATGGGCCGCCAACCACAGATCTCCAGAGTCCTTTATCCTGGGCCATTTGCTCTAGCTGGTTCCAGGTATAGCCCATTTTTATGCTATCAGCCTGAAGGTTGCGTTGCCAGGTATTTCTTGGACGGCCTCTTTTCCGCTTGCCTTGGGGGTTCCACTGCAATGCCTGTCTAGTGATGTTGGTTGGCTGCTTGCGTAGTGTGTGTCCTATCCAACCCCACCTTCTCCTTCTAATTTCTTCCTCTGCTGGAAGTGGACGGGTCCTCTCCAAGAGGTAGATGTTGCTGATGGTGTCTGGCCAGCGGATCTGGAGAATCCTTCTAAGGCAACTATTTATGAAGGTCTGGATCTTCCTGGTGGTTGTTTTAATTATCCTCCAGGTTTCAGCTCCATACAATAAGACTGATTTCACGTTGGAGTTGAACAGTCTAATCTTTGTTGCCAAAGACAGCTCTCTAGAGCTCCAGATGTTCTTGAGCTGTAAGAAAGCTGCTCTTGCCTTACCGATCCTTGCTTTGATGTCTGCGTCCGTGCCACCCTGTTGGTCGATGCTGCCTAGGTAGGTGAAGGACTGCACTTCTTCCAGAGGGCTTCCATTCAGTGTGACTGGGTCATTACTGATGGAGTTAATCTTGAGGATCTTGGTCTTGTCCTTGTGGATGTTGAGGCCAACCTGTGATGACGTGGCTGCCACTACGTTGGTCTTCTCTTGCATCTGCTGTTTGCTATGCGAAAGGAGTGCAAGGTCATCGGCAAAGACCACGTCATCAAGCTGGGTCCACAACGTCCACTGGATTCCGTTCCTACGCTCATAAGTGGATGTCTTCATAATCCAATCAATGACAAGGAGAAAGAGAAATGGTGACAACAAGCATCTTTGTCTGACTCCGGTTCGCACCTGGAAGCTGTTTGTAAGCTGCCCTCCATGGATCACTCTACAGTGTGTGCCGTCATTATTTAGCACCTATTGCCCCAGTCCTGTTTCAAATGAAGACTCTTGTCCTGGTTACTGCTGGATGATTTACTTGACTGTAATTCATTACGGTTTAGTCAGTGTGCCTGATGGATTGTTACTGTCAACATACAGAATATCTAGACGAGGCTCTAGCAAAGAATGTTTGTGTTTGGGAAATAGATCAATGGG
This sequence comes from Emys orbicularis, assembly GCF_028017835.1. Classification (NCBI taxonomy): domain Eukaryota; kingdom Metazoa; phylum Chordata; order Testudines; family Emydidae; genus Emys; species Emys orbicularis. The sequence continues at coordinate 124,782,221 of NC_088685.1, read as the reverse complement.
ATAACTCGCGCAAGCAAGTGCTACTCAAATTAAGTAAGGATTGCAGAATCAGGACCCATGGTAGCAAAGAGATATCAAAATAGCAACCCATCTGTATTGATTTGCCAAAATTACAATTTTGCAAAAAGGGTTAATTTTATTCATGAATGAGCACGTGTGTACACACAGGCCCTGATTCAGTAAGACACTGAAGCATGAGCCTAATTAAGCACAAGGCGTTCTACTGAGGTCAATGGGACTGTTCACCTGCTTATAGGTAGCTATCTGCATAGGTACTTCGGTGAATTTGGGCTTTAGAGAGGAAGGTTGAAGGACTAACAAATTGATTTACTCAATTTCCCATTCAAAGAAAAATGCTTCGTAATGATAAGCGATGGCCACAGCAACAGCACTTGCCAAGCAAATTTAGATTCAGTGCATTTCCTGTAGTATTGTATGCTTTGTTCTTAAAACTATGAGGAGGGATACTAACAGTTTGAATGGCATAATTTGCAAGGGTGGGGTGGATAGCACTATTGTAGAGGCTCAGGGATAGCCTCCAATGGGAAATTTTCTGGTAAGAACTGACATTTGATACAATCTAATCAATTCCTAAGGCCAGGGATAAAAGGCAGAGCAAAGAGGAAATGAACTCCACCATAGAGAGAAAAATCTTCCCCCATCCACCTGTTTATTCAGACACTAGTGTAACCCAGGTGTTGTTTTTTTAATGCAAGGAATATGTGCCCCACAGGAAATGTTTATCTTTCAGTGCAAGAGGTTAAAGGAAAGGACAAAAGAGAGGTAAAGGATGAGCTTTAAGAAAGTAATATCCATAGCTACGTCAACTAGCAAAAAGAAGACAAGGACAAAGTACCTCTTGGGGAGGAGGAATGATTCAACACCACTGGAAAAATCTACTGTAAAATGACTCTGACAACCAAGAGAATGCCAGTAATTAGAGCAAGCTTTGGATCATCAGTTTCCAATGCCAATATTTTATGAGTTCCCTGATGGGCCTTTTTGGTGATACCACAGCTATCCATTAACAGCCAGAGGTACGCAGAGCAGAGCTTATCACCAGAAATGCCCATTCTGTTCAATGAGTTAATGAAAGAAGTAGGATGGAAAACGTTGTTGTTTCTTTTCCCTACAATTTTAATTGCTCCCTGCCTGCCACTGCACGTGTGCGCACAAACACATACATTTAGCTTACACATGGTTATAGGGATTACAGTCTTTTTAAAAATATTACAGAGGATGCCAAAGGCCCTACTTTATCTGTCAATCCTTTCCCTTCTCTTCTCTCTTTCCTTTCTCCCTAGATTCTTGAACTTTTAAAAAAAATTCGATGTAAAATTGAGGAGCATGCTGTGAAAATTATAAGCTGTACCAGGATGTGCAATTATAGCCTTTTGGTGCAGTTCTTGGATGGGTGAAGTCACACAGGTCCAGCCCTATGCCTTACAACACAACTGATGCATGTGCCAGTATCCTGCTAATGCGTGTGCTGTTGTGGCTCCTATTTATATTTAATTAACCAAATTATGCAGGGTAGATATCCAGCAGTATTAATATTAAATCAGCACGCAAAGTAACCATCCGATTTTGGACACAGTGGTCCTGACTGTGAACTCACTTTACAAAAATGTGAATTATGAGTAACTGAGCTGAAGTCAGGGAGGTGGACATCTGCCAGAGAAATACAATCAAATTAACTTATTAAATAAAAATCAAAAGGCTTTGTTTTTCTTGTTTCTCCGCCCTTCTTCCATTTCTTTGTTTCCTTTTACTCTCCTTGCATCCCAGACTTGGCCTATCACTTTCCATACCACATTATTTCTGTTTGCAATTTGTCTAGTTTATTTTTCTTTTCTTTCTGTTCTCTTCCTTGCTTTCCTTGAAAAACAGCATCTATTTTTTTCATATTCACCATCCATCAAGATAATGTGGGAGATGGAATCTCTTTGCCCTCCTACACAATGTTTTCTTTTATCCTTGTTTCTCTTCCTTTTATTTCTCTTGCTCACTACTATTCTTAGCTCTCTGTACACTTTTTGCTGTCTCCTGAATCCCCTCCTCCTCCATCCTTTTTTCTATTCTTCTCTGGGGTTTACTATCTCCTCCCTTTCTCTCCCTTCAAGTTAGGATTGCAGTCTCTCTTGATGTCTCCTGTGAAGTCGTCAAAGAGATCGGGTCCCCAGGATGGGAAGAGGGGTGAAGAAGAGGGACTCAGGAGGAAAGGTAGAAAGGCTACCTCTCTTTCTGCCCACGATCATTGGGAGAGGGTGTTGGATGTCGTTGCTTGGCTTGAGTAGGTTCTGTGAACCAGCCAGCTCTGAGCCAGGTGGCTGGTCTCTTTCCTTCCTTTTGTTGGTTGACTCCTCTGTTTCCAACCACAATCTGAGGAACCAGCAAACAGAAAGAGCAAGAACATTCTCAGCCACCATCAGTATGTAGGGTTGCCAGTTTTGGTTGGAGGTATTCCTGGAAGTTTCATCACATGACAATCTTTAATGAAAGATTAATTTTTATTCCTGGAGACTACAGGGCAATCCTGGAGGGTTGGCAACCATATCAGTATGCCAAGTTATCTGAACAACACTCCTAGTGGAAGGAGGAAAGAGGAAATGACGGTGGTGTATTGAGGACTATGTTGAAATTGGAAGTTATCACTCTAGGGGGCCAGGGGTGTTTCATGGTCCTGCTTGCTTGCAGGCTATGGGACTCTGTAGGGAAATGTGTGATCAGAGTCAGTATGGAACAAGCCAGCTTAGAATAAGGTGGGGGTGAGTTGTGCCTTGCTGCCTTATGGAGCAGCCTGCTTTGTCTTGCTGAGTTTTGGGGTTCTTGTGTGTTATCATTTGGAATTCTAAGAAATAAAATAGTGTTATGTTGCAACCTGCCAGAAAGAATATTTATGTTTTAATCTAATTTCTCTGAGTTAATGCCATGAACATAAGTTAGAGATAAAAACTTCCTGATAGCTCGGCCCATGTCTGCTGCATGCAGGACAAATCCACTGACAAGTGGGATGCAGGACTATCATGTTGAAGCAGTTTTCTCCTGTGAAATGGCTGATTCTTGGCAACCTTTTCACTGACCATACTATCCAGGAAAAACTCCAGTACAGTCCTGTTGCTTTCTCCTCCTTTCCTCTGCATCCACACACACCCATGCACAAAATGAGAGCCATCAGTGCGGTTTGCAGCCAGTTAAAATGTGATCTAAAGCATCAGAAAGTTGAAAAGTCCTGTTGTTTGATTTCTGCTGTGCCTGTAATGTACTAAATCATAATACCAGGGACAAAGGAAACTCAGCGTGTCAGTTAAATAGGGTAGCTGGCACAGTCAGATTTTGTTTTTCATGATCCATTGCCCCAAGTAATATCCTCTATTTATATCACTGCTGGAGGAGGGCTGGAAATTATGGAGGCGTTTTTTGGTAATAGCTGCTAGCAGGGAGACTGGAATGAGACTCTCAGGTAAATAATAAGCACTTTAGAAAAACTACCTAATTACCTAGTTTACCACTTGGAGCTGTTCCAGTCACTTGGGAAAATAATGTGCGTTTTGTAAAACTGCCTAATTATTAATTTGCTAAGGAAGCCATTGCAGCCTTTTGGGTAAATAGCGTATATTTTATAACATTCCATAAAGGTCCCTTATTTAAAAATAAAAATAAAAACCCTTCCCCTCCCCCAAGAAAAGGGGGGGGGAAGTTGTGGCTGAGAAAATCTTTTATTTCTGTGGAGTCTGTGGTGATTGATAATTTCCCTTACATGGAAATTTATTACTAACATTTATGGTGGTTTTGGTCTGTTACTGAAGAGTACTATAGTATTTCTGTAAAGGTCTTTACTTGGGCTTAAAACAATCTTTTGGTTTTTAACTGGAAGTACACCTCAGACATTCACATGGCCATACTTGTTGAGGGCATTCTGCATGAATGGTGAGATCTGAGGACACTAATGAATCAAACTGAATGCTTGGCTTTTATTAAAACTACAGTACAGAGTTGTGAGTTAGTAACCATACAGCATCCTGGCACTATAGGTGACAGCATTTCAGTAGTATAAATAAATAAGTGTACAGCATTGCTATAATTAGTTACTGAAAAGAGACCAACATGCCTGGTGTATGTTAGAATTAAAATAAATAATTTTCACTTTGTACCCTTCACTGCAGATGGAGTTATTCGTTGTAGTGGTGTGTATATATATTTCCCTCTTTCCGCCTGTGATTTTTAAATAGGGTCTCTGTTAACTTTCTTTCTGAACCTTTTCTTTACTAGACTAGCTTTTGCTACTATCATGAGAACAGTACTGTATTTTCTTCACTCTCCAGGGGAATTATTGTATTTTTAAGTGGTGAAGTCCTCTCAGGGGGTTAGGCTTGCTTTTATAGAAAATTATGAGAAGGATAGGAATCATTTAAGTGAGAATATTCTTCAAAAAACTGTTAAATATTGACAGATAGTATATTTACCTGAATTAAATATTTAATTGATATAGTTCATAATTATATTACACATAGAAACAGATACTGTGTTGGCAGTAGAGTTCCTAATACTTAGGGCCATTAATTACTTATTTTCCCATCAATTAAATTCTATATTTATTTTAACAAGTACAAAATGTCCAGTAGCATTTGGAAAAAATCAGTACCATGATATTAGATATCATTTTAATTACAGAAGTGAACATAAAAACTTAATTCAGGAAAACATGGTTTAATGGCCTGATCCAGGAAGGTACCATCAACTCCCACTGACTTCAGCTGGACTTAAGGGTATACAACATCTTCCCACAGTTACTTTTCACCTCACAGGAGCAAGGTGCAGAATTTAAAAAAAGATATGGCTATCTTGTACTGTATTTCTATTGTAAATGTATCCCCAAAGGACCCAACTTCTATTGAACTCCATGGGACTTGTTCCAGAATCCCAGAACTATAGAATATTAACAAGGAAGAAATTATAACAAGCAGTACCTGGGTAGAATGCTCAGGTACTTTGGGGTTCCATCCTATACCCATTGAAGTAAATTGAGTGTTGCTATTAACTATGGCCTTAACCCAGTGAAGCACTTGAGAGCTTGCATAACTTGAAGCTTATGAAAACAACGAGGTGTCCAGTGGCACCTTAAAGACTAACAGATTTATTTGGGCATAAGCTTTCGTGGGTAAAAAACCCACTTCTTCAGATCATGCATCTGAAGAAGTGCCCAAATAAATCTGTTAGTCTTTAAGGTGCCACCGGACACCTCGTCGTTTTTGTGGATACAGACTAACACGGCTACCCCTCTGATACTTGACGCTTATGACTAATTCCATTGAAGTCAATGGGACTACTTATGTGCTTAAAGGTATGCACATACTTATGTGCCCTTTTGGATCAGGACTTCTAGTGGGTGCAGATCATGCTTTTTGTTAGATTGTACCAATTGTCGTACTAAACTGCTTTGTTATTTCCAGATAACCCTGTATTGTTGTTTTTTTACAGTACATACAAAGTGATCATGCTCACATTTTCCAAACCTATTTGGAAATACAAAATCCTAATTTGAAAAATGGTTTTTCAGGTATCCAAAGAGACCTGCAATGCCAGATTTATTCTATGATCATCCAGCTGTACAACTGGCCTAATTATATGCTTTGGACAATGGGTGTTGGAGAGTAACAAGGCTCCTGGAAGCATATTCCCTCCTTCTTTATTTCACATCTTTAATTCTGAGTTGTTTCAGTTAAGTAGAATCCCATAATAGGGTTGCCCTTTAAATTCTGGCATAATAAAGTTCAGGATAATCATAACAACGTAAAAATATATATCTCCCATTTCATCCTTATTATAATTTTGTTAATATAACACAGTGAGTGTTCACAGCATAGCAGAGTAGGAGGAATATGCAACACAGTTAATAGGCTCCTGACCCCAAAGGTCTAGCATTCTGAAGCTACAGGCTGGCACAGAACAGCACAATTCCATTCAGTACAAATTTAGTACAAAGAAAGAGGGCGTAATTCAGATGTGAGTCGAAGATGGTGTAACTTATACCTACTTCTGGTTCTCTTGGCCCACAAGCCTCAGCTGCAGGGGCTGGAAGGAGCAGTGTTCCCCTATATATACTGGGCTGGTTCCCAAGAATAAGTTAGAGCAGCATGAGGGCTGCTTTAAATATTGCCAGCTGCCAGTGGCCTCAAGGACCGTTACAACAGGCAGGGATCAGAGAGTGTGGAGAAGCCCTGGCTATGTCCCTTCTCCACAGCCATGTTGCCTGTGCCTGCTTCAGGGAGGGTCATGACACAGAAATAGCTGCTTTGCACCACTGGAAAATGCCCCTTCCATGGCTGGTTATACTGGAATTAGGTCCCTTTATGCCACTACACTGCCACTGCAAGGCAGCAGAGGATTGGGGGTTTCAATGAATTTATTAATATGTAACTTTTATCCCCTTTTCTCATGACATTTGAGTGTGACATTCTGCATCTAAGGGAGCTTATGCTCCTGCAAGTTACATGCAGAGAGGCTGGGAGAAAGGACTGCAACAGGAAAAGAAATGAACAGATGCGTAAGAAGGTGTTAGTTCAAGTAAACCAGCTTGACTGTAATTTACATAATTTTTGCATCTCCTTTGGGCTTCTTGGCATATATGTTACACTAGCTTATACTTCTTTACACTGACTCAAAATATAATTTACAGCACCTTACATTTCACCTCTGGATTTGGCCCAGTGGACTTTTATCATTGGAATGCATCACAGAACAAGTGAGTTTTAAAGAGATTTGTAAAGGAGAATAGTGAGGAAGCTGAACATATATTAATTGGCAGGCTGTTCCACATGTAGGGGCAGCATGGGAGAAGGCACCGAGTCTCCATAACAACCCAGTTTGCCCTTGCTGTCTGGTGAAGTATATCAAGAATGATGGGAAGCCGGAATAATTGAAATGATACGTAATGATTGCCTTTTTCTATTACCAATTTTAAGGAATTGTATACTGTATATTATTTCAGAAATCATGGGTAACATATGCCAAGTCTCATGACCCCAAATAGGATCCTAAAATTACCACATACCACACATGGACTAATAGGTTACGATTTTGGAAATGGATTGTCGTCTTTTTTTAAATGTCTGTATAGTGCTTAGTGCAATGGGGCTTTGATCCTTGATTGGGGTTCTTAGGTGTTACCATTCTAGAGTTGTGTGGCTAAATCCTTTTGTGAGCTTTGAAAATTTCAACCATTATTCTTTGGTACCAAAATCCTAGTCCTACTGGTTTCAATAGGCCCCTCATATGGCACTTGGAATAGTATAGTATCTATGTTTGGGAGGAGTGCTGCATCTCAGCTCTGTAACTTTCTATAATGAGTTTGTCCTAGTAACATAACACAGACACTCAATTTTGAAAATTCTGCTTCTGATAGACCCATCTGGGTGCAGTGATCTCCTCCTTAAGAGCATGAACAGAACACTGGAAAATATAGCCTAAATACCTCTCTAAATTGATTCTTCTCTCCCGTACAGAAGGGAAAATAAGAAGTAATTCCATTAAAGTCTATGGAAATACTGGAATAAAACCAGAATTAGATTAGAATCACACCCTTAGAATTCAGAAATATACACCAGTTTTGTTATGCAGCTCTACCAGCTCAGTTATTCTGAATGACTCTGAGTGATAATTCTTTGTGTGGGAGTGGTTGTAAAATATAAATGGTTCTATAGACCATATGTTGCAGCATACCCAAAGAGCCTGAAAATGTGGTCCTTTGTCATTTCTAAAATCTCACAATTCTTGGAACATGACATTCCTTTTAATTCACTCATAGCTCTATTTTGAGAAGCAACTTTAGATCTGAAATTAGGGTTTAGCACTATAGATATGACACATACAGTATGTTATTGTTTGCAGCCAGAAAGAGTGTACTTTAAAAAAAAAAAAAGGAAGAGACACCACAGAAATCTTTGCTTGTTTCAGCCACCCACTTACAAACTTCTGAACTGGCGGCACATAGACACTCCCCATAAATTTGAGCAAATACAAGCAGTATTTAATGATTTACACCCACAAAGAGTACTTGCGATTCAACTTGCTTTTCTGCAGCAATGAATATTTATACAATGAACTAAATGGACTAAGGTTACTATAGAAAGAGATTGATGTTTCTGGTCCCTGGCTTCCAAATTTGATATATTTACTGACTTGTATTGTATTTGAGTTTTACTTCATATCATTTTACTTCATCACAAAAGACATTTTTATTTAAGAAAATGAGTGAAACTCTGGTGCATAAGTACTTTTGAAAACATTATCTCAGATTCTTTTTTTCAGCTAAATCTTGCTCTGACTACTGTGTATATACAGTCAGTGTGAATTGGTCCCACTTTCCCCAATTTTTCAATCCACTGGTGAATCGTTTTCTACTATAACTCAACTCCAGTCAACATAAACAAAGCTGTTAAAGCAGCTGATTGCAGAAACTGGCTGCAACTAAACTGATTACCTTTAAGAATAAATTATTACTGGAGGAGATTCATGTGTTTAAAAAAAAGTCTTGAAAAAAAATTCCTTTGGCGCAACTTCTTGTAGATTGAGTTCCACTCTGCAGTTTCACTGCATTCCAGTTCAGCTGGAAGCTTCATCAGCCAGTTAGATTCTTGCATTCATAATGCCAGTTTTATATTTGTTTATGTCTCTTTATATGCCACATGATATTTAGGTTGACATGATATTTAGGTTAGAGCTGTAAGCACTCAAAAGTTCTCAAAGCAACCGTAACTATTCTGCATTTAGAGAAGTCAAATTTGCCTTCTATGCAACTCCCATTGAAGTCAATGGGATGCAAGTCTACATATCTGAGGGCAGAACTGAGCCATTTCATATTAAGATACCATATATATTTAATGTGAATAATAACCCAAAGTACTAAATACTGTAAGTGCAATGCAGGTTGGTTATAGTTATTGTGAGAACTTTAACTTCTGCATTTCCTGCCTTTTGAGTTGTGGTTATGTGGTTTTGATTTTTTTTTATGGGAAATTCTTTTCCATTCTCTCCTCCACCCCCATTTCTTTCAAAAAATTATATATAGATTTTCCTCAAAATCTCCAAGCTATTTCACTTTGGTCTGAAACCCAATAAGAATAATTTCAGCTGAAATATGATGTGCATGTTGTCACAGGTCAGGGCAGCTGCTCCTTTATTTCCCCAATGGTCCAACAAGAGCATCCACTCTCAAGCTTCCAGCTCCCCAGTCATTGCCTTTCTTTGGTGGAGACTCGCATCTCACTTCCTTCTGACCAGGGTATTTCCTGGCTGCTCAGTCGTCTGCCTTCACTGTGTATTACCCACCAAAGACAGGCTGCCCAAGAAGAATCTGCTTGCTTTCTCTTCAGAGATGGTTAACAGTGTGACTGCCCACAGCTATACTACACAGCGCTTTTTATGCAAGCCTGTTTTATTCTTAAGGTAAAAACACTACAGAGTAACATATTTAAAACAATAAAAGAACCTACACGCTTGACACATGCTTACCAGAGATCACTCTGACCCTTACATGTACTTTGGTCGGAACAGTCCTTCAGTACCCCATCCAAGGCATTTCCTTGTGGTTTCAAGCTCATAGCAGCCTTTGCTCATAACAAGCACCCAGTCTTATGGGACTTCAGTAGGCCCAGTCCTTCAAACCCTTATTTAAGGATTGGGGCCCTTTGTAGACCAGAGGTCCTGTAGATTTGCTGGGTCAGGAAGAAGGACAGGAGCCTGTTTAAAACCAGGCTATTTATCCAAAAATCCTTTCTTTGCCTGTTGGTTCTTGGAGAATCAAGTTTGAACTTGTATATACGTACCTCTCCAGGGGGAGGCTTGAAATGGGTGGATAATTGTAGGAATTACATTAGCATCCTCCTCCTCCTAGAGGAGTTGCATACATTTTCACAATAACACATACACAATGGCATTTGTAATACAATGGACCCCAGTGGTATTAACTCTAATTCAATAAGGTTTAACTTAATTCAATAAAGTTTATTTTAATGCCATAAGGTTTGTCCAGGTTATGGCAGAATATTGTCAGTCTGTCACACATATATGAATATTATGCACACAAGTAAAACAGGTCTGGGAATGGGGAAAAGGGGGAATGGGGAAAAGGTGGATTGAAGAGAGAATTGCGCTGAAGATAAATAAGAAAAAGCATGGAAGGAATGAGAAGGGCCAGGAATGAAAAAAAATACTTTTTACTTAAAAGTTAAAATTTAGAACAAACTCTAGAACTCATGTAGGAGCAGGATATCAGGTGAGAGGGCCATTACAATATATAAAGGGATATAAATCAAACAATGGACAAGGTTGCAGGACTTCAAGATGAGCTGGCTGAATCACTGAACATAGAGAAAAACAGAAATGGGACTACTTTGGTAGTATGCTGTGTGAAAATGTACCAGGGATAAATATAAGAGAAGCAGGAGAAGAAGTTAGTAGAAAATTATACTGTCATCTAATTTTGCTGGGTAGTGGGAATCTATATGGCTATTAAACTTTATCTGAGTGGTTCGCATCTTGGAAACCCTGCTGAAGGACACAAAGAGATCATGGTTATTAGAAGTGAAATGGGACACAATAGCTCTATTAGTGTCCCCATTTCTAATGGTCCTTTAGTGCTCTCTGAAGCGGTCGGCAAGGCATCTGTCTGTTTCTTCATTGTAAATGGCAAAGCATTGTCTGCAAATAATGCAATCACCTGCATAACTGATAATGCACATAAAATCCTTAGTGATAGGAAAAAGACCTTTGTTATCCCAGGTATCAGTTCTAGGACAAAATAAGGTATAGACATAACATATTCTGATGTATTATGTGATACAGTTATCTGATAATGTGGACCAGTAAAGAGGTTTAGAGAACACCAAACAAAGAGATTTTGAAGCATGGTTTATATACGATGTAGAGGAAAAAGCACTGTGTTAGGAAATACAGCACTTCTAAATGATGATCTCACTAAGAGAAAGGATGTTAATAATAAATGGACATATCAATGAAATACATAGTTGAAAGAGAGTTCCATAATAGCAAAGTCCAACTAACTTGGTAAAGAGTTGTCAACAGTGGTTTCTGAGTATTTTGCCTGAGTTTTGTGTGCCCCCATTTTGAAGCCAACAATATTAAATGTTAATGAAATGTAAATTAAACAGCATAGTTAGGATCTTATTTGAAATCAGTGGAAAATCTTTTAATGGTAGCAGAATCACACCATTAGGTAGTTCTGTTTAGTTGATTGATTGTTGCTTCAACACTCATCTTCATTGAAATGCCTCATTTTATAAACAGAATCAGTGTGAATGTGACTTATTTTCACAGTTTCCGAATGGAAGTTTGGTGCTGAAGCACAAAAAAATCACTATCAAGAAAACTAATATATAGATAGGTAAAACTTTTCAAGTGTGGAAAGCTTTCACAAAGGGGATGCGAGGTGTGGCAAATTATTGAGCATACTAACACTCAGCATGGCATTGCTGGTAGCTGTGAAGAAAGCCGCTTACCCTTCCATTAGAAGATACGTTAGCCCTAGAAAGGAAACACGTTCTTGTGCTTAGTGTGAGAGAATGGGCCAAAATACAAAGGTAAGTCAAGTACTTCAATTAGAAGGGAATCTAAGCTGATTTAATTTATACCTTACAGCATCCTCAATATGCAGGTTATGCCAATTTAAGCATATTATAAATCCTCTAAATGTATGTTTCAATTTCCTATTTGTCTATACGTAGTCTTACTTACTCTCAATCTCTCAGCCGAGATGTCTCAGCTCCACTGGCTAATTTCTCAGCTCCTGTGATGGGTAGTTTCAGTTCCATTGCCCTAAAGGTGTGTCAGCTCCTCCCACCACTCCTTTCTGCTTTTATTGCTCACTTCAGCCAGCTCAGAGGGGTCTCAGTATTTTTGGTGTATCTTTCAGCTCCTTCAATTGATCTTTATGCACCCGTTTACTGTCCTTCCACTTGTAAATACTTCCCCATTTAGTCTCTTTATCTTCAGCCTGTTTCTTTTACCTTTATTTTACCCTTCTCTCCTTTCCATCTACCCATTTATTTTACTCTTACTGGGCCATTTTCCCTCCCTCCCTTATTTGATTCCATTGATTTTGTTTTCTCTTGTCTCTTTGCCAGCCTGTTACTGTATTATTGCTTTGGCAGCATGAGGTTTCTGATTCCCTTCCCTTTCTGCAGCTCATTTCCCTCCTTCGTCCCCTCTCTTCAGTTCTATTGGCCAGCTTCATCCCTTTCACTCTATTCCTTGGCCTTGTTATGACTCTTCCTTTCTCTTACCACCTCTGCTCCAATTATAAACACTGAATAGGGAAGCAGTTGGCAGTTTCAGCTTCACTGTTGCTAGTGTCATTTGTATGAGTCAGAACCTATTGAGTGAATGAAATGCAGCCCAGTTTAATTTAGTCAAGCTGTCTCTTATAAGGCTGTGGTTCCCAAGCAGATTTCCCTCGCCCACAGAGGCACACCCTTTGCAATGGGCTGGTGGGTGGATGAGTCCCCTTGCACTGTTTCTTGGCACAGATGCTGTCATCTGTACTTTTTTCCCTTTTTGTTCTCTCTGTTGTCCATTTTTTCTTTTTCTTTTTCACGTCTTATTTTTCTTTGATTTCCCCCCCCCCTCAATCTTTTTTTTTTAAACTTTTTTTTAACCTCTGCTGGCTCCCCCCACATTTCCCTGCCACTCACCAGGCGGCTGCATGCTTCTCAGAATGGGGCTAGAGGAGTCCATTTGTGGCTCCATATTGTTCTTGTGGCTAAGCAGAGGAAAGAGCTTGGGCCTGTGAGCTGTTGCCTCTACCTTCAGCCCTGTGAATGTGAGCTTCCCCTGTGAGCTTCCCCTGTAACCAAAAGCCATCTGCATTAAAGGATAAGCAGATGGCTTTTAAAGCTTGGCTGTATGTGCAGCTGCAGGAGAAGTGGGGTGTGTGGCAGACCGGGGGTTATGATACTTTTCTCAGTGTCCCTCAGTTCTACAGGCTCACCTTTTTAGTCTTGATCTCACACACTTCCCCATCAGTCACAAAGGGTAAAAAAATCTCAGGGAAATTCAGTCCGCACATATGTGTCTTCCAAGGAGCCAAACAATATTCAACTCTAAACAAACTCCATCCAACTCCTGAGGCATAATGTCAAATACACATCTGTTCTAAATGTTTTAACCACAGCTCATTTTTGTCACACTACCATTCTGCCGATACAGTGAAAGGCAATTGCATTACCTTCCAAATGACTTACTATAATAGTAATTACATATATGTTATTAGATTCTAGACTCCTTGTATTATGGTGGTCATGATTGACTTATTGATGAATTCATTAATTCAGTACAGAGGACGGACATTTCAATATTGATTTTTTTTTAAGACAGTCACATATGGACTTGGCAGGTAGAAAAATGTCATCACGTCTAATTTTCAGTTCTTTGAAATCGCTAGCCTTTCCAGATTATTAGTTTCAACAATTATTAGGAAATAAGTCAATTAGCACTCTCACTATACACCATGAAAAGAAATTTCCCCAAGGTATAAATGTGTTACTCAGTGATATTGCTAGAGTTACATCCTGTCTTTAGACATCTAACTAATAATAAGAAAATCAGTTTACACTTCACAGACTGTAACAAGTTAATAAACAAAACTCTCTTTTCTGGTGCCCTTTGGAAAGTTGTGAGATATACTGAACGATTGCTCTCATCAATGGCTGAATGATTTAAAACAATGTCACGTGTTTACACTGTATGTAGTGAGGTTTTTCAGTAAATATATCAGTATTTTTTAACTTCTTGAAAGTAATATTTATTCTGAATCCTTTCCTCCCCCAAAAGAAAACAAATCTTGCTTCATTCCCATCCTTAATTGGTCCAGTGAAGGCTGTTGATAGTAAAATTTAGATGTTACTGTTTGTGAAAGGTGTATATGCATTGCTAGTAATTAACATTCCCATAAATTGTAGGATTCCCTTAGTATTTCTGGCACATCCCCCACATCTTACAGGAGATGCATATGTTTCCAAGCTGTCTCCTGATTTCTTGCATGCTCCTTCTGCCAGCTTCCCTCCTCTTCTGACCCTCCTTTTTTGTGGTGGTAGATTTAATATCAGAAGTAGGATAGGTAGGGCAGACTTTCAGCTTTGAGCCTTTGGGTGAGGGAGGCTCTGCTCAGCTCAGCTGCTTTTCACTCTTGACTAATAATTCCTTGTTGTAATGTTGGAAAAGGGATGTTCGCTCTTCAGAGGAGAGAGTAATCATTCAGGGTGAATTTCTCTCTTTAGTCAGGGAGGGAATTCTCGCCTCATTCCAATGAATGGCAGACACACATGAATTTTCATATCTTGGCAGCACTGCTTCTATAGAAGTCCCTATTCATTCTGGCTTCATTAAAAGGATCTGCAGAAGGTAACAGACTCTTCATTAGTGCTAAGCTAAAAATGGCAAAGCAAACTTGCCTTGATTGAGCCAGGATCATGAGAGCCAGGATTTAACTTCCATGGTGGGATGAATCATCCTTATGAACTGATACAAGTAGCAACTGTTGTCTTGCCTGCCACAAATGAAAAGCTATACAGGACAAGCATGAAAGCACATTTTAAGAGGCCATATATCCAAAATCAGAATCACAAAAACTACATGTAGTAAATAGAAAAAGAGTTGTGAAATGTTAGAGAAAAGCTTTCTTTGTTGTATTCCTTTGTCTTTACTTTTAAAAAATGCACATGGGCAACTGTATGTCAAAAAAATGCCTGCAATAGTTGTGCATTTAATGGACCATTTGCATGTGCACAAACTCCATTTAGATGAACAATTGTAGTAGAATACAGTTTTTTATACATTTCACATACACAATTGTGTATGTTTTTTGAAAAAGAGAACCTTTCAAAATCAGATCTTTTATTCTTTAGAACTTTACCAACTTTCTATCATGTTGCCTTAAATACAAAATTCGGAGGAGATTTACTTTACCAAGTAGGATTGCCAATTTTCTAATTGTACAAAACTGAACTCCCTTGCCCTGCTCTCAGGCCCTGCCCCTACCCCTGCCCCAGGCGTTCTCCAAGGCCTCACCCCCCACTCGCTCCTTCCCCCCCTCCCTCCATCACTCGCTCTCTCTCAGCCATCCTCATTCACTCGCTTATTTTCACTGGGCTGGGGCAAGGGGTTGGAGTGTGGGAGGGGGTGAGGGGCTTGGGCTCTGGGCAGCGCTTATCTCAGGCAGCTCACAGGAAGCTGCTGACATGTCCCTCTGGCTCCTAGGCCGCGGTTCCCAGCCAGTGGGAGTGGGGTGGGGGCAGTGCTTGGAGCTCCCGTGGCCACCCCTATGCCTAGGAGCTGGAGGGACATGCCAGCATCTTCCCTGGAGCTGGGCGGAACCGGTTTGGGAGCCTGCCTGCGCTGCTAACTGGACTTTTAACAGCCTGGTCAGCAGTGCTGAACGAAGCTGGCAGGGGCCCTTTTCGACCGGCTGTTACAGTCGAAAACTGGACACAAGGCAACCCTATTACCAAGGGGAGTGATAGTGGAAGATGCACTAGGGTCATTACAAGCATAATAATGGATGAGGTCTGATTTTGCTTTTTGTGCTACCCATATAGGGTGAATCTCCCCCTTCTGTAGAGGGGCCTGTGCAAGGCCTATACACCGCTTAAGTTCTAAATAAGCCCTCAAAGTTGGGCTCAGATGGGACTTGAGTAGTACATAGGCCTTATGGAAGACGTTGCAGAGGGCTGAATTTTACCTATTATGCTTAACTAATTTGTAGTTTTGGTCATATATTAACAAAATATATGGGCTGGATTCTCCACTGCTTTCTATCTTGTCTAATAAATTACACCTGTGGAAAAAGAGTGTAAAATGCTACCAGTGATAGCATAAATTCACTCTGTACAGGTGTAAATGACTGCACAAGGTATAAATACTGGAGAATCAGGTCCTCGGTATTTTTTCTTCTTTGTCATATATGATGCATGTGTGGCTGGCTTATGGCTTACAAAACCATGTTTTAAAATGGCTGACTTTTATAGTAAAGGAAGATTTTGCTTTCTCTTTCCCCATTGTAAATTTGCAGTAGCCCCACTTAACTTAATGGAGTTATTCCTGTTTTACCCTGATATATCTGAAAGACAAATCTGCTCCTAAATCTATGCATATGGTAGCTGTGGTTAGAATGAAGCACTTACTTAATACTGGTTTGTGTCTATTCTATATTATACTCACAAAACTGGATAAAACATTTTAATAAAATATCTAATAAAGACAAGATTGAAAAAGCCTATACAAATTTACTATATGAGTAATTTTTTAACTTGCTTTAGCTAAAGATCCAAATGTAGTGTATCTGGTCTCCAACCACCAATCACAAGACACACATTAAGATGTTTCTCCCCTCTCCCCCAATTACGTGCTCACAATAGTCATTGGAGATTTCTGCCAAATTCCATTAAATTCTGGTACTCTGCACAGTAAATAGCCATGAAAACACCATGGTACTTAGCACAAATCCTCAATCCCCTGCTAACACCTTATATTACAACCTTCTAATTACCATGTTCTGCAATAACCTTGTGGGACTTCCATAGGTAATTAGAACTCCAGAGCTTTTCCGCAATAATCCAGTAAGGACCTCTTAACTAGAAAGGATTATGCGGTACTAATATTTCCACACCCACGTGTTCTCCACAGTTAATTGTTTCAATTAATATTTGGCAGCAATGCAGACATTCAGGAAGGTTCATAAACTAAGACAATTCTCAGGGAAGTTTTGAGATGAATGAGTTGTAGTTGTGGTCACTTAAAGATACAGAACTATTTAGAAGATTTTTTTTAAAAAAACTAACACATTAAGCTGTTTTAAATGCAGATTTGTATTTTGTGTCCAGAAGACATCCCCTGCCTCATCTCCACCTTTTTCTAAATGACATCTAGATATTCATAGTGACTTCTCTCTCCCTTCTCTACTTAACCAGACCCATTGGATCTACAGCTGAAAAGTGTTGTATGGGTAGTAAGCATAGTTGTGGTGAGTGTGTGTGACATCTCTTTACCGATAGGTCCAGATAGGTTTTCGCTGGCTCAAAATAATAGGGACAGGACTTTGTGGTGATTCCTCAATTTTTGGTGACTTTATTTCTCTTCAAGTTCACCCTTTCCTTTTTCCTTTCCTTTCCCTTTGAGTGTTAGTTGATTCTATGTGGTACCTCTGTTAGGCTTGGTCTACACTTACCCCCCAATTCGAACTAAGGTACGCAACTTCAGCTACGTGAATAACGTAGCTGAAGTTCGAAGTACCTTAGTTCGAACTTACCTCGGTCCACACGCGGCAGGCAGGCTCCCCCGTCGACGCCGCGGTTCCCCCGTCAACGCCGCGGTACTCCTCTCGTCTAGCTGGAGTACCGCAGTCGACAGCGATCACTTCCTGGTTCGACTTATCGCGTCCAGACAAGATGCGATAAGTCGAACCCAGAACTTCGATTCCCAGCTGCCGAACTAGCGGCTGGGTGTAGACGTACCCTTAGAGACAGTAGATGTGTATACAGCTTTTTCAGAAGCTGACAGCTATCCGTTCAATAACCATCCTCTGCAATGGTGCAGAAGCCATTTCTCTCCCTCCCAAGAGATTTAGGGTTGTGTTCTTCCACATCATTCACTAGGGAATTAGGTGTATGAATAATTAGCGTTAATGGGGAATTACACAAATTCTCCTGAGCTTGCTGGGATAGCAGATTTGTTACTATATATCACTATTGGGTGTGATTCGCCACTCCTTTACACCAGTTGTATTTTGGTATAATTACATTCATTTCAATGGAGTCATACCAGCACAAGACTGATGTAACAGAAAAGACAATCAGGCCCATCATCTCCAAAATGCTCACACTGTACACTGATCCTTGGACTGAGAGTCCTAAATACTTTTCCTAACTTAATTTTCCTGTTAACATGCAACAGCCCGTAATACTGCCCTTTTCCCTTGCCGATATACACGTGACTAAATTTTATAGTTATTTAGTCATTCCTTTTATCTGGTGGTCTGAGGGCTCTGCGTTTTGGTGATGAGGCTGCCACAAATTGGCTTGGGAAGCTCTGCATCCAATGTGGAAGGATTCTTTTTATCCTTAAAAATGCCCAAGACTTTTGTTCATTTTCTGCTTGATTATAATTATTGTTTAACCATAATATTATCATATAGAAAAGAGCAGTCTGGAAGGGCTTATTGGGCTGGTAGATTAAGAAGGCTTCTCTTTTTTTCTTGCATTAAAATTGTAGAAGAACAAATCCAATGTCAATTTTTCATAATATAGAGCCTCTGATTTACAAAAAAATTATTAGATCAATATGAGTGGCTGTTTTACTTCAGAACAGATTACTGAAATTAAGAACTTTAGCATAAAATAAAGAGTCCTTTTGGTATATGCTTATTAAATAAGAAAAAAATCCAATATGGAACTCAATTAATGTAAAATAGACTCCATTGAACTCTTGTGCATTTCCAAAGCATGACATTTCCCTAAAATTAAAACACATCATAAATTGCCCCGATTTTGCCAGTTAGTTCAGTTACTTTGCAGCCAAAATTAGAAGTTAGAATTGGAAAAAAAGAGTCATTTTTCAGAATGGGAGGCATGAACCCCAATAAATACAGTGTTTGCTTAACAGCCTTCGATCTAATATCAAATTATGTGTTTCATTTAATTTATATGGCAAAGCTTGCAGGGAGAACACAAGATGACACTCTTAAAACTGTAATGGGAATAGGTTTATGTTTGTAATATTACCCATTCTTTCTGTAGCCTTGGGGATGCAGTAGATTTTTCTTGTTGAGATATTCTAGGCAGAGAAAAGAGTAAGTGTAGGTAAGTGAGTGCATGGAGAGGAAAATACATAGTTTTACCAAAAGAAAGAGCAATCGCTGTGTGGAATTCTAGTATAACCTGAGAAAGATGATCTGTAATCTCCCCCCACATTTGGAAAAGCCATTGGGAGTAATGCCCATACAAAAGACCATCCTTAGAAAATGAGCCTTTTGTTTTTGTTCTTTTTGACCCAAAGATTAAACAACTTCTCCGTACAGAGGGGGTCTAGTTCAGAGGTAGTGGGAGAAGCTTCAGTAAAATCATTGGAATTATATATATTTGCACTAAATTGGATCTTGACACAATGTCTATAGATTGTTACATCTCAACTCAACCGAATTGCAACAATTTCTGTGTTGTGAGCCAGTACTTCCATGTCCTACTTTTTCTAGCTCTTTTTCCTGGTTATTTAGGACCTAAAAGACTTAATTTATAACTTCGACAGTGCCTATGGAGATCATCAGTGCCCCTAGAAATATTCTATGAGTTTTTCCAAGAAGATCCTCTGAGGAGGGAGATCTGATACTAGGCCTAATGTCCAAGATGGTTGTGTTCACTCCGAAACGTCTGTAAATCCCAGCTGAAGAAATTGTCGATGATGGAAGTTTTGCCCTCATATTTTTGAGACTAAATAGGCTTATTCTCCTGATTTTCCTAGAATGAAGTGGATTTCAGATCCACACAACAAACAGAGGCACCAAGCTGATCTCTCCAACACAGCAGATACAGTAGGGTGCATGCAGTATGTCCACAGTAGTGCCCTGTCTGCACATTTGATCCTCCCTCCATCCCTAGTATTCTGCTTTTGGATTCGCTGTCTGTTTCATCTCTTCCTCACTGTTCACTGAAATAAGCAAAGGCTATGGGAATAGCATTTATGTGTTAAATTTTGAAAGAGGGAAATAAAAGGAATTCATTGTTAATCTGTTTGATGCCTCTGTCCCAGTGATTCTACTGAGCATGGGAAACGGTACATATTCTGTGCACAACCCACCCCCGTCCAGTAACAATCCCAAAACTGTAGTCTCCATACGACCATAAAATGAATAGACAAATGCCGATTTCTTCCCAGGGAAGACAAATCTCCCTGGGTATATTGATGCTCTACTATGAAGAAAGACTGTAGAGTCTCAATTTTGGAGGCGGTCCAATGTTTTTGCAAGGGCTAAATGAACTTCTATCTAGGCCCAGCTTTGTGAAATTTGCTGAGCTCAATGAATTATTTTTCTTTTCTTATGCCCTCCACACAATTCTTTGTTACTTTTAACAATATGTAGTAAGAGAACTGGCAGCTACTCAATGAAATCACTGTTAAGCTCACACCAAAGGGAGGAATTTTTGTGACTCCACGCTTCCAAGAAGATGTCATAGTTTTCCGACTAGCTGGTGAGAATCTGAGTTAATGCTCTTTGAATAGCCTAAATTAGGTTGTCCACAAGATTGTAAAACAGAGGCAACGAAGCACAATCCCTCCCCGAGCTCCCCAGGCATTCCGCCTCTACGGTGTCCCCAATGTGGGCCTCTGTCTACAACCCAAAGTAGTCTTTAAAACACCTTAGAAATATCAATGAAATTGAGGTTCTGACTGGGTTGTTCTTCCTTCCTTTTTTCCTTCTATATCAAAACACTCTTGGTTCACCTTATTTCTCTGCTCTGTCATTACTTTTCCTTATGCATTTAAGCATCTGGAGAAAATTGTCACATGCACCTCACTTTTTTTCTCTGTAATTACTGTACATCAGTATTGCTTTTAGTGTGCCTTTCTTTGTCACAATTGCACTTGGCTGCTAGAATAAAGCCCCCTCCCAGGTTGTAATGTGGAAAGAGCTATATAAAGCATAATTAATGGAGCTAAAGCAAATGACTCACATATGACTTTTTTCCTGACGTTTAAATGGGTACACTGAAGACCCTGAGGAGAAGTGGTGTATTCACAAGAAAGAGAAAAAAGGCTAGCTAGTTTGTTACCCTTCAGTTTTATAAAGAAGTACAGTCAAGACGTGGAATGTTCCATTTATAAATCTTCCCCTGATATTCTTCCCGCAGCTCTGTAGACATGAATAATGAACATACTTTGTTTGCTGTAATGAGTAAGAACGTTATCCCATGACTTAAATTTTGAATACCATTACAGAAGTATTTTTATATGTAGCAGCACCCAACTCAGCAGGACACAAGTTCCATTACACCAATCAATATTATAATACAGTGGCAAAAAACTGTGAGCGCAGCCTTAAGGTTGCTTGGTGATGTCATCCTCTTGCAGACTGCTGAGTTGAGCAAAACTCAAACATCTCAAAACCAGGATATGCAGAGGTTGCCCATAGAACTGTAACTCTGTCCTCTTTCAGTAGTGCTGCAATAATTCCTGTTAATACACATACCTTTACTCCGCCAACCCCACGGTTGCTGAAGTGTACAAACATTTTACCTTCTTTTA
Source organism: Emys orbicularis (assembly GCF_028017835.1). Classification (NCBI taxonomy): domain Eukaryota; kingdom Metazoa; phylum Chordata; order Testudines; family Emydidae; genus Emys; species Emys orbicularis. Next base: position 124,760,912 of record NC_088685.1, on the reverse strand, counting down.
CAATCCATTCCCTGTCACCCACAGGATTCTGACTAATACTATTAAAGGACAAAAAGGCAGAACTGTGGGGTGCAGGCAGGTTGGGTATAGTGAGTGCATGCAATACCTTGAAACTATTTTGACCCACAGCTCATCAGTAGTTTGATCTCTAGCTCTGGGGAAAAGATCTTTTATTTTCTAAATGGCTATTTCTGGGGGATTATGTCTGTGGAACCCTGGCTCAAATGATTCCAAATTTGGATCACTAACCCTACCAGGCATCCTTTGGGGCATGACAGATTTCAAAGAAATCCGACTGAGCATGTTGATTTTAGAGGACTTAGAAAGATTGACCTTTCAAAAGATGTCTTGATGCAGCCTTAACTGTAGTGACACTGGCATGCCATTGCAACGTCATGGCTAGCTCTCCGAACCATAAAGATTCTTTCTCCTAGTCAATGATAACGAAAGCAGATACTTCTAGGAGGGCCACTAATTTGAGACTAACACCAGAACTCCTTTTTGTATCTTCTCAGCCCACCCTTGTCCCAATCCAAAAACAATTCATAGTCTTTAATCGTGGGAAACTCAGTCTTTTGCTAATAAAAATGGGGTTTGAACTGGAGTTATGATGTAAAATGGGTGCATCAGTGTACTCTTTCTGGGGGCTGTTAATTTGCTTAGCAGAGTAGACAAGTAGCAGTTTTAGAAAAAGAATTTACACAGGTGGATTAATGTTTCATTGAGTTCCAAAACAATATTGCTTTGTCTCCAAGTGCAAACTTCTGGTCTTTTCTTTAAAAAAAAAAAATAATATATATATATATATATATATATATATATATATATATATATATATATATACAGTTGCTGTTACAACTTAATGCAGATTGTATGTAGTTTATATGGAACATCATTTTTAGAACTTCAGTTGCCTATAAACTAGAAAATATTTTTATGTGGACAGCAATTATTTGTCTTTATTTTGTTTTTTGTTATAAAAGAGACTCTGATGCCTTATTTCCTTGAAAAAGTGCATAAAATGAAAGTATATCAGAAATAAATACAAGACTTATACCTGAAATCTGAGGGGGAAAATCCTTTTTGTAAATATTGAAAATGTCCCTTTGTTATGCTTTACTGCACACATAGTGAATCGGAGATTATGGGAGCTGATCTCAATCTCTTTTCCAGTGAACAGGTGACAACATCATCACAAAACACATTAAGTAGCTCTCTTTCTGGCAAACTCAATGGATAGGCCAATGCCCATTGATGTATGTGGGTGTAAAATCCATTGAAGTCAGTGGTATTTTGCCGGATGTTGCTAGAAATGCATTTGGTCCAGTGTTTCTAGTTGAGTTTGAGGGATATAGGTGAGGTAGTGTTGGGAAGAATGGATGGCTGATACCAGTGCCATATCTGTTATGTGGACATATAAAGAATGTCAGTGTCCAGAGCTGTTATTTAGCACTTTCTTGAACTCTAAAGTCACAGAGGAAGGAAGTGGCAGAAGGGGAGGAAAACATTTAGGAAAATATTGCTTAAATTATACAGGAAAAAATGTTCTGGATTTTACACAGTTAAAGTCTCAATGATCATTTTGATTTTAAGCTGGATGTAAATCTAATTTACTAATGTTGGGAGGCATGGAAATTGGGAGTCAAACCATTATAAATTAGCAAGTACGACATAGTGGAGGAAAAGGATTATGTTCTGTGTAAACTTGAAAACAAAATGTTTGTGTCACCCACTGTGGTGCAGAGATGGTGGGGGAGATTCATCTTTGCACTGCCCCAAACAGTTGTGTGGGAGAGGCACTGAAACGGAATCAGTCCATCTTCTGAGTCTCCCACCCATGCTTCTTCCTCACTTTGTGGGCAGTGCTAGTTAGTTCTCAGACCGCTGCATGCTCTCCAGGTGGGCTTTCTGCCACCAGGTGCCTGCAGCCTAGGTTCCACTGGAGCACTGTTTCAATCCCCACTGTTTGCACTTACTAGCAGTCTTAGCTTTGGGCATTTAAGTCAAAGGACTTACTCCCACGCTTGTAATAATGCTGACCCTACATTGTAGTACTAAAGAAGTGTTACAGATGAAATATTACACTGAATCCCCAGCTCTGTCCCTCTGGTGGCTATCTAAGCAGAAGTTAGAGATCTAATTGATGGTGCTTTTGAAAAGGATAGCCCTAATGTCCTGATCAACATTCCCTCTTTCATAAAACAAGTACTGATATCAAGGGCAGTGTACCAAATTAACAGTAAGCACATAAATAACGTTGTAAAGCTCATTGCAGAACTCTTTGTATCAAATGGTCCCATGCAAGGTCACATTCTGCCTTTGCCTATTATACATGTTAATGGTGTATAACAACATGCCCTGAAGCATAAGTTCCCTGGGGTTTTACTAAAGATTCATTATAGTGACTTCACCCACTCTGTTTTCTCCTAGTTCTTCTGCCACCTGTTTTGTGGGAGGTTCTGGTGCTGCAAAATGAGAAATGGGATCAGGGTTTTTTGTATTTTCATTTGACTTCTAAATAGTACATGCCATGTGCTACATGAAGGCATGAAATGAATGTTAAAGAACCATTTGTAATATGCCACAGTAATTGTATTTCCTTATTTTATAGTGGAAAACGTTTTAATCCCAATCTTTGTGGTATGTCATGCCATTGATTTTTCACAATATTCCCCACTGAAATCAATGGGGAGTACTGCATATAAATCCATGCCACAATGAGGCTCTTTATTTATGTGTTTTACTAGAAGGAGAATGAAATTGGAAATCTCAGTACAATACTATTGCGGCTTTAGGGAACATTTTTTTCACAGTTCCTCCCCTTTTATGATGCCATCAAAATGGCAAAACAAGATGTTTATCCAGTCATGTAAACTGGCCGTTGGAAGTAGATAAATTTAATAAACTGGGAAGCTTACAGCATCAGTCAAGCGATTAAATGGATTTTGCAGCACCTATTTCTTCCGCATATCCCCACTCGGAATCATCCTTATCTGCAGGATTAGATTCCCTATTAGGTCTCCAGATAAGAGTTCTCCAGCCTTCTGAGAGTCTCACGATCCTCAGGACACAAGGGCAAAACACTATGCCTGTGTAACTGCACACGGGTTCAGACATTATATCATATATTAAATCACAGGAAAGTATTCAGCTTAAAGTAATGTTAAGAACATGCCAGAAATAAACTTTAAAAAGCAAGAGATGGAACTCCATTCTAAACTCCCCATCCATGCTTAGAGGTTGAACTGTATACTATGCAGTATGCTACAAAACCTAATCTATTGGCCATAAGTCAGACCCTTATCTTTGAAAACAAACTGGAATGTGTTTGTTACTAAAATAAATGCATAGAACAGCTGTTTGTAGCCCCACATACAGAACAGGATATATATGCAGGCTTAGAGATATTAGAAGAAATACTTTCTTAAACAAAATAGTTGCAGATAATGTTTTCCGTTAATTATGAACAAAGTCCTAAGGTCAGGAGTCAGCTTCCCCTGCTCCTGTTGAAGAGGTCACATCACTGACAAGTTTAACATTGTAATGAACATAGATGCCTGCTCTGGTTTGATGATAGTAGTACTGTATCATCAACAGTCACAAGAAGTTGAACTCAAGTCTCAGCGAGTAAAAACTACTTCATTTCATCTTTAACATCCCTTTGGTGGTTTAGTTGCTATGATTTTGTTGTTGTTGCTACTATAATTTACACAAAGTGAGTGTGAGGTATCTACATGTTACACTAAATTAACTCCAATGATATTACATCAATAATGAATTTGGCCTGTATATTTTATTTAATTTCAATGGAGTAGTATTAATAATAATGGCAAATCACACCAAAATGAGTTAGTGAATTATGTTGATTCATGTCCTTTATATTTTATAGTTTGTATGCTTTATTGGGATTGTCTTTACTAGGAGAGAGCAAAAAATGTATCTCTTTTCTCTCCTCTCAGATAAAAATGGGATTTTTGTTCAAATACTGGACAAACATTTCTCCCAGACTGAGAATTTATATTCCAAATTATACTGTGGAGCTATTTTTTAATGCCAAGTTATAAAGACTTGTGAATTTGGAATTCAACTTTATTTTAATGTAAGCAATGAGACTCCAGGTACTGCATATTCTGGAGCACACTTAGCATTAAAAACATCAACACTTGCTAACAGTTACCATGCAGGAGTGTATGAGAAGCCACTCTTTCCCCCACCCAAATCCTCTTTACTTTGGATACAAAATAACAGTGATTTATCAATTACAATTGTGTGGTAATATGAAGTTTCTCATGCTGACTAGTGAATAGCCTGCCTCAAGTGGTGCTATAAGTAAAAATGGAAGAATTCGAATATACAAATAGAGAAAACAGTAGCTATGATGATGCTCAGAAAGTTTGGCGGTTCAATTTGGATAGACATTCAGTATACTTAGCCAAGCTTCTTTGACTTGGAAATAGACTATGGTGATGTCAGTTATGTTTCATGAGGTTTGACTCTACTTTAGCACGTGCTCTTCCAGTTATGCCTGCAACCAAGAAGTACAGAGATGTTTGCAAATTTTAAATCATAAAAAAGATATATAAAATTACCAGAGCTTTGCAGTTCAGGGGTTAATTTGTCAGTTGGTTCAAGTTTTGGTTCATTTCATATTTAACCAACACGGTTTATTCATCATTGGAAAACCATGATATGGTTTTGTCATCTTAAAATTCTAACAGCTCTGTAAGGTGAATTCTAATTAATATCATTGAGTTGTTCTTTAGAAACAAAACAAAACAATCCCTCCCTTCATGGGAGATGGAAATTGAAGTTTGCAGAATCAAAGACCAATGAATTTATTGGGCATCCTAGACATGAACCTATCATCACTGGAGGGCAAACCGGAAACCTTTGGCTGTGTCCAGAGTTCTAAAATTGTATCATGGTAACTCATAAATGCTGGAAGTCAAGACTTCCTGACCTGATGCTCTAAGATACAAGAGTTAACAGTGGAGAAGCGATATCTTCTGTATGAGATTATAACAGATCATTCCCAAAAGGATTTCAGATTAATATGACTTCACTATTTCTGATTAGACTCGTGAGATGTCTCTTTATGCTTAGTCTTTCCTAGCATAGTCCATACTAAACTATTTAGTTTACTTGTTCTTTATGCTGTTTCCATTTCCTTTCAACTAGACTCCTAGCTAGGCAGCCTAAGACACAGCCAGCCAAAAACAACGAGGAGTCCGGTGGTACCTTAAAGACTAACAGATTTATTTGGGCATAAGCTTTCATGGGTAAAAAACCCCACTTCTTCAGATGCATGGAGTGAAAATTACAGATACAGGCTATAAATATACTGGCACATGAAGAGAAGGGAGTTACCTTACAAGTGGAGAGGCGGTGTCAATACCAAGAGAGGGAAAATTGCTTTTGGAGTGGCTGGCTCATTTGTAAAGGTATTTGTGAATTACTGATTTGAAGTTGTAAGACATTTCAGTATCTTATGATTTTTCAGACAGTACTGTGGTATGGATTTCTAAAACTACATGATTTTCACTATTCATGCTACAAGCTAAAGATTTATTCATAAAAACTCCTTAGCAAAAAGAGTAGTTTTTTTTCTTTAATCTATGAAAGGAGACCCCAGAAGTAAAACTTCTTGGTAACAGTTGGTAAATTTCTTGAATGTCTCTTAAAATTAGTGTGTGAAATGTTCAATGTATATACTGTTACATTTACTATTACATTACATTTAGGAAGGAACAGAGGGTCCTGTGACACCTTTAAGACTAACTTCTGTTAGTCTTAAAGGTGCCACAGGACCCTCCGTTGCTTTTTACAGATTCAGACTAACACGGCTACCCCTCTGTTATTTAGGAAGGAGATTTTCTCTGTGAATTTATCAGAACAGGACAAACATAAAATAAATCATATGACATTTGTCTTGTATTAAGTACTTTATAGTAAAGGGCTCTGACACAACAGCCCCAAGGCACTGTCTTTATCTTCAAATGACTTTTGAAATTCCTAGATAAAGCCCTAAACATATTCTTCAGATTGAAAATGAAACTCCTAGAAATCGCTGCCCCCTAAAAGAAACAGCCCCAAAGGCTCCTTCATATTTCATATTTGATCTATGAATTATCCAAAATCTTGTACAAGGGGTAGTGGTTCTTAATAATGTTGGTCTAAAGGCATCCAAAATGGGAATTGGATTGGCTCAGGTTTCTTACTTTGCCTACCATCATTTACCACACTGTAGTATGTAAGGGCCAGATTCTTTCACCTTCATTCACAATAGTAGTCCAAGGAGTAAAGTACTACTCAGTGGAAAAAAGTGTGGCAGAATCTCACCCAGAGATACTGCAGTTTTTCTGCATACTCAGAATGGTAAAGATGTGCAGCATCTTAGACATTACTGTGTGATAACTTTAGATGATGGGTGACTATTTAATGGTGACCACGTTAGACATTACAAGACTTTAAATCCAACATTTCCAATTTGGCAATGATTGTGGTACTATGTCATCTCCTAGAGGAAGATATTGCAGTTGGTGCAGGAGCAACAAATGCTGAGTTTATAATTGTGCCACTGTATGCATCAGCACAAACTGTGAGCAACCAGTCAGCTAGCTCAAGCTACAGTATTATTTTCACTTTAGTCTATTAATAAACTGATTTCATCTCGGTACATTGTAGAGCTTTTCTTCAGTGTTTTGTGGCAATTTGTCAAGAAGACTATGAGCTTCTCCCTTGTCAAATATAAAAAAAAAATCATACTTTCCTTTGGCTAAAAATACATTATTATGTATAAAATGGGATCATTATCTCTTTTAATGTTTCATTATATCAGTAGTTTTCTTCTTCCTCGTAGCAAGTTTTTCTCCTGATGATTCTAGTTATTCTCTGTATAATTAACAAAAAGATTCTAAGTGAGGTGAAACTTGGGGGAGGTATGCAAGACAAATCAGACTCCTGAAAGGGGTACAGTTGTCTGGAAAGCTTGAGAGCCATTGATCTACAAGGTGTGGTTTTGTTTCATGTAAATCTATGGGGTTTTGTCTGTTAAATAGGTCAAGGATTCAATAAGGCTGAAGGGGTCTAAACGTGTTGACAATTGAGAAATGAACAAATGCCAATGAAACAGTGTAAAACAAGATTAAATTAATCAACTTCTGGAGAGCTGCAACACATTTTTGATGGAGTTTGTGTGTGTAATAGGATATAGATTTGCAGAACTAGTAACTCAGAAGAAAACAATTTCCTGAATTTACAACACTGCTTGAATTCAATCAAACTTTAAGGCTTTGCAACTTTGCTAAAAGGATCTAAAGAGAGAGAGAGAGATTGTGAGACGTTTACAAAAGAGATCACATTTCCCTGACCCTTAAGTAACCTCACTGGAAGAAGAGGGCGTTTTTCCTAGATGAAGCACAATGTCTTTTCATCTTTATAGTTTGTGGAATTGTTCCAGCTTCCCTAGCGCTGCACAAAGGCACACAGTAGTACAGTTGTACTGCTCTGGGGTTCTGAGGAGAGAATGAACTCTGCTGATGTTAACACCCTATCAAGCTGCATATCCTGTGAGCTCTGCATTGCACATTCACTTCATTTCCTTCCTGGGCATTCATGTGCAAGTGAACCCAAAACAAATGCTGTCAGTGGACTGTAAAGCATCTAAAATGTTTGGTTCTGATGCTGAGATTAAATTAAATTCTGGAAATTTCTATCCAAAACTATCAGCCATTTTTAATTCTTATTAAGTGAAAATGGGGGGCAGAGAGGCAGAAGGTTCTTTTATCCCCTTTTGCAGTCCTCGTCTAATTTTTCCTTGCTGGCAGGGATTGTTAGGGGAGGAATTTTCAGTTTTTCAGTTATTTTATGCACTTTGAATTTGCTTTTTGGTAAACAAGCACACATCTCCTGATGTCTTGTAATATCAGCTGCAGTGCAAGTGGAGTGCCTGATTTTACAAGACACCTGCCTTCATATCTGAGAGCAGGATCAAGCCCTTAGTTGATTGCTCAGGATGGAAACTCACTGCTGATTCATAATGCTCTATCTTACTGTCAACAGTAGTCTCTTCCGTGCCCTGGGCTATGTACTGTATGCTAATCCCTTCTTGTCGAACTACTGTTCTAGTCCCTTTTTTAATAAACTGATAAATATGTCTTAGAAAGTTCACGTTTTCCATAGATGTGCACTCTCCCTCACTATATATATATACATATATAAATACACATACAAGTGCTCGCATGTACGCATGCATACGTGCGTGCGCACACACACACCATATAAAAATTCTTTAAAAAAAAAAAATAGTATGGACCTTCTGTCTACTGTTTCATTGTGTCAATCAAACTAGTTCCTTATATGCCAGTGTACATGGAAATCTGTGAGACTGTCTCGTTATGAGGTGAAGATATTTGAAAGGGAAAGCCAAAAATGCACAATCAAGGGAAAGCTTATATTCAACAGCTTTGCATCTTAAAGTACACATTTTCTACAATTATCACTTGTTAGACTGGAATAACGAGGATTTTTTTTTTAATTGTGGGCAAGAAAATCCTTCACTCCTTTAGCTCCTCCTGCTGGCTGCCTTGTGAAAATCCAGTCCTTTGCAAACTAGGAGATGTGTTTGTGTTCTCATCTCATTTTCTAGCACACATTAAGTATTGTCCCTGAATGAGTGCACATAGTTAAATATTGTCAGCCATCCCCGTGGCAACTCAGACTATGCATTACTATGTAGCCTTAATGACTTTTCATCCCCAAAGAGGATAGAATAGTTTGTGGCAACCATGAATGAGATGGTGTGAGGTTGACAGAATCTGCCTGCTCCACATCTGTTCTTTGGCTACAAAACTTTTCCCCCTCTTTGTGAAGTGTCTTCCCTCCCTCCACCCCCTTCCCATTTCTTTAAAAAGCAAACAGAAATTTATGTTCTGCTTGGTATCCTTATCTGAGATGCACTGAACTGTATTTGCTTTTTAGAAAAAGGAAAGCAAAAGCAAGAGCAGTCTGTCTTTGGCAAATGAAATTAATATGTGATAAATAACTGTGGCAAGAAATTCCTCTCTTGAGATGAAGGAGAACTTGGCATGTGTGCCTGTAACAATGCACACTCACCATCAGTGTACCTACTTGTGTTAGGGAGCGCTGGGTTTTTGTCTCCAGTGACCCCTGTAGGCCCTCTGTCTGCACCCCTCTCAGCCTTCCAGCTGAGCAATGGCTAGTCCAAACCCCATCTGGAGTAACAAAATATCCAGGTGCAGTTCATAGATCCAAAGAACCAACCTATCCTTTGGGCCCTGGGCTCAACCCTTTCCTGGGGCTCAACTGCCTTTCCCTGTGGCTGGTATCAAGCACTGTCCTGCCCAACCTAAGTGTTCCCGCAGTGTCTGGCTTTTCAGCGGATCACAGCAGCCAGTCGCCATTCCCTGAACACACTCAGCTGATTTAGAAGGCTCAAGGATCTGACCTGATCCTTCCTTCCTTCCCACCTTCTCTTGCTGACAAGTACCTGCCTAATTACCACCCAGGTGAAGTGAATGTGACTACCTGAGCCTTTAATCCTTTCTCACACATGTTGAAGTGCCCCTCTTCGCTCCTTTGCAAACAATATAAGCTGTAAAAGTTTGTAGTCCTGGCAGAAAATTATCCACAGGTTATGTCTCAGCATCGTGGACTGATTTGTCTAGGCTGTGGAGAAAATCTCTAGGTTTCAGTGACCTCTGATTTGATGTCAGTGTATCAAGTCATTAAGTGCAAAAACATAAGGGACAAAATGGACTTGAACCATAATCTTGTTTCAAACTGAGCTGAAATGATATAACATGTTGGCCCACAGTATAGAGTGTCTTTCTTGCTGTATACACACAGCAAGCCAGCCCTGAAGGCTGAGGCTCACATCCGGAAAGTCCTTCCTCTGGCAATACTCCTATTGACCTCAGTGGAAATTTTTTCTGAATGAGAAATACTGAGTAAGGACATCAGAATTTGCCCTTGAACCTATAGTCATTCAGATGAAAGATGAGTTGGGCTGGTTATTAAATTGTCCATAATTAAATCCTAAATATCTCTTTGTCCCCTTTGAACCTACTATCCCTATATTCTCAACGCTCCTTTCCTTTCCTCCACCCTCTGTTATTTATAACATATTATATTTAATGGTTTAATAGATGCTGCTCACAGGATAAAGGCCAGGAGTTGCAGCTCACATATAGATCATAAGCACTCCCTCTTCTGTTTTTCAGCAGAAAATGCAGTCCTTGTTGGGAAGGGCTGGAGACAAACATGTTGCCTCAGCAGGGTTAGGCTTTGAGGCTTTTTTCTCCCCTTCTTTTCTTTGAGATGAGAAAATAGGCCACCAATTTAGTGAGAACTGAGATTGGCCAGGCTGCACTATCACTTTGTGTGTTGCATGGCCATACGCCATTTCCCAGACCATCTACAGCTCTCTCTTATTGTTTTCCCTGGCTGGATAAAGAGAACATTGTGTCGCTTGGAAGTGCTGGCTCCTTCCCTGCACTGTGTGAGAAAAGGAAATGTTCTCTCTCTTCATGACTTAGCAACGGTTGGCAAAAATGATGTCATATCCATGGTAGCAGCAGGACAAAAAAAAGAGAGAGAGATTGATTTTTAGATAGGTTTTACACACCACAGTGTTCTATGAAGGATTGAACAAAGAGCAAGTATTGTAAAGCTCTATTTAGAACAGAATATTGGCCTATTTTTTCATGCTGGAAAGAAATGAGGGTTATTTAGAACTGCAGTTTGTGAGTCCTGCTTAGTAGTGCTATAGTGTGAGATACAAGGGAGACTATTTCTTTCCATCTTTTTATACCTACCTTCCCTCTTTCAGTCCCACTCTTCTCTGTACTTTCTCTCTCTCTCTTGTATTTTGTCTAAGTATAACATAATTGTAAGGGTCAGAATATTATGTATAATATATCATGATCCTAAATGTTTGGGAAACATCTGTGTGCATTATTTGTGTTTCCTAAGGGCTTCATCCTGTACCACTGAAGTCATTGGGAGTTTGGATGTTGACTTCAGTGGGATCAGGTTAAAGACTTCTGTTACTTGTACCAGGGAAAGCATAGATCATAGAATATCAGGGTTGGAAGGGACCTCAGGAGGTCATTTAGTCCAACCCCCTGCTCAAAGCAGGACCAATCCCCAGACAGATGTTTACCCCAGTTCTCTAAATGGCCCCCCTCAAGGATCGAACTCACAGCCCTGGGTTTAGCAGGCTAATGCTCAAATCACTGAGCTATCCCTCCCTTGATATTTGTTTGTAAAGCATGGCACACAGTGTTGGTGCTACATGAATGACTAATTATCATATTTAGAAATGGTCCTGAACCATAATATTTATATGTGCTTTTAAACTTTCCCAAAGTTTTGCAGTTTTTCAACTGCAGGGTTTTGGCTTGGCCTGTTACAGAGACAAAGGCCAGCCACAAAGTTCAGATCAGGATTTGAACATCCTCTAAATTTCAAAGCTGATTTGAAACTGGAAACATCTCTGGTTTTACTGCAGTTAATTCTTTAATGTCCTCAGTGATCAGATACAGGGCCGGCTCCAGCATTTCTGCCACCCCAAGCAAAGCAAAGCAAAAAAAAAAAAAAAAAAAAAAATAGCCGCGATCGCAATTGCGACCGGCGGCGGCAATTGGGGAGAAAAAAAAAATAAAAGCCGCGATCGGCGGCGGCAGTTCAGCAGCAGGTCCTTCGCTCCTAGAGGGAGTGAGGGACCTGCCGCCCCCGAATTGCCACACATGCCGCCCCTCTCCCTTGGCCGCCCCAAGCACCTGCTTGTTAAGCTGGTGCCTGGAGCTGGCCCTGATCAGATATTCAAACCTCAGCAGATTTGCAGTCGAACATGGAAATTTCAACGCTCCTGCTCCAGCTCCACCTGGTGGGCTTTTCCATCAAGAGCAAGGAGCATCCTTTTTGCTTAGTAGCACTACAGTCTGAAGGCTCATAAAGGCCTGGCTCCAGCAAAATGTCAAGCTCACCTGTGATGTCCTGAGCACTATTTGAATGCTCAGCACCACCTCATATATCAGGCCTCTACTGCAAATCATTTTTGGCTTGCGTACACTGAACTGTAACTTTAAATAGTTTTTTTAAAAATATGATGCATCAGGTTCTCTTGCCTGTTCTGTTCCCTATTGTGCAAAGGGGACTGAAACTGACCACATCTTCCACACTGAAGGTTCCCCTGGTAAAAGAGAGTCCCTAGAGAGTGTAGAGTCAGCATAGCTGATGCCTACACCACTCTCCCCCACACACCCGGCAGTCCTAGCAAGGGGCTATCCCTAGCTGGAGGACACTTCTTTGGGGAGCATTACTAGCTGGCAGGCGTCTCCATACTCCAGGGGCAGCCTAGAACTGGCCAACACATCAAGGAGTCATAACCATGACTACCCATCCCATTCTGCTTGTTGCTAGTGCGTCAGAAAAATGGCCACCTCCATGACGCTGGTGAGCTGCGTGTTCATGTCCATCTGTTAGTTCGTAAATCAGCTTTCAACTTACCTTCATGCTAGCTTGATCGTTGAAAGATCTTTACTATTGATATTTAATAAAATGTTTATATTTATTCACTGAAATCTTTTCAAAAGTGCAGTGGAAACTGTTTGATAGTTCCTGACGTGATCTCCTTCCCCAAGTATACTGGCATTCTGCATTTAATTTTAATTAAAAATGTTATTTTCATACTGGCTGGCAGTCTGTCCAGAATGGGCATGTGTAGCTCTGACCTTTCTCCTCCCCTTTTTGTCCTCTTTCCTCTCTTCCACTCCTAATTTCCACTAAAACGTGAAGTAGAGTACCTTCTCTGCCTCGGTCCCATTAGTTTAGTGGTGCGATTGTTACATCACAAGTCCAGTTGAGGGACGCAGACTTGTAGACATAGAAGATGTTCCATTTAGTTCATTTAAATACTGCAAATCTTATTTTTTTATATAAAAAGCTTCTAATGTTGTTGGGCCAAATTGTGCAGGTCAATCCCAGTGAATTCACTGGGGCTGTGTGGAGTTTAAGTAAGCCCTGGTTTTGCCCTCTCTTACATATTTTCAAATTAATAAACTTTGGGTCCAGTTTTTTAAAAGTTTTGCATGTGCCAGAATCCCAGTGCAAAAAGGGACCTATTACAGGGCATGTGTAGGCTGCTGGCCTGTCTCCCCAACCCATGAAGGAGTCACTGCCACACGCAGAGTCATTCAGATCCCTCCTCTGGGGCAGCATTTTCTTCTTCAAACATAAAACTTAAGGCAAAACGTCCAAACAAAGCAGGTCCTCTGCCAACCGTGGCCAAAGGTCCGAGAGACTTTCCCATTTGCCAGTGCTGAAAGAAGGCCACATCCTTAGCCTCCTGCAGCAGCAGGATTGAAGGTATCTCCTGTTTGCAGCTCCCTCCAGCTGAGTTCTTTGAGCCCTTTATAGAAAACACCTGATCCCTTCCCAGCCCTGGTTTGATAACTGATAAGGGCTGGCCAGCCACAGGGCCTTTACATACCGACTGTTTTTATATTTTATAAATGGCAAGAAGCATTCTGCAAAGTTTCACAATGCTCCAGTGAGCAATAGTGGTGCATAATTGTTGATAAAGAGACAGCTACAAATTCTGTGGGCCTGATTCTCCCTTGCTGTGCAGCTTGTGCAGTTACTTACACCAGTGTAAAGTATGTGTAAAATGCTACCAAATTTAAGTGATTGCATTCTATATCCACTTTGCACTCACTTTACACTGATACAGATAATTACACAACATGCAGCGTAATGTTGATTCAGGCCCTGTGGGTCTGTTTTGCTTCCTTTCCTGCAAGAATGTAACTGGTATTTTTTAAAATGGGATACTCTTTCAGCAAAGAATTTATTCTTTTGTATAGAATTAATTCTGGTATTTTTAAGTGCAGTATTAAAGAATCTAAAATATGTTGGGCTTACAAGAATAGCTCTGGTTCAATGAATCATTTGATTTTTGGATGTCCTTGAATTAGTCATTTTTGTAGGAAGATTGAAATATGTATTTCAAATCCATCAAGCTTGAGGATTTCCCTCACTCCTCCCAGACCATAGGTTGAATAAGTGATTGGCTTGGGTAAGCACATTTTACCAATACTTTGATTATTATTGATTTGAAAATCTTCATTAATAACTGGAATGATGTTTCGATGGTGTCCTGTGATCTATCTTAGGGTTTTCTTGTAGCACCCATTACCACTGTATTTAAGAACTTCCCAGGCAATTTAGATTTTCACTGCCCAGGTAGGGTTCCAAATGGACTTCATGGTCTTCTGCTTTTCGCCCTTTCCTACCATAGGAAGTTCTTCTTGGTGTATATAGGTCAATATATGTCTTAGTGTTTTTCCCCTCCCCATTCTGGTTATGATGGGGAAAACTTTCTCAAAAAGGAAGATCTTGCAACATACTCTAAGAGATGGTCAAACATTGCATTAGTCTGAGCTCAGGAAGCTCATTCCATACCCAAATCCCTTGACTGAGAATGCTTTATAACCAATCCTCAAGAACTTTGTCTGGGGATTTGTGAGCGGTACTGTTCCAGAGAAGTTCATCGGTCGTGGCAGGTCGTGGATAGACATGCAATCACTGATGTATCTAAGTCCTGAGCCACTGATGGCTTTGAAAAGCCAGACCAAGCACTTGAACTGGCACTGGAAGTGAACTGGCAGGCAGCAGAAGGATCAGAGCACAGGGGTGATGTGCCTGTGACAGTATGACTCATTGAGAAATAAGGCAGCAAAGTTTTTGTACAGGTGGAACCTCCACATTGCTTCCTTGTTCAGTCTTGGATATGGTCAGTTTCAGAAATCCAGTATGGAGGTGACAGGTGCATAGCTCACTGTGGCCAAATCCTCATCTCAGAGGAAGGGGTGAAGATTCCTAACAAGCTGGACATTAAAGGTGGGTTTTTTTTGGTCTTAAAATTGAAGCAAGACCCTTGTAGCTTTACACCAGTTTGACAAAGGGGAGGGATACTCCTTCAGCGGAGGGAGACAAGTGTTTTGGTTAGTTCATAAAAACATTTTCCAGCATCACTTCAATCTTACCAAGGTTGAATTTGAGCCAACAGCTCTTCATCCAGGAGCTGCTGTTGTGTAGGCATTGTAACATCCTTGTAAAGCCATTGGTTCCATCTGTGCAAAGTGATACATACAGCCATGTGTCATCTGAATATTGTCGGGAGTGGAACCCAATGTTTTGTCTCACTGCCTCTCAAAGTGCTCTTATATCGGTATTAAAGATGAGGGAGCCAGAATAGATTTCTGTGGGAACTCATGAGTGAGGGTCTCTGGGGATGTAGAACAGTTTCCAATAATCACTGTAAGTCCTTTTGGAGGGGAATGATTGGAACTACTTTAGTACTGTGTTATCTATACAACTATGCAATGTATGCAGGTCAGTAGTACCTTGAGGTTGATTGTTTTGAAATCTGAAAAAAAAAATTGGGTAGTATGAGAATTGAAATGTGCATTCCAGCTATTGATTTGAGGAAGTCAGTCTACTAATGCTGTATCCATGCTGTTTCCAGATCTGAAGCCCCACTGCAAAACATTCAGGATAGTGGTGGATGTAACATATTGTTGTAATTACTTTCTCAATAACTTTGCTTAGGAAATGCTAGCTGGGATTTTAGCTGTAGAACTTGTCTATGTCCAGTGTCATCTTTTTGTGCACCAAATGAAATACTGCATTTTTAGGAAGGTTTGCAGTTACCTTCAATGAAGAAGGCAGTAGTAGTCACTGGAGCTGGGCAAAATGTTTTGTCTGAATTTTTGGTTTTCTTTTTGCCAGAAATGCAGATTTGAGTTGACCAAAACATTTTGTGAATTCTTTTCAATGTTGTTGAATTGTTTGGGTCTAAAAAGTAGAAAAAATGTAAACATTTTGATATTTTTATTCAAAATGACTTTTCATTTTGAAATTTCCTTCAGTTTTTAAAAAAAATTAAAATGTAAAACAAAACAAATTCACAATCAGAATGAATCATTTTGTTTCAGGTTGAATTAAACATTTACTTTGATCCCAAACTTTTTTTACCTTTTCAATTTGTCAATTGAAAAATGTTTATTTTGGGTTGACCTGAAAATTATTTTTCATTTTTTTGGAACTGCCAGCAAACCAATACATCAATTATTTGCACAGCTCTAGCAGTATCCTTTAGCAGTGGATACAGTTGGTCTGAGCTGGTTTTCACCCACCTAGAGAGGCACAGCTCTGTTTTGCAGGTGACTTGAATATTCATTAGCACCGCTTCTTCTGTGATGGGGCCAAGGGCCATGAATGGTGGTGGAGTAGTGAATGCCAACCAGTCTGGCGGAGAGCTTTTTGCTCAATGAGTTTCTGTCAGATTTTGTTTATCTTTCCTGCAAAGTAGGATGAACCTCTTCAGAACAGACCTTGCCAACTCTGTTTGGAATAAGATTGAGTGTGATTTTTATCACTGCTGTAAATTGGTTTGGAACACAGCTTTGTTTCAGTTTTCTACCCATATCTGATGTCACTAGTTTCTGTTGACTGGAAGCACCATCCCAGACCCCAACTGTGGCAGTATGTCGTGAGGCAAGAGGCATCCTATCAGGTAAACAAGTTTCCAAGTTATTACCAATACCGGGAACTCTGTCCAGAGACCCACAGGTAGCAAGTGCAGCCAGGAAGCACTGGTTTAATAGGCTTGCTATAAATAAGATACTCCATTCAAAAAGTAGGCTGTAGATTCTATATTAACTTTTGCCTCTGAATGGATTTAAGTAAAGTGCATCACAGTAGCCTGGTCCTGAGACATCAGAGGCAGAAATTTCAGTGGCAAGGTCTGCATTTGAAATAAGCCATTACAGCTTTCTAGAGAGCTGACAATGGCAGGCTTTGGGGGGACTTGTGTGTTAAGGTCTTGTTGTTGTTGTTGTTGTTTCTTAAATGGAGATTTCTTTTAGAAGTGCTGATATTTTGTCAGTGTAGACAATTGTTGCTATGTGAATTAAAGATAGAGATTTATTGTAGATTTATTGATAGAGATTATAGCTGTCACACTGCCTGGTATGGGATACAGCTAAGAGCGCCAATCTCAGGTCAGACTGCCAGAATACAGGGCATATATCCCAGACAGGTGCTATACTCTATCATAAGGTTTCACCAAGCCAATAACAAATGTATGCTTCCAAAATACTATACTAGTTATTATGGAGCCACAGACAGTCCCCTTCAGGCTCACGACCCTGTTTCCCCCTCCCCTTCTGACCCCCCACGCGTCATCTAGACTTATCAGACTTCTGTGATAAATGATTATTAAAACCAGAAATAACATATATTAGGTTCTTCCAGTTCCAAAGAACTAGACACACACCCCAGGTCAAAATATACTTCAGCTCTTAACCAAAAACCATGCTGATAGCTAATCCCTTAGTAAACTAAAAACTAAAGGTTTATTAATATATAAAAAAGAAGAGAGTTTTTAAAAAGTTAAAATGAATCATATACATAACAGTTTATTTGAGTTTGTAAATCAGGATAATAGCAGTGATGCTAAATCTGCTAGTTTGTAGTCTCTCTGGAGCACCCAAAAGATTGCAGGTCCTCAGTCCATTGTTCAAAGCTTCCCTTTGTTAGAAATCAAGTCCAGAGATGTGCAGCAGGAAAGAGGCAAGAAGGTGATGTCACAGTCTCCATTTATACCCTCAGCCCATGTGTATGAAAGTTTACTGTCTCCAACATGGAGTTAGGGATCACATGCCTTGCTAAGTCACTGGGCCTCCGTTGTCCATGTGCTCTCTGAGGCGTCCTCAGGAGGGGCCCATTGGTATAGTTCATTCTCCTTAATGGCCTATCACCTGTGGCTGGCTGGTCTTGATGTAAATCTGTCTTGTGGGTATTACCCAGGAACACAACGTTTGAGATACAAACACATAGCAAAAATGTATAACTTCATTTACAATGATAAGACAGACATATAAACAGGATAATAATACCTATCAGATTATAATATTTCCATTGATACTTTACAAGGCATACTTTGTACAAGATCTATTGCAACTGTATAACAGTGGTAGCAACAGTGATATAAATGGTCACGTTCCTTTTTATACAGTGTCACAGTAGGGACACAGTGTAAACCAAGAATAAATAAAGGCTTCAAAATATTTTCAGTGTGTTAATTGTCTGCGTCACTGGTTAAGGTTAAAACCAAGTGCAAAAGAGTCTTTCTGGGTTGGATGAAGGGCTCGTAGAATAAAAAAAAAAAAAGACAGAAGTGATGGAAAGACTCCATTTAGCTCTCTTCCAATGGATGTCCTGTCACTTAGTCAGAATAAACATGACAAAACCTGCTTTTCATCTTTCATACCAAACCTTTTCTCTTCCCCCAGTCTCCATTATTGCTGGCAAATCCACTGTCCTCCGCTTCACTCAAAGACAAAAATGTGGAGCTACTTATGACTTCTCCCTCTTTCTCTCTCATATCCAGCTTTTCACTAGATCTTGTTGCTTCTCCTTTTGTAACTATTATACAAATCATCACACTGTCACACCAGTTTTTCTGACATCTGAAGTACTGTAATCTCAGTCTCTGACTCTGCCCTCTTCCACCTCACCAACATTGAGGCCAAAATAATCGTCCTCTCACCAAGTCACCCCCATCCCTCCAACCAAATGACCCTACTATGTCTCTTTATTTGGCTCTCTGTCTGCCTGTCCAAAAAATTTAAGTCTTCTTCACCTTTACTTTGTGGCTTTTCAGAACTCTGCCTCTGATCACTCATCACCTGTCTCCTTGCTGGACTCTTTGGACTGTCCTTTTTGTGTCTTGCACAGCTCAGGATAGGCTGAAAACGTGGCTGTAAGTCACTTTTGATCTCTACCAATCTTGGGGCTGCAGATTCAGTCCCCTGAAGCTTGTTCCACCTTACACTGAGTGCTCACAACCCACAGAGACCATTTGGCAGCTGGGATTGCTGGTGGCACTCCAGTCACACCATCTTTCTCTCAGCCTCACCCCCAAGTGCCCCTTTAAGATTAATTTAAAGCTATGGCACAGAGAAGCTGTATCAATGCCAACGATCTGTTCCTTTGTATCCTCCCACTCTGACCTTTTTTTTTCGTGCTGCTCTCTGTGCCTGGAATCCCATCATTTTCATTTGTGCCATGTTTCTCTCCTCTTCTCCATCAAATCCCAACTCAAATCTCATACCTTTATCTCTGTAAAATACTCAGAAGAGATACGATACCTTAAAATATTTATTAATAATATAACAGGCCGGGAATCTGATATTTTCAAAAGGAGGCTGGATAGCCATCTGTCTTGGATGGTTTAGAAACAACAAATTCTGCATCTTGGCAGGGGGTTAGACTAGATGACCCTTCTAACCCTATGGTTCTGTGATTCTATATCTTTGCTGTCTTCATGACCATCGTCCAGAATGTTTTACAGTTCCAAACTTGTAGCAATATTCTCTAAAGTCTAGCAAAATAACAGTGTTGCTAGGAACCCTGCTTGCATGCATAGAGATTAAGTCTAAGTATGTTTGTCCGAAACTCGTGGAAGCCCTGTCATATGAATAATTTCAGTCTGGACCAAGGACAATTCTGCACTGTCAGAGTGATGGACTACATTAAAATAAGTCTTTTCCTTCTCTGCTTTCTATAATTCATTGAAAAGACATTGCAACAAAAACAAAACAAAACCCTGACTATAACTCATCACAGTTAAAGGAATGACGTATCTTCCTGGCCATCACGATTTAATGCAGTCACATTCTCACAGAGCCATGAGAGTTAATGTTCCAGTTTTAGAAGGAAACAATACTTTCTTATGATAGTGAGCCAGTGAAACATGGCAAGTGTGTTACATCAGGCCAGCCTGGAAGGAACATGTGACACCTAGTAAGTATGTGGCTAAACAGTTTTATTTATAGTTGTCTTTCTGCTGGCTCTATGTTCAAACTCCTTGGTTTTGGGGGGGGGGGGGTTTGGTCGAGGGGGGGTGTCTTATTTTCTCTTGTTTCATACCTGTCACTTATTTCTGTGTAGCTCTTTGGCATCACTATTCTCAGCCATGCCACTGGTGGTTTCAGGGAGTAACTGCACTGTAAACTTATTCAGAAACCACCATCTTGCTTGGCACACTTCTTGGCAACCTCAGGAAAGATTCCAAGGATGGAATGGAGAAGGAGAGTGAACTGCAATCTCACCTCTAAGAGTGGTCCCTCAAGATCTGAAGTCAGGAGAGGTAGGGCTTTAATGAGAAGCAGGTACACCTCGTGCTCATTCTGTAACTCCGTAGATAAATAGCCCACCAGATGGAAGTCTATCAATCCAGAGCCTTAAATAAGCATCGATTGATTCTTTTCTTTCTTTCTTCTTAAAGACTTCAAGGCTGTCAATAACAACTGCAGTGACCCTCACTCTGTTAGGCTGGCCCAGCAATGTACGCTGTGGGCAGAATAACTTCAGATAGTTTCAGTATTTTTTTGTTCGATGGTTTCATTGTTTCGATTGTTGTCAGGCATACAAACCCTTCTTCACGTGTAATTCACATTTCTGTCATTGTCTGAAGCTGCTTTTAAACTGTTTGCTTCTCTCTGAGGTGCCAGCTACCATCTTCAGTATCCTTCAGCTACTTCACAACAATGTTTGCCACAATACTAACTGAATTCCTGATTTTAGAGAATAAACTAGGATCTAGTGGTTAATTGCAATGTCAATTCTGGATGCAGTAATTATTTAAAAAATGAATTACCACCAAGTTTTGAATTGCTGCTAGCCTGTCCCAGCTTTCCTGAATAAAGTCAGCATTTCAAACTTGAGCATGCCAGTGTCTTTGGCACTATATTCTGTTGGCACTTAATGTCTATATTGCTAAGTGTTTGATACCTTGGCTGCTCTTTTAGCAAATATCAAATATCTGGACTAAGGGTATCAAAGCAACAGATAAATGCCTTGTGGAACTTATTCAAGGAAGCAGAATTGTAGCATTTTATCAAGTTGCCTAATTGCAAATATTGTTAAAACAGCTGTGGTTCCTGCTGTTGAAATCAGCTACATAATCTAGGTAGAGTAACTACATTACACAGAAAATTGTAACAGCACAAAACCTAAGTTCATTTACGAGAAGTTTGAAATTCATAATCATGGGAACTTAATAAAAACCCATAAAATGTCTAATTTGTGTGTGTTTGTTTTAATGATAGAACCCCTGTGATAAAGTGAGCAGATGTATAATTGCTCACAAGAGCAGTACTACTATCTGACTAGATTCAGTTATTAGATGGTTTCACAAAGGAATAGAAATTGGTGCAGGAGACAGGAGATGCTATTTTTAAAAAGTAAATGTGTCTGCTTTGGCATTTAGAGACTCGGTCCTAAGGGAAGTAGGAATTCTGTAGTGTACCGTAGATTCAATAGCTGCAATCGTAGGAAAGCTGAGACCCTTTACCAGGTGTGTGCAGTTGGCATGGCTTCCCAAGTCTTTGAGAATGTAGGTAGCATGTGAGCATTCATTCTGGCTTATTGATCATGTGTATTGTATCCAGAGAGATGAAAAACTATTATAGTCACTGCTTAGATTAATGTTTGAGTTACTGCCTAGCACTGTAGAGATGTCATTCTGTTTTTAAATCAATTATTATTTTGTCCAAAATAGATTCAAAGTGATGTAATTTCATGGTGGATATAGGGTGTATTTTAAATGATGTTCCTTGTTCGGTGGCTAAAGTGATGTTACCTAGAGCTATTAAGAAGCATTTGATCTGGTAAAAATATTTGTTTTTAAGAATTATTATCCAAAGGACTATACACTGTGATACAAATGTGTAATTTTTTATTATTTGTGAAACACTGTGGGATGATATCCGTTTTCCTGTATTTTTTGTATAATTCTCCTTTATTTCCTTGAAATGTACACAAAAAATATCTCGAAGACCTTAATGGTTCTCCATTCTTAAAGACTTACTTGCAATATTGTTGCTGCTGGCCATTCATTTGGTGGAAAACAGGTTCATTTGTTTCTGTTCACAACAGTTCCTTTTATTTACTGTTCTAATATCTTCACTTTACCAGTTATTAGGTTCCTGGCTTACGTGGATTTTGTGTGTGTGTGTGTGTGTGTGTTCTCTGTGTGACCAATAGTGATTTGTATGACCTTACTACTCTACTATGCAATGTTTTGCTATCAGCTTTTAGCACATGTTGGTTTATAATGATTTTCCCAGGATGGGAGAAGCAGGGGAAAGGAGTTCTTACAATATATGTGTAACACTACACACATTTCATAGTGACCTGTAGACATTCAAGAAGAAGATGGAACCATGCCTATATTAAGGGCACAGGGCTACCTTTCAGTGGTATAAAGCTTTGAACCTTGTTTTGTTTTTTTACTCCAGCAGTTCTTAGCATACTCCATTATCTCTGTGCCACAGTGTATGCAGAATTACTTATTTGAATTTATTTCTTGTGACTCCATTTGTTGGAAGAGGGCAGAAAGAGAATTTCAGAGAATGAATGTTTAGTTGTCGAGGGAAGCTTCTTCTATGTGCGGTGAAATTCAAGTGTTAGGATGACATTACCTTCCTTTATAATCTTTAGGAATCCCATCTATATGGTGTGATGACAGTGAAAATATACTAAATGTGATAAAGCTGCTAATATTGCTTGCTCTATAATCAATAAGAAAGTAATGTTCTAATATACTAAAGTAAATTAAGACTGTGGATGAAGACTGGTTAAATACTGGCTGTGTCTATCTTGCCTTAGCCAGGGGACTGGATTTGATAACCTGATTGATCATGGCTGTGGTCCTGTATTTTCACTGGTTTTGTCCTAATCCCACCACCCAGTAATAAGCTTGTCCATGAGGGAAAGATGCTTCAGTTGTATCATCCATGCTCTGAGGGTCTTCGCTTTATTCATTGTATTTAGGATAACATAAAATGTAAATGGAATTGTCATCCTTTTGTAGTGCCATGTTAGCTCTGTTGTTCAGACTAATCAGAGGCCAAATTCTGTCTATATTCTGCTCATGGGTTCATGCCAGCAAACCTTTTGGTAGAGTGGAGAACAGAACAGCCATTTTCGGCCCTGATCTGGCTCGCTGCACAACCTTCAGAAAGATCTCTCCCATACCTATCAAGTTTTGTGTGGTTCCATGTCATTCTCATGGGTGACAGCAAGTCATTAGTTTCTCTTTCAGGCACAACTCCCCCATTCCTGCCCCAGAATAATAGGAAGGCAGGAACTTAACCCTGATCCCCCATGCTTCGCAGAAACAGGTGGTGAGAGGCCTCCACCCCATACCCACACACAGAGCAGGACCCCTTTCTTGGGTGGGTGGGAGAGGCATGTGGTGTTGGAGGGTGTGTAGGTTACCTAGGTGGTAGTGGTTTGGGTGGCCTGGCTAGGGCAGTTGTCAAGGGGAAGGGTTGATGGTGATGGTTGATGGTGAGGGGTTTTGGGCAGCTAGGTCCTGCAGGAGGAGCAGTGAGTGGGGAGGAATCAGAGAACCACACAGGCTCCTTACTTAGAATGTGTCACAGTGGCCTCTGGACCTAGAAGGAGTGATTGCAAGGGGAAACCTACAGCCTGGCTTGGTATACAAGAATCCAGTGGGGATGCGGGAAAGTGTTGATGGGGGATCACAGACATGAGTGTTATGTGAAATGTGTTGTACTTGGCAGATCTGCTCCAAAGATCCAACAGGTGAGAGCCAGGGAATCAAGGTCGCACTTCTATCGATCCTACTTTTCTTAAATTCTTACATAGCCCCCATCATCCAATATCTGAGCACCACACAATCTTTAATTTATGTATCATCACAAAAATCCTATGAGGTAGAGCAGTGCTATTATCCCAATTTTACTGATGGGGAACTGAGGCACAGAGAGATTAAGTGATTTGCCCAAGGTCACACAAGAAATCTGTGACGAAGAAGGTCTCCCAAGTCATATGCAAGTGCCCAGCCCCTTCACCATCCTTTCTCTCCAGATCTGACAGTGGCAATTAGATATTATTCACACTTCCACTAGAACTAATTTCTGTGAGGAACATATGTATTTCTGGGGCTGCTGCCCAACAGCGTACAGGCACACGTCAGTGGTGCCTTTGCAGTGTTCATGTATGCCTAGGTTTATATCTGACTAACACAATGTTAGAGTTTTATATACTGTCAATTTTTATGTTTGCATTTTGTTTGTTATTTTTGTATATTACACATAAACTGCGTCAGAAAAGTGATAATGAAAATATGTGCTTCATTTTAGAGAACTAGCGTGCAAACCAACTTTTTTAAAATGGCTGAACTGACTGAAACTATTTGATGGGCAGGGGAAAGGGGGAAACCATATTCTGGCTGACGTCTTATATACCAAGTTGTAGACCAATGGAAATTAAACCATCTGAGCCACAAACTCCAAAGAAGCAGAGTTCAGAAAGGAAACTGCTTACAGTCTTTAGCTGTATCATTGGAAACATAGCGCTGCATTATACATGTTGGCACTGATTGATGAAATTGCAGACCCACTTTTGTTTGGAACTCCTTGATCATTCTAAACAAAAATATTGGTAGCGGCGATTGCATATTTACTGTATTAAAGAACATAGTATGTGGAAATCTGCATTTTTAATGTTCTTTGTTCTTTTGTAATATTTTTATGTGCAGAGATTGAAGTTGCATTACAGAGATTATTGTCATGTCTCTTGATTATGTTTTCTAATTTATACAACATTAAATGCTTTGAAAAAATAAACCAGACCCAAGAGATGATAAAATTATGTAACACATACCATTTCTTCTATATCTCGCTCTGCAAATGCAAGGATGAGTGTTAAACTGCTTCATGGATAAATTATGTGTATATGGTGTACTGAGAAGACACCCCATTGTAGCAAAACAAAAAGGAGCAGCACAACACACAGATCAGTGCATGATAAGAATGAAGTGAGAGCAAATTCATGGCTTTACAAGAAAATATTATAATTTCAGTACTGAAAATAAATATCATGGCTACGACTGTGATCAGAGAGTGTGTGCACTTGCACGTATGAAAGGGAAAGAGATATTTAAAATACAAGAGAAGAACGCTTGCTATAGATATCGCCATATCACCGATAAAATTTCTCTCCTGGACTAATATTTCAAAAATACAACTGTGAATAATGAATTTTCTATGTTAATGAAACTGCTGCTGTTCAAAATGTGACATTTAAAAACACCTGCTTGGTGTTTTTGTTACACTGAAAACGTAAAAATAACAATTTAATGTAGAGCATTTATGAACCATCCATATGTCCGGATATCCATATGGTATTATAAATTAAGAACACATTTTCTTCTGATTGGTTAAAAAAGAATTTCATTAACTGTTAAGGCATCACTCAGGTTCAGTTACCATTGTTCAGCCAGCCTACAGGAACTGACATTTTCTCAGTGACTATTATACACTGTTAATTATAACAGAAGTGAGTCATTCAGAATCAATTGTGATTGTGTGAATGATGACCATGCCAATTTATTAAACTATTATCTGTTTAGTTTTGCAGCTGAAAATAAAACTTGTGGATGGTTCATAACTTTTGATGAAATGGATATTGTGTGACCATATGGCATAATAACATCGTGATTACTAAAATGTATTTAAAATTTAAACAATTTATATTGATTTTGCCCACTACAACAAAGCATATGGCACCGTACATAATAGTAAGATGTGGTGGGGAATAATGAGATTAAGTAACCATGGGATATTAATTGATCCCAAAGTTAGGCTGACAGTACCACAAATGCATGGGGGTCTTCAAGCCATTATTTTTTACTAACTGGTGCCTTTCCTTTTCTCCTGCTGATACAAGTATTGTTTCTTGGAAATTAGAACATGCAGATAAAAGATACAATATAATGTGTGAGTAAATTTTGAGAATTATTATTTGACTTTTGGAACAGGAACTTATCTCCTTAATATTTTGAAGGCTTGTTTTCTTTGTTTAAAAATCAGGTTCTTCCTTTAAACTAAAGCCATATCATCACAATGACCAGTCTTCTGAATTTCAACCAAAATTTGTAAGATCTGCTTAAAATATTAAAATACTGACAGCAAAATTAATGTAATAATTGACAGTAATATTTTAGACCCTCTCAATAATCACACTGCATTTGGATCAGTAATATGGTCATTGTAATGGACGGTAGTAAAGATAGCACAAAACCAAATATTGGAAAACTTTGGGCCTGGATCTGAACTTCGTGGCTGGAGCCCATTTATAGCTAGCAGCTGCAGAACACTATTTGAGTTATATTGATAAATGTCCTCTGATCCTGTATGTATCTGATCTATTTTAAAAGGTTATAACATAAAATAGATACGTTATTCTAGCTTAAAATTTCAATTGAGAAAATTTTATTCCCATATTAATGACATCAATGAAGCTATGCCAATTTACACAAGCAGGAAACCTGGCCCATATATACATTTTACTTCAAAATCTGCTTTCATTTACACCCTTCAACCCCACTGAATTAGTAGCAAAGTGGAAAAACATTAAGAGTGGTGCTCAGGGACTTTGCTGCGTAAATCCCATTAATGTTAATTCCTATGCTCTGTGCTGAAAATGTAGCCATAAGTGTCTGAAAGACCAGCAATTCTTATAAAACCTTATAAGCCAATTTCATGTTAAGTAATAGCATAACACACTGCAAATGCAAAGCTATTTAATATTAATGCTTTAAGAAATCAGTCTCATGCTTTCCATTTGTAACCCGTCTGCCAGATAGGATTGGTAGCAACCTGGGCTAGGTTCAATATGTAGGGGTTCCTCTTAGCATTACAAAACAGAACCAGCTCAATCCTCCACCCAGATCTCTGGAAAAACTAACTACCACCTCTGAGCACTTCTAAGAGGCAATACTTCCCCATTCATGAGCACAGAGTCTATGTATATATCCCCCCTCTCCAACAAACTTTTATTAAAAGGGAGAGGGAACTCAGCATTAATTTGGGAAAATACCATGCCAGTGATTCAAAAAGATGCAAACAGTAATCAAACACCAGTCTAATGGTACCTTGGGCAGCAGTCCTTCACCTCAGTCTCCTACCTACCGAGTCCCAAATTCTGCCTGGAATTACTGATGTGTACTCCCATTGAAGCCAGTTGGAATATATGGATATAACAGACAGAATTTCACTCAAATTTAGAGAACAAAAAACCCCACTGAGGGTGAATACAATGTTACAAGTATCAGAGGGGTAGCCGTGTTAGTCTGAATCTGTAAAAAGCAACAGAGGGTCCTGTGGCACCTTTAAGACTAACAGAAGTATTGGGAGCATAAGCTTTCGTGGGTAAGAACCTCACTTCTTCAGATGCAAGTAATGGAAATCTCCAGAGGCAGGTATAAATCAGTATGGAGATAACGAGGTTAGTTCAATCAGGGAGGGTGAGGTGCTCTGCTAGCAGTTGAGGTGTGAACACCAAGGGAGGAGAAACTGCTTCTGTAGTTGGCTAGCCATTCACCGTCTTTGTTTAATCCTGATCTGATGGTGTCAAATTTGCAAATGAACTGGAGCTCAGCAGTTTCTCTTTGGAGTCTGGTCCTGAAGTTTTTTTGCTGTAAGATGGCTACTTTTACATCTGCTATTGTGTGGCCAGGGAGGTTGAAGTGTTCTCCTACAGGTTTTTGTATATTGCCATTCCTGATATCTGACTTGTGTCCATTTATCCTCTTGCATAGTGACTGTCCAGTTTGGCCAATGTACATAGCAGAGGGGCATTGCTGGCACATGATGGCATATACAACATTGGTGGACGTGCAGGTGAATGAGCCGGTGATGTTGTAGCTGATCTGGTTAGGTCCTGTGATGGTGTTGCTGGTGTAGATATGTGGGCAGAGTTGGCATCGAGGTTTGTTGCATGGGTTGGTTCCTGAGTTAGAGTTGTTATGGTGGACGAGAGCTGAGGAAGCGTTGTTCCAGGTCAGCCATAAAAATGTTGGCATATTGTGGGGCCATGCGGGTGCCCATAGTGGTGCCACTGGTCTGGAGGTATATATTGTCACCAAATTTGAAATCTTGTCCACTCATGCCCCTTCTCTACCTACGCTACATTGATGACATCTTCATCATCTGGACCCATGGGAAGGAGACCCTGGAAGAATTCCACCATGATTTCAACAGCTTCCACCCCACCATCAACCTCAGCCTGGACCAATCTACACGGGAGGTCCACTTCCTAGACACCACCGTACAAATAAGCGATGGCCACATTAACACCACCCTATACCGAAAACCCACCGACCGCTACGCCTACCTTCATGCCTCCAGCTTCCACCCCGGACACACCACACAATCCATCGTCTACAGCCAAGCACTGAGGTACAATCGCATCTGCTCCAACCCCTCAGACAGAGACCAACACCTACAAGATCTTCACCAAGCATTCTCAAAACTACGATACCCACACAAGGAAATAAAGAAACAAATCATCAGAGCCAGACGTGTACCCAGAAGCCTCCTGCTACAAGACAGGCCCAAAAAAGAAACCAACAGAACTCCACTGGCCATCACCTACAGTCCTCAGCTTAAACCTCTCCAACGCATCATCAGTGATCTACAACCCCATCCTGGACAATGATCCCTCACTTTCACAGACCTTGGGAGGCAGGCCAGTCCTCGCCCACAGACAACCCGCCAACCTTAAGCATATTCTCACCAGCAACCACGCACCGCACCATAACAACTCTAACTCAGGAACCAACCCATGCAACAAACCTCGATGCCAACTCTGCCCACATATCTACACCAGCAACACCAAACTGGACAGTCACTATGCAAGAGGATAAATGGACACAAGTCAGATATCAGGAATGTCAATATACAAAAACCTGTAGGAGAACACTTCAACCTCCCTGGCCACACAATAGCAGATGTAAAGGTAGCCATCTTACAGCAAAAAAACTTCAGGACCAGACTCCAAAGAGAAACTGCTGAGCTCCAGTTCATTTGCAAATTTGACACCATCAGATCAGGATTAAACAAAGACTGTGAATGGCTAGCCAACTACAGAAGCAGTTTCTCCTCCCTTGGTGTTCACACCTCAACTGCTAGCAGAGCACCTCACCCTCCCTGATTGAACTAACCTCGTTATCTCCATACTGATTTATACCTGCCTCTGGAGATTTCCATTACTTGCATCTGAAGAAGTGAGGTTCTTACCCACGAAAGCTTATGCTCCCAATACTTCTGTTAGTCTTAAAGGTGCCACAGGACCCTCTGTTGCTTTTTACAATGTTACAAGTTAGCATAAACCAGAAGCCTAAATAGTGACACATATTCAGCAGTGGCAGACTCTCTCTTAACACTAGTGTCACAGGGTGACTGGTCCCTTTAAGGGGGGATGGGAGAGCCATACCTGTACCAATGTCAGAGCAGGAGAAATGGGGGAAGTGGAGCCTCAAGCAGGGCTGCGCCCAACCCCAGTACAGTCATCCTGGTTTCTACCTGCTTGTTGGCCCAATCCTGGGCATTTCACTCCCTCTGGGTCCCACTCCAGCCCATCCAGGTCCCACTCTAAGTACTGCAGAGGCTGCTCCAGATCCAGTTTACAGGGAACGTCTTGCAGGGGGCGAAAGCAGAGATCAGCACCCACATTATTTCCTTTGCAGGGGCACTAGCCCTCATTGGGCCCTGAGGGAGGGCTGAAGAGAAGCCCAGAAAAATCTTTTTGTTTGTTTGTTGGGACTTTTTAGTTTGGACTCTTGTTACCTCCGTAGGGGGTTAAGTTTTGTGTGTGACTAGACTGGGGGGGCTAAGCCACATCTCCTGCACAGACTTCTATGTGGAGAGCTGAGGAGAGACAGCTTCAGGAAGGAAACTGAGGCAACGAGTGCTGGCAGTGTCACACTTGAGCAGCAGGGGATGCTATGGGGCAGCAACACCCTATGATAAATGGGATGAGTTTCATTTTGCAGCCCTTAACATCCAGATTATTTACCCTGGTTTAAAAGTGGGGCCCAATTGAAATACCTGAGCTTGCTGAAGTTCAGGGACTGCTTCTTTTAGTCATCCTTAATGCATAAGACACACTAAAAGGGAGGAAGCAGACTAGTTGCTCTGTCTACCCCCTGCCCATGGACCCAGCCAGAAGATGGCTGGGTCCATGGGCAGGGGGGTGGGGAGGGGAGGTGGTATGCTGCACTCCCCTAGTGCACCAGGGAGCTCCAGGGAGAATTCTGCCTCTGAGGCAGAATTACCCGTTGAGTGCCCACTGGCGTAGTTCAGCACTACACCATTGTTCTTCAATCAGGCATGACGCTGGTCTCAGCCCAATCACTGACAAGTTCATTGCTGGAAACCAGTCTGCTTCACCCATGTTGGTATGGTTTAAATGGGTACTGGACTTACAACAATGTATTTACTGTTTAGACTTTATTAAATGTTTGCAAGTTACTGCATGCATTAATCTCACTTATAATATCTTTATATAAGGTAATACACCTCTACCCCGATATAACACTGCCCTCGGGAGCTAAAAAATCTTACCGCATTATAGGTGAAACCGCGTTATATTAAACTTGCTTTGATCCGCCGGAGTGCGCAGCCCCGCCCCCCCCAGAGCACTGCTTTACCGCGTTATATTCAAATTCGTGTTATATCGGTTCGCGTTATATCGGGGTAGAGGTGTATTTAAGTTTTTGCTTTGTAACTGTAAAAATTGTTTGCTCTGAAACTGTGAACCCAGCCAGGAGGGATCGTCTCCTGCCCATCAAAAAGGGCTATCAAAACTAAATGGGTCACCGTGGAATACACAATTGTGGAATTTTAATAGAGAAAACTAAAAGGAAAAATGAAGCCGAGAGTTTTCCTGCTATATCCAGGCTGAGGATTTTTGCCAATAACACACCTTTTCTGAATTATACCTGTAAATATTTTCTTTGATGAAGTATTTATCTTTCTCAGCAAAATCATGGCAAATCAAAGAAATGCATTAATACAAAGATTTTAATTGCCTCCTCGTACCATGAAGAGGCTATGTGCAAAAAGGCTTGTCCCATCAGCTTGAATTTGGGAAGAAGAAAATAAAAATTGCCAATAAGAACATTGTTCATCTTTTTTTTGCTATTTGGACTCTCATAGGGCTGGAGGGAGCTATGAACCAAAAGCAAAGATCCCCAGGGTCAACCTAGGTTATCCCTAAAAGACATCCAGAGCTGACAGATGACTACATCGGTCACCATTTAAAACCCTAGACTGTCACTCATTTGTGTATATATATTTACTTGCTTTAACCTTGTAACAAATCACTCTTTTCTTTTTCTTAGTTAATAAATATTTAATTAATGTATTATAGGATTGACTACAAGAGTTGTCTTTGGTGAGAAATCTAAGGAACAAATTTACCTGGGGTAAATGACTGATCTCTTGGGACTGGAAGCAACCTGAATATTTTGTGATCTTTGGTGTATAGCAGGGGTCGGCAACGTTCGGCACGCGGCTCGCCAGGGTAAGCACCCTAGCGGGCCGGGCCAGTTTATTTACCTGCTGACGCGGCAGGTTCGGCCGATCGCGGCCCCCACTGGCCGCGGTTCGCCGTCCCTTGCCAATGGGGGCGGCGGGAAGCCGCGGCCGGCACATCCCTCGCCCGCGCTGATTCCTGCCGCCCCCATTGGCCCGGGACGGCGAACCGTGGCGAGTGGGGGCCGC
The DNA here is from genome assembly GCF_028017835.1 of Emys orbicularis. Lineage (NCBI taxonomy): Eukaryota > Metazoa > Chordata > Testudines > Emydidae > Emys > Emys orbicularis. The sequence goes on along the minus strand of NC_088685.1, from coordinate 124,729,221 downwards.
GATCGGCCGAACCTGCCGCGTCAGCAGGTAAATAAACTGGCCCGGCCCGCTAGGGTGCTTACCCTGGCGAGCCGCGTGCCGAACGTTGCCGACCCCTGGTGTATAGCAACCAACTAGCACTGTCTGTGACTCCATGGCGAGACTGTGATAATGCTTTAGGAGTTCACACTTGTTACTGGGTTGATTAAATCTAATTATAGCACCAGTTTGGAGTGTCTGCCCTGAGGTTGGCACTCACAGTCGTGAACCATTCCAGACAGCATGACGACAGGATTGTGTTTTAAAGACACAACTGAGCTGTAGATGAATACTGGTTTTTGTTTGAGACTCTTTACTTTTAAAGCTTCTATAGTTTTAAAACTTAAGAAGTCTTAATTGGGAAGAATTGGCCTTTATACCATGTGCTATGGGCTGTATCTTAGAACTGGCACACCTGAGAGAAATAATTTGACCAGCTTGTGAACAGACACAAAGCCATTTTGATATGCAGCAATCATGGGCATGACTGTAGGCAACCAAGAAATCATTTCTAAGCATTGAGTATGTTTTCTAAGGGCAGGTCCCCCTACATGGATGGAACACTCCAGGCCAAAGGGATATTATAATATGTCTCCACTCTTGCTTTGCTTCATTTCCTAATGTAAAACTTGTTTGCACCTTTCCTATGTTATGCTTATAAGAAGCACACAGGATCTTTTTCAGGGGAAAAGGCAATACGCCGCGTTTATTGAAGATAACAATTAGCATATGCATTCAATCACACACACACACACACACACGAAAAACAATCATTGCATCATTTTACTTTTTTAAAAATGCTAAGCCTACAACGAAGTGGTGACCCTAAAAGATCTGTCACTGCCTTGAAATCAGCACAGACACAAATTCTGGCTGATGCATCTCTACCAATGGCTCATTAGGCCATTCCTTTCTGCTATTCAAAAAGGGTGGCTGGCAGGATATGGTCAAATCATACACCAATACATTTAATACATGCTACATTATTATTCTTTATCCTTCATTCTAAATTATATAAAATACAAACATAAATTGCTACTACTACACCTAAAGCCCCCTTCTGTAGGACAATGGCAGAACCATTCTTCCACTCCTTTACCACTCTATTGCATGGTTTTAGTGTTGTGCGGCAGTGTAACTGGAGTCACTGCTCCCTTATGTATCTCAGAGTAAGTATCTCATGTAACCAGTATTACAAAACACCTCAAAGGTTTTCTACATCAAGCATGTTTCTACTCACTGGGTTGGAAAGAATATATCCATCTAATACATGCATGTATAATACCATGTAAGAATATCTGTTAAACAGGCTTAGTCTTTATTCCAGAAACAACCAGTCCTGAGTATTATTCTTAAATGGTCCTCATGTTTTTTGTATGCCAGGAATTTTTAAAACTGACCAGTCTTACTACCCTTTGTTAGAAGGGCATAATTTTCACTAAATCCCTACAGAGTGTGAGATAATCTATAACGGGAAAATGACAGGCTTCATTCTGCTTTCTGATATGCATGTGCCTCCAATGGGAGTTGCCTGGGCATACCTGAAGGCAGAATTTGGGACTATATTGTCCCCAGCAAGAAATAATTAATATACTTCTCTCTTGTACAGTGTAAATCTCAAAGTAATAAAAGAATGGTATGTATCACTATCCTCATTTTACAGGTGGGGAAGTGGGGCACAGAGAGATGAAGTAACTTGCCCAAGATTGTATATTAGGTCAGTGGCAGAGAAAGGAAGAGAATCCCAATCTCTTGATTGCCAGCCAAGTGTCCTAACCACTGGAACATGCTGCCTCTCAGGCATGTTTTCCAAATGATAGATTACAATGCTTATGATTTTTTAGGAAGCCATATCACCTGGTGGAGCCAAATGTTTGTATTTCTTTGATTCAACATGATTTCACTGAGAAAAATAGGTGTACTTCGTCAAAGAAAATATTTACAGGTAATGTATAGAATCATTTGAGATTTAATTCAGAACAAGTGTGCTATTTGGCAAAAAACCTCAGCCTAGATATAGCAGGAAAACTCTTAGCTTCATTTTTCCTTTTAGTTTTCTCTATTAAAATAAAGAGAAAAATATAAATGGATACAATATAGATGGCTCAAAGAGCAACTTCAGGAAATGAGTGTAAATGATGAAACTATGCAAACAAATGCTCCTGAATTGGTCAAAAACGTTCATCTCTGCATGATATTGAATTGTGTAGTAATTTAACTTATGGGAATAAATTCCCTTCTGTGTAAAAAGGAAAATTGGAAAGTCACTGTATCTATTACAGTAACACTTTTAGACATTGTCGCATTTATTTCTGGTTTGATGAGTTCTGCTGCCATTACTTTACTAGCCATTTTGAGATTGTCATGTCATTGCCAGAGCATTAGGTTTATGTGGCACTGTTCAAATAATCCTCAAACATTTCATGTGGGACTGTAGGGAAATGCTGGATATCCTATATGGTTCCTTTAGTCTCTCATAAAGAAAATTGCAGTATTTATGGAAACAATATAAATTCTAAAGATTCCTTATTGGATCTCACTTATTGTTTGCTTCTTTCAGCACAAATAGGAATCACACAACTTAAAATGGATAGCATGTCTTAACCACTTTCCTGTAGTCTTTATTACTAAGAAAACAGTATTTGCATGAAAACAGGACCAAAAACTATGAATCATTTTGCTCCTTAATGTTATTTTGCCAGAGGATTATAATTCTCATGTATGGTACTGGCTCTCCTCTTGTATGGTAGAGTTTTTTGTATCTTACCTGTGTATCAGAAGCTCTCTAAATAGTTCTGATTTGGTTGAAGTAGAAATCCAATCTGATCAATGCATTCATCTCTAAATTCCTCAGATACATATTTTAAATTGACACTGGATGTATCCAAACTAGGTTGAGGATGCTCTAGAGGAAACCTAATTTGAGCCTCTTCCAAGGCAAAACACCAGAGATAAATTCTTGAGAAGAGTTGGTGGGTAGAAATCTGTATTTCAGGAATGTTATATTTGCTCAGCTTATATCCTGAGCTCCGCCATTCCTGCTGCTCCTTGCAGCCACCAGCTGACCACAGTCGCCATGTTTTGAAAACAAGCACTCTCCTGCCTTGTGCCTTTTAACTGAATATTCCAGGCAAGATATTTTCTCCCTGTCACCACAGTTCAAAAGTTTGTTTGTTATTTCTCAAAACAGTTCACAATGGTTTCCCCAATAACAGCCTGCAGTAAAACTTAATTAGGGCAATGTTTGTTAGAAGACTGAGAGAAAATCAATTAAATCCAAAAGTAAGCAATATACAATCTTAAATGGTCGGTGATCTGGGCAATAGCCTTGCTAGACAGGCAGAATCTCATAGCTACAGTTGATTTCAGTAAAAAGGATAAGTCTCAACATTCTTCAAGTTCATGTGCGACTGTCCCTGTCCCAGTGAAAGGCATTTTCCCCTCCCTTTGTTAGCATCTCAGGACTTGAGTCACACTTCTGTATGTCAGTGAAGCTCCCTCTCTTTTTGTATTTCCCTCTTGGTTTATTCGCCTGATGATCTTGGAAGTTAAGGACATGCTCCTCATCACTGTTCTAGCCATTAAGTTATCCTTCTGTTCATACATAGGCAATATTATCTCTCCATTTCAACACCCTTTGAGTGAACTTATTTAGTTTTGTTTCCTCTGTAGTCCAGTATTAAAATTGTATCCAATATTAAGTGGAAGCCCTTATATTTCAATTTCCTTTTTCCAAACTCGTAGTTCAAACTTCAAAGGAGCCTTTTAAATCTGTTATGTACTGTACAGACACACAATCTTGTTGCACACAATTTGGTTTGAAAAACATTCATTTGAATGTTCTCTCCCTGGGGTCTTTTTGCTCTTCTGGCCTGAATGGTTAGCCCAGAAGTAACTATAATTTAAAAGGTACTGTTACAAGTCCACCCTGGTGGTTATGGCTGGAGTGGGATTGGGGACGAGCTCCCAGCCTTGGAAAGCAGCCTGCTTAGGAAAAGGAACTCAGAGTTCAAACCAGGGGTTCAACTCCCTGAAGCCAGATGATCATCCTTGGATGACAATGGCAGTGGATGCTGAAGAGGAGCTGGATGCCACCACCATTATTGTCTGTAATCCCTCACGATGACATGAGGACACATCAGCATATTGGCTACTGCATTCGGGGGAACCAACACATTTGTACTGGGTAATTACAGCTGTGCATTCTAGAAGGGGTGATTGGATTTCAAGCTACTTAAATTGGTCAAGCAAATGTTTTTATTGCCATGTGGAATATTGGTATCATGAAAGCAGGTTACCTCCAGCTAATACAAAATGGGCTGTTGTCATTTGAGTGGGACGTGACCAGTTTGTGAGGGTCCAGATGGGCTGGGAACAGAATGATGAGTTAGTGTGGAAGGAGACACACTGATCTGGAATGGTGATGACAGAATAAGAAAGCATGGGGTTGTGGTGCTGATCAGGAAGCAGATCAGCCCCTCTATGATGACCTACAAACCAGTCACCAGCAGGTAGAGGACCCTCAGATTGGCAGCCCATCCCTTTAACATAACTTTTCCAGTGCTATGTCCCTACTAGTGACTGTGATGATGAGAAGATTGGGAAATTCTGTGATGACATTGAGAAGGAGTTAGCAGTTGTTCACTGTAGAGACATTTTAATTGTACCGGATGCATTAGTCCTGAGAATTCCCCAGAATGGCACAGCTGTGTTGGGAGGTTTGTGAATGGCAAGAAAACAGCACAGGATTGTAATTCATGCAATTTGCAACTGGAAATGACTTAGTTTGTGCTTGAATAAAGTATTTGTTAATACTATCAAGGTGATGGACTTGGACATCACCGGGTTTGCAGACTCAGAACCAGATCAACTTCATCATGATCTTGAAGAAGTGGAGTTCTTGAAGAAGAGTCGGTCCTTTAAGAAGGCCAATTTAGGATCTGATCATAATTTAGAAATAGCCAATGAAAAGATCAAACTGCAAAGCAAGAAATGACCAGCCAGTACCTTCAGAGTGCATTTAATATCGACAGAATTAAAGTCTGTGAAACACAAGTGGAATTCAAGAAGACAGTTGAACAAAAGCTGAAAGCTGCTGAACTCTGCGTGTGTACTGTAGATCAGACAAAGTACAACATCTTCTGCTGCATTACAGAGATGATGGATGAACTTCTGGGGAAACAGATCCTAAAGAAAAACCTTAGATCATAGTGGAGATTATGAAGTTTTGTGATCAATGAAGGAAGCTAAGAGCACAGAGGAAGACAGATGAAGCTGCAAGAGAGCAGTATTCCCATGTAATGTGAGAAATAAATGCAAAGATTTAAGTGTCAAAAGAAGATTAGCTTGAGCATCAGTGTGTCAATGTACAGAACTCTTTTGCAGCAAATGCTACTAGGAAGGCCTACCAAACCATCAAGACTCTTTCAAAATATTTTTCTGTCAGGAAATATACCATTTCACCAATGACTTGGAGTAGGTGTAGTCGAGAACTGTATAATAGGAGCTAAACGCTTTCTAAATTGCAAGTGAAAGAGACAGAGGAGATCTACATGAGAGGCTTGACTTATTCTGATGAACCTCCTCCTATGATCAGGGCCAACAAGAGGGGGGGGAAGCCGGTACAAATTACCGGAGCCCAGCGGTCCGGAAGGGGGCCCGGGGCCCGGCTTCCCCCCCCCTCGTCGCCTTACTGGGGCCTGGCGGTCCGGAAGGGGGCCCGGGGCCCGGCTTCCCCCCCCCCTTCGTCACCTTACTGGGGCCCGGCGGTCCGGAAGGGGGCCCGGGGCCCGACTCCCCCCCCTCTCGTCGCCTTACTGGGGCCCGGTGATCCGGAAGGGGGCCCGGGGCCTGGCTTTCCCACCCCCTTCGGCCCTGTTTAGCCGGTCCGCCCCTGCTGGGGGGCCCGAAAAAATTTTTTCACCGGGACCTGAACCTGCTCTTGGCAGCCCTGCCTATGATCAGAGAAGTTGAGGATGTGATGCAGACATGGAAAAGCAGTAAAGTCCCTGGAGTGGATAACATACAAGCACAATTAATTAAATGTGGTAGAGAGGCCCTCATCTGGGCATACCATAAGCTTGTCAGTGTGATTTGGTAGACTGGAATATGGCCCAAGACCTGGATATGGTCCCTGATGGTTCCTATTCATAAAAAGGAGGAACTGGCTGTTTATGGAAATCACTGCACAATCTCATTATTGATTCACCCTCACAAAATACTGCTGCACATCATACTGAAGAGAATTTCACCCAGGATAGCTTTCTGACTGAAGAACAAGCCAGATTTAGACGCAAAAGAGATACAGTGGAGAATATTAGCTATACTTCACACATGACTAACGAGGAGGTAATCACCCAAATTTATAGAATACCTGGAGTGAAACCTGATGTCATCAAGACGATCAGACGAAGAAACTTGAATTTGCAGAATGTGTTGGTTGGAGGAGCGAAGGAAGATTGCTGAAGCGAGTTTTGCAGGGACTGGGGCTGGGGCAATGGGCACTCCTGGCGAATGTGGTTTGATAGTGTAGCTGATTGGACATAATATGGTATGGCATGCTTCTCGAGGCTGTGTGAAGACCTTGATACATGGAGGAAGCTTGCTGGCCAATGATTCTAATGTGTTGTGTTTACTGTTCGTTGTGGTGTGACCCTGTGCTGTTTTGCACTATGAGACAATGTAGGTATGTATATTTTAATTTCAGTTTGTATCATATCTGTTTTTACTTGGACAGTATACAGTCACTAACACAGAGACACAAACATTGGTGTGTTCCAGAATCAAACAGGGAGAAAGGTTGTCCCAATGTATAAGTTTATTCCAATATATATGTTTATTTAATACATTATATATTTAATTCTGTGTCTTCCACCCCAGAAATGTTAAAGAAACCAGTTGTACTGATGCATCAGATATTAAAGTGGAGGTGACTTTTAGCCACTTAATTCTATAATCTCAAATGTGTAGATTGTAGACATGGTGCTGAAACTGGAACTCATGCATCTAGCCAGAGTATTTAGGTGTGAAGTCTGGAATTTGTTGGCGTTTATTTAAGAATTTCACATATCCACACAGATAAACATATGGTTTGTATTTAAAAAAATATGGAGCCAAAAGAGATACAGCAAATTGTGCATACACATAGACCCCAAAATGGAAAATTGTTTTTCAGTTAGAAAATGGCAGACATCTATTTACAGTAATTGTCCCTATTTGATGTTTAAACAGCATACTAAATATAAATTAAAGAGCATGCTCAGTGTTAAGGTCATGGTGAGTTGAGTTTTTCTAGATGATGGGCTATTGGAATATGTTTGGAAACTGCTATTGACGATGGGACATAGAAGATTAGAGAGAGAGAGAAAAGAGCCCAGAGCCTGCTGAGCCTACCATTCAGATTTCAGTAGTAGGCTCTTTTCTAGACCACACAAAGATATCAAAACTACAGACTGGTGGTTGCTGAGTATCATACCTGGTTTTCACTCCACAATAAAACTAATATAGTTAAAGGCTACAACTTTTATTTTAAATGCCAATTCAACATATAAAGAACAATGAAGGTCAGTTGGGTGTCTGGCACAAAGTCCCTGTAGCCCACCATTCCAGATCGTGGGCCTTAAAGGTCCCTAGCACCTCCATGACCTACCAAGCAAAAAGGACATTGTCTCATTAAAGCCACAAAACCCACCCAGTCCTATCTTTGTAATAGAAATTAGGTCCTCTGAGGGAGGATCTCATTCTTGCGCAGAATACAAATACCTCCTTCCCACTTGTTGTTTTACCATCAACTCTGCTGCATTTTAATTCTCCCAGATTGTGGGAGATGGGTATTGAGCAACCCTGTTATTCCAACCTAGGGCAGAACCTTGCCAGTCCAATTGCAACTAATCTATTGCAGCATCCTAGCTATTTCCTACTAATCTTCAGTCATTTCTGTCCTTTAATGGGAGATCTTTATGGTTTACCTTCTTATCCAAGGGTAGGATTTTCAAAAACCTCTAAAGGGATTAGGCACCCATTTTACACTGATTGTCAGAGGGAATTGTGCATCTAACTTGTTTAGACACTTTTGAAGATCCCTCCCTATGTCCGTTTCCAAAAAGGGCTTTGCCATTGCACCAAGGAAAGAGAGACATCTTTTTTTCCCAACCAGCTGGGGTCAGTCGGTCCAGGAGGGAAAATTCTTTTCCATCCCCAAATATGTAACCTAATAATACATGTGGCAGAAACTCCAGACTCAGCCCAAACACAAAGGCCAGGCCCTAGTCAGTACCAGTCAAAATATTGAGCTGGAAAGGAGAGGAAGGGTCAGGGAAAATGAGAAACCACCAGTTGCTTGTGGATTTCAAAGCTGCTCCCTCTTGACTCTTACGTACTATGTCCCATCAGTGGCCCTCTAGCTAGAGGAGGGAGCCTCACCTCAGGCAGGCCAGTAAGATGATGGCTAGCCCATAGCAAAGTTCCTGTTATGAGACAGTGGTTTTGCTCCTCAGAAGTTCATATGAATATTTGGCCTGATTTGATCTTGCACCAGTGTAAGTCAGGAGTAGCTCCACTAAAGTTAGCACAGCTACACCATATGTTAAAACAGGTGTAACTGAGAGAGAAGACTCAGGCCAATAGTCTGTTTTGATTTTCATAGAGTCACAAAAGGCTCACCCCACAGTATTTTTGGTTATGTTTCTTTCTGCTTTAAGCAAATCCAAAACATGAGAATGAAACTCAGTCAGAACTGTTGTGTGCTGCTTGCTTTCATATTTGAGCTCTGAAAAATTTGATTTTCAGTGGTGTTTTTGCAACGTCATGAATTGGCCAAAGTTCAGTTGCAAGCTTTGCAAACCATAGGGGACCTTTTATTGAACTTGATCTGAGTTATAAAACACAAAATGAGATGAGTTCCCTTTGCATTTCGTTTTTTTTTTAAACATTTTGGTCAGCACTAGAGAATCGTACATTTTGCACATTTGTAGGGAAAAGTCGGAATTTCTCAGGCCCTCCTCCAAACTCTCAGGACTTTCAATGCTGCAGCTGTGAAAGTGACATCCAATAGAATAGACGCGGAGTAGAGAGATGGGTCCTAATTAGGCAGACTGGAAAGAAAGTAGTTCTTAAGATCCACAGTTGCCTAGAATCCCTTGAAATAGGGGAATATATTATTTCCCTGATTTCTAAAAGTGAATTTCTTGGTGCCATTTTTGTTGTTGGTCATATAGTAAAGAGGAACATTGGGGACAGAGAAATGGGGGGCAGTAGAGGTTAAAACTTCAGGCTTTTCAATACCTTAGTGAAGGCAGGCATGGTAGGGACTCTTTTAGGACCCATATTTCCTAGATGATGTCCTAGGGTACGTCTATACTTACTTCCTGGTTCGGATGTAAGCGATCGATCTTCTGGGATCGATTTATCGCGTCTTGTCTAGACGCGATAAATCAATCCTGGATCAATCCCGGAAGTGCTTGCCGTCGACGTCGGTACTCCAGCTCAGCGAGAGGAGTATGCGGCATCGACGGGGGAGCCTGCCTGCAGCGTCTGGACCCGCGGTAAGTTAGAACTAAGGTACTTTGAATTCAGCTACGTTATTAACGTAGCTGAATTTGCGTACCTTAGTTCGAAGTGGGGGGTTAGTGTGGACCAGGCCTTAGATGTAGTCCTCAGAAAAGCAAACTGCTTTTTTGCACTTTTAGTTTTGGCAGCAGCAAGGAGTTTAATATATGCATTCTATGATATTGCTGGCTCTCCATCTGTCCAAGGAGTTGGAAACTGTACACAACATGACTATTAGTTCACCACCGCATAATGAAGTAAGTTTATGGAATCACAAAACATCCAGCTCCCTCAATATGCAGGTCATGTGTTGTGCCAGGTGCAGAATAGTTGCCTAGTTCCGAAGTTCATATCATTATTCATTCATATTAAGACACTAAGGAGTTAGCATCCTATCTGATACAGAATCACATACAAAAAGCGTGGCGCTTCGGCAGCATCCCTTAAAGTATGCTTGTACTTTGAAAATTGATGATAAAATATAGCATTGTGGGGCACCATGTTTGTGTCTCATGATTACATATCAAATGTATTAAGTTTACAAGATTTTTTTTTTTCCTGTCAGCCCTGCAAATTTAGCCTGGAATCTGAAAGTCAAGCAGGAGTCGTTCCTTCTCATTGATCATCACCAGTAGTATAAATTCTCCAGACCAAAGTAGACTGTTACCTCTGTGTAACCCCACTGTCTTCAAATTATGACCTCAGTGACACTTATGTGACCCTGTTATGTTCAGTGGAGTTGCACATGTGTAAGTGATTGGACTTGTAACTGGATTATAGTAAACAGTTCTGTTTATGATGCACAGAAAGGAATTGAATCCAGCTCATTCACTCTTTCAGAGCTGTGTTTGCTAACAAGAGTAAAAATGCAGTAAGATCTTATTATATAAATAAGAGAAACAGGACTCTGAATATACACTGAGCAGGTCTGTTGAGGAAAAAAGTAAAGTTATTTTTGTAGTCATTTTCAGAGTAGGATTACTTTTAAAATGGTTATTTAAATGCTCTTGGAGTGCATGTGACAAAGCCAGATTCAGTTTAATAGACACCTGCTAAAATTAGATTATTTGAATGCATAAATTGGATTTGTGCACTTTACAAGGCAAAGGAACTATTACAATTAAAGCAGTAGAAGGTTTGCATGTATAATTTAGCCAATGATTTCATATGCACATTTCTACCTACAGTGTATTGGAGAATCAGCCAATAGATGCCTTTGTATGAGGTAAATTGAGCATGCAAATATTCTTTCTTTTACAGTGCAATAACAAACAAATAGCACATTTACATGCATAGTGTTAATTGGTTATGGTAACCACATTCATGAGTGCACATTTTATCTCTGCTGCATGTTCCTATAATTCTTTATAGTACTGTAAAATATATATAGTATATGATATTATTCAAAGAATTGTACTACAGTGCTTTACAATACACTAATAAAATTTTTGGACCAGATTTTAAAAATAGCTTCATACCCAACAGCTGCCATTCAGGCACCTAAATAAGAAAATAAATTTTCAAAAGTGCTCACTCCCAGCAACTCCTGTTGAAAGTTGATGGGTAGAGAGCACTTCTGAAACTCATACTTCTTGTTCTTATAAATTTTATTTAACATATAATTACCAAGAAACTGCTATGCAACAATTCATGAAGAACATTCTCTTTCTGTAGGTATAATATACCACCCATTGCAGTTTTAAAAATTAATCCAGAGTTCTCTTCTGATTGAGGTGGTAACTAATGTAATTGATGTGAAAAAAGAGCCCCAGTACATTAAAAACAGTATGTTAAAATGGAAACAGGCTACTGGTATGTATAAGTGCTGCTTCCTGTCTCTTAGCTTTTGTGGGTGTATCTCCAAATCTGTTTTTAATGAAATTGTAATTGTGTGAATTTCCTTTTCTAAAGTAATTTTAATTGATTTTATTACATATGTGCACAGTGCATGTGATCATGCAAATAGAAGTGAAGTGCTGGGGGAGTAGTGCTGGCAAAAAACCTAACTGGCTTCAAGACTGAGCTCGATAAGTTTATGGAGGGGAAGGTATGATGAGACTGCCTACAATGGCATGTGGCTGATCTGCAACTGCTACTAGCAAATATCTCCAATAGCTAGTGATGGGCACTAGATGGGGAAGGCTCTGAGTTACTACAAAGAATTATTTTACTGGTGTCTGGTTGGTGGGACTTGTCCACGTGCTCAGGGTCTAACTGATCACCATGTTTGGGGTTGAGAAGGAATTTCCCTCAGGTCAGATTGGCAGAGACCCTGGGGGGTTTTGCCTTCCTCTGCAGCATGGGCCACGGGTCACTTGCAGGTTTAAACTAGTGTAAATGGTAGATTCTCTGTAACTTGAATCATTAAATCATTATTTGAGGATTTTAGTAACTCAGACAGAGGTAATGCATCTATTAAAGAAGCAGGTGGGCAAAGTTCTGTGGCCTGCAATGTGCAGGAAATCAGAATAGATGATCATGATGGTCTCTTCTGGCCTTAAAGTCTATGAGTCAAATGAGAACATATCGGGGTGTAATGATGAAACTACTATGTTACTAGTTCAATAAGTATTTTACTTTGTAAAATTAATATCCCTCAGTCTATGTATATGTTAGTACAGTAAAAAACTGCCGAAGTTGAATATTTTAAAATGTTAAAACCATATTTTTAAAATATTGAGAATAATAATCATTATCAACAATCATTCTAAACAACTGTTGAAGAATACTGATCCCAGTTAAGTATGAATCCAGAGAAATTGCACTGACTCACTGTTTTGGAGTTGAGTGCAAAACATATAGAGAAATAAAGTCTTCCAATTAAACATTACTTGCTAATATTGTGGGATGACTATGACAAAATATTTTACGTCAATTTGAATTGCATTTGATAGTAAAGATGGGGGGTTCAAAAGTTAAGTCATAGTCATATACCACTCAAGGATGCTTGAAAAAAAGGGAAACTAGTCAGATTAGAATATATATTATTTGACTGAAGAACTGAATCCATCTACAAAACAGATACAATATTGCAAGGCCATTGCAGTCTCTCCCCACGCCACACAGCCAATGTATTTCAACTCTGAACAAGAGGAACTGCCTCTTTTGAATAGAGAATCGATCAGTCTATGCACATTCCATGGTTGACTTCTTTGCGGAGATTGCTAGCTTAGGCATTGGAAGCAGAGACTGAATGAGGAGGCAGCGTTCAGGCTACCAGTATGAGGATCTTGCATTCAGACTCCAGGATGAACCAAGCTAGAGATTGCCATTTGTGTTTGAAATATTGGTCTCAAATGGCTCTGCCATTTCAGGTTGAAATATCATGAGAATTTCTGTTCTCATGAGATTTTGCCAGCAACTGAGCTGGAAAAATGGGCATGTTTTAAGAACATAAGAATGGCCATACTGGGTCAGACCAAAGGTCCATCTAGCCCAGTACCTGTCTTCCGACAGTGGCCAATACCAGGTACCCCAGAGGGAATGAACAGAACAGCTAATCATCAAGTGATCATGCCCTGTTGCCCATTCCCAGCTTCTGGCAAACAGAGTCTAGGGACACCATCCCTGCCCATCCTGGCTAATAGCCATTGATGGACCTATCATCCATGAGTTTATCCAGTTCTTTTTTGAACCCTGTTATAGTCTTGGCCTTCACAACATCCTCTGGCAAAGAGTTCCACGGGTTGACTGTGCGTTGTGTGAAGAAATACTTCCTTTTGTTTGTTTTAAACCTGCTGCCTATTAATTTCATTTGGTGACCCTAGTTCTTGCGTTATGAGAAGGAGTAAATAACACTTCCTTATTTACTTTCTCCACACTAGTCATAATTTTATAGACCTCAATCATATCCCCCCTTAGTCGTTTCTTTTCCAAGCTGAAAAGTCCCGGTCGTATTAGTCTCTCCTCATATGGCAGCCGTTTCATACCCCTAATCATTTTTGTTGCCCTTTTCTGAACCTTTTCTAATTCCAATACATCTTTTCAGATATGGGGCGACCACATCTGCACACAGTATTCAAGATGTGGGCATACCATGGATTTATATAGAGGCAGTATGATATTTTCTGTCTTTTCTATCCCTTTCTTAATGATTCCCAACATAACGTTTGCCTTTTTTTTTTTTTTGGACTGCTGCTTCACATTGAGCGGATGTTTTCAGAGAACTATCCACAATGTCTCCAAGATCTCTTTCCTGAGTGGTAATAGTTATTTTATACCCCATCATTTTATATGTATAGTTGGGATTATGTTTTCCAATGTGCATCACTTTGCATTTATCAACATTGAATTTCATCAGCCATCTTATTGCCAAGTCACCCAGTTTTGAGAGATCCTTCTGTAGCTCTTCGCTGTCTGCCTGGGACTTAACTATCTTGAGTAGTTTTGTATCATCTGCAAATTTTGCCACCTCCCTGTTTATCCCTTTTCAGATCATTTATGACTTTTAGATTCATTTTGACTTTTAGATTCACCAGGCTCCAAAGTTCCAGTGGCTGCTTTGGATCACAGGATAGTGACCTGCTCCTTCTCTCAGAACCCAAGATTTTGAAGCACAATGATGTAAGAGAGCTTCCCACACTCAATGTCAATTCTGTACTCTTGCTTGTGAATAAATAGTTAATTTCAGTCTTCATAACTTTGAACCTGGCAATTTTCAGCAGCACCAAATTCGCTTAGAAAGTCCTGAAATAAATTTGAATGAGAAAGTGAAGAAATTAATGTTGTGCACTACTGAAGGCAACGATTCCATGATATGAGAAACAATAAATCCAGAATTGTTTATGAAACAAGGGCTTGAATTGAAGAGGAACAGAATTCTCTTAAAATTCCATAAGTAGGCCCTAGAACAGGGGTCGGCAACGTTAGGCACGCGGCTCGCCAGGGTAAGCACCCTGGTGGGCTGGGCCAGTTTATTTACCTGCTGACGCGACAGGTTCGGCCGATCGCGGCCCCCACTCGCCGCGGTTCGCCGTCCCGAGCCAATGGGGGCAGCGGGAAGCCGCGTCCAGCACATCCCTAGCCCGCGCCGCTTCTCGCCACCCCCATTGGCCCGGGACGGCGAACCGCGGCGAGTGGGGGCCACAATCGTCCAAACCTGCTGTGTCAGCAGGTAAATAAACTGGCCCGGCCCGCCAGGGTGCTTACCCTGGCGAGCCGTGTGCCAAACGTTGCCAACCCCTGCCCTAGAAGCCAGGGCCGGCTCTGGCTTTTTTGCCGCCCCAGGCAAAAAAGCCTCCGGCCGCCCCCCCACCCCCCACCCCCCACGGGGGGGGCGGAGCCCGGGGGGTCGGCGAGCCCTGGCGGGGGCTCCGCTCTCCCCCCGGCGGCCGGGGGCAGGGCGCGGGGGGGGGGGGCGGCTGGAGCCCTGGGAGGAGGGCGGCGAGCCCCGGCGGGGGCTCCGCTCTCCCCCCGGCGGCCGGGGGCAGGGCGCCGGGGGGGGGGGGGGGAGGGCGGCGAGCCCCGGCGGGGGCTCCGCTCTCCCCCCGGCGGCCGGGGGCAGGGCGCGGGGGGGGGGGAGGGCGGCGAGCCCCGGCGGGGGCTCCGCTCTCCCCCCGGCGGCCGGGGGCAGGGCGCCGGGGGGGAGGGCGGCTGGAGCCCTGGGAGGAGGGCGGCGAGCCCCGGCGGGGGCTCGGCTCTCCCCCTCCCCGGCGGCCAGAGCGCCGGGGGCAGGGCGGCGAGCCCCGGCGGGGGCAGGGCGGCGAGCCCCGGCGGGGGCTCGGCTCTCCCCCCCCCCCCGCGGCCAGAGCGCCGGGGGCAGGGCGGTGAGAGGGCGGCGAGCCCCGGCTGGGGCTCGGCTCTCCCCCCGGCGGCCAGAGCGGCAGCTGGGGGGAGGGCGGCTGGAGCCCTGGGAGGAGGGCGGCGAGCCCCGGCGGGGGCTCGGCTCTCCCCCCGGCGGCCAGAGCGCCGCGCCGCCCCCCTCCAGGTGCCGCCCCAAGCACCAGCTTGGTTGCCTGGTGCCTGGAGCCGGCCCTGCTAGAAGCAGAGTGGAAAATCTTTCTAGTCCAGGCCAAAGTTGAGTTAATTTGACTTTACCCTTTTGAACTTTAAGAAAACTCAATTTTCTAATCATTGCTGTCTCTTAAAAACTATTCCCCATTGTCCATTCCTACTGACAGACTTCCAATGATTTCAGTGCATTTGGGTCAGGCCCCATGGAAGCATAATTTGCTTTACATGGAGGATATACAAAGTATATAAAAGTATATGATTCTCTTTCAAAGAAATGAAGGATGATTAATTAATACAGTTGAATTGCTTACACTTTAGACATAAACTAGTTTAAATGGAAAATAAGATATGTTTTGTGTTTATGCTATTTCATATAGTTCTGTTTTATTGATTTATTTAAAAAAATAATTAGTGGCAGAATATATAACAAGAAAATACTGAGTGGACAAATGAAACAGTTCAATGTACAGAGTATGAAAATTGGTACAGCACTAACATGTTAAAGGTCACGGGGTATTTTGACTGTCAAAAAGTAAAACACGTTAATCTTAAAAACATGTTAGAGATAAAAACCAGTGAGTTCAGTTCAATATGATTCCTGGGCTCATATTATTCATCGTTCACAAGTATTTGAGCAACTGCCAGAAATTCATGAAAAAATGTTTGCAAATCTCAAATGTTTCACAGGTTTTAGTTATTTGTTTGAAAATGCGTACCAGAAGTGAGTTGTAAATCATTTGCTCTTGTTTAAAACAAGAAGAAACAATACAATGAAAGATTACCAGCTGTACGTGTAGAGTAAGTAGTCAAATCACACAGTTAGTAAACAACCCATAGTTTGGAAAATTATGTATCCAAGCCATTTCGTAAATATAATCAACCAAATTAGCAGTGAATGTATTTGAAGAAATAAGGATTAGTTTGTGAACTAACCAAAAGGAAGCTTTTATTTTATATATATAAAAGTTATTCATAACAAAGGGTTTGGCCAGCTCTAATTAGCTTTTTGCCTAATTTTAGTTACTTAGATTTGATAACAAAGTTTACAGAAAAGAATTCCGCATATAAAAATGTTGTTTTCAAAGGAGCTTTGCAGATGTAATGTGTTTTTCCTGTTACAGTATATTGTTTAGTTGGAAATCTGAACAGGACAGTAACTCAAATGTAGAACTCTGACTCAAAGAATAATTCATCTCTATGCAATGGGGTGGGCGTGGGAAAAGTGGACTTTTGGTTTGGTTTTTCTTTTCTATTCATCTAAACTTAACATTTTTCTGCTGCTGTTATACTGGTTAAGAGATGTATCTGAAAGCAAATTTACTCTTATCAGAAAGAAGAACAACCACTAGAGCACCTAACATGATATTATACAGTTAAGAATAGCCTATTTTGTGGGGAAGAAGAGAAAATCAAGCAGTCCAATCAGACTGATTGTGGTACTCTAGTTTGCATCAGTTACATAGAAGTCATACAACCTGTCTTAAATCCCAGAGAGAGACATACATGGAAGACTTGCAGATACTATATTAGACCGTGTGTTTGATTATTATTAAAAACTTTTTTGTTTTACAGTTGTAGGATTAGGTGTAATTTATTCATTATCATACAGCCTATCAGGCATGACCCTGGGCACCACATAATTTATAGTAGAGGGCTTTTATTTATTAACAGCCTATTCCAGAGCTATTAACTGTCATTTAGAATGAAGAATTTGGTAAACTAAACAGATTAGAAGCTTTTTGTATCCTTTATCGCTTTTCCTCGATAGAAAGGAACAATTTGTATCTCAAGCAGCAAATATTCTGACACGGTTCTGATCCTAAGTACTGTGTTTAATAGGATGCTCAAGGTAACACTACCCAGTTCCTTTTTTCCCTACTGTCTATTGAGGATGTCCTTCACAGAAGCACAAGGACTTTTAAAGTGATTTCCAGGTTTTCAATCCTCCTCTATCAGCTGCTTAGTGCCTCAGGCTAATCTAACTGTGATATATGGTAAATATTTTCCCTTCCAGGAAAAGTGCTTAAAGCTATTTCTATGCATTGATTGAGCACATTAGGCTAATATTTATCCATTTGAAACCTGGAGCTTTAGCAGTACATCACTTAATAGCTATGCACTGATTATAAGAAGTAATTATACATAAGAATATCAAAGAATATTAAGTCTCTGGTGTAGGAACCATCATAAATGGTTTAATGGTGATTAAATCTGGGAAAGCTGGAGTTGTTCATAATGCTTCTTATTAATTTTAAAAGGCATATGGCTCGCTGAGCATTACACATAAATAGGTGTTCTCATTTTAATACATTCAATGACATTTTGAACTCTAGAGATGTGGCCTCCAAGTTCTTCGTGTCAATAGATTTTGTTTCTTTGTCGCACAGGCTAATGATTTGTGTGCATCACATTCACCACTCAACCTGAGCAAGTTTTAAAAAAAATAAGTTGGGTATGATTTTTTTCCGAGCACTTGACCTTCTCCTTTTTAACTGGGCTTGAAAGAGCTCTTGAACCAGACCTCATATGATTTGCCATATGTTCCTGAATGCACTTTTTTCAAAGTAGCTCCTCTGCTGAAACAATAAATAAACAATATTCCCGTTTCTATGCCTCTCTTGAGAAAGATTCTCCTTTCTTGCCAATCTAAAGACCTTGTTCATATTAAGAACCTGCTTCACCCAACAGACCATCTTAACCTCTTCCCACAAAACAGAAGATGATCACCTCAGGACCATTAGCCAGGCCGGTGCTGTGTGACTGAGTCTTTTTCAAAATGACAATGTCGTGTCTATGAAAGCTCTTTTGCTGCATGTTTCAAAAGGCCAAATTCTGTGGTCCTCAGTGGAGTGAAACTGCCACTTTAGTCGATGACAAGGTGGGAGAGGAAATATCTTTTACTCAACCAACTTCTGCTGGTGAAAGAGACAAGCTTTCGAGCTTCTCTCTCTCACCAACAGACATTGGTCCTATAAAAGATATTGCCTCACCCACCTTGTGTCTCTAATATCCTGGGACCAATATGACTATAACAACACTTCATACTTTAGTGACTAGTCAATAGACATTTTGTTCAATTAAGGATGACAGAATTTAGCCCAAAGTTTGAAGTGAAGGCTTTTCATGTGTAAACCCAAACAGTATTGCCATGGTGGTAAACTATGAACATATGTAACAAAAAAGCTTAGTGGAGGTTCATGGAAATTTTATGGTCAAAGTTAGTATGGTTTGTTTGCAGCTGTTAAAGCTTTAAACATAGTGAGCCAAATGCCTGCATAATGTAACTCAATTGACTTCTAGAGTCTGCTTGCACCTGTCTTAAATATGGCCCATTTGCTCTGTTTCTGCTTGTTGGGCAAAATTATTCCTGCTGCAATGGCACAAAGTTTAAATGCTTGCCCTTTTCATTCCCCCTACCAAATGGAGGACATATGTTATTTATTACTTACAGTGATGTTAGACAATAACTTAATTATTTTGCTATTTTATCTCGTTAGCCTTCAATGCAGCCTGAATGCTAACTTGTAATTACAGTACTTGGACAGTGTATGACAGAGTGATCTGTACTTCCACAATTGATTTTATTATTCTTTACTGTCTAGACAGTCTTTACATTATTGCTTAAAGTGCAGTTCTACTTTCCAAAGTGACTCTGTAAAAATGGCATTGTAGAGTTGCCTGTTTTATTCTCTTTCTGTTTTTCCAAGATCCAATTTGTTTATCTTTATATGAGTGCTTCTTTTTCTAATTGCAAGCCTCCTTTATAGTGGGGTGTGCATCTGCATGTGTGAATATTCTGCTGTCACTTGCCTCCCCTTTGCAGGGAGAGAAAGATTCTACTGTCACAACCGTCTCCTGCAGCTGGGGTGAACATTCCATCTGGTGGAGGAGGGGACTCTAAGAAGACGGTTGATGTGAGGTGGCAGCTGCTGCTGTTGGAGGGAGGAGGAAGTTCAGAGACATAGAGTGGGATCTTCTAGCCTGGCCTATAGGGTTGCCAGGTGGAAGGACTTTGGCCTGCTGAGGCCCCACAAGCTTGGTAGGTGGTGTGTTTAGCATGCGTATAGGAATTAATATTGTTTCTAATATGTTTCATCTGTAAGGCTTTCACTTTAAGAATAAATGTGCTCCCTTAGAAAGGGCTGTGTGGTAACTTCTGAGTGCTGGTAATTACAGCTGTTCATAGCTATCAAATAGAAAACAAAGTACAGATGCTGGCCTGTGTAAGGGGCTGGGGACTGTGTAGGCAGTCTGGCCTAGGAGTCTCATTTGGGCTGAGGTCTACCCACCAGGGATGGTAGTTGCCAAGCAGGAGTTGGAGGAATCGCAAGAGCCAGGTCCCATAAGCAAGAGTCAGGGTCAGGCTGGGGTCGGAGACTGGCGATCAAGCAGCATGTGGCCAAAGTCTGTGTGGTTTCCCGGACAACTTCCTGGGGCAACCCCTCAGGTTAAATTGGGCACTTAGCAAATCAGAGTGCCTCAGGGTACCTTCACTCTGAGTCTCTTGGGCCATACTTCCTGAGGCGTCTACTCTCCTAAGAGCTCCTTGGCTACGCCTTTGCTTGGGCTCATGGTGGCATTGTGGGAATATCAGCTATCCTAGGCTCTGCAGACCCAGGTCTAGTCCACATATCCTGACAGCCTGTTTAGGCAGTTTGGCTTGCTCAGGATATCACAGTGTAAACGTGGAACTATGCAGCCTGGAAAAACTCCAGTCAGGAGGGGGAGAGAAGTGGGTCTCCACCCAAAAGAGGTGATAGCTGAAGTGCTGGAAGCTTAGAGTGGGTGCCCTTTGTGGACCACAAGGAGGGAATACAGGTGTAGTTGCTCTGAACTGTGACAGATGTATGTGGGAAAGAGCTTTACTGAAAAAGTTGAGTGTGTGTGAGAAAAAAGAATAAGGTTTTTAATGGAAACTGTTTATAACTTTAACTATAGAAGTCACTGTTATGACTCCATAATATTGGTTTGTTCTAACAGTGTCCTTCAGCTTTGCCTTAGCTATACAAAATAGGAAGGAATACTCCATATGTATTTAGTGGAAACATTTATACATGCACTTTTTTCCTATAAGAATGAATGCACATGCTCAGAACTGTTTAGTGAGGAATATTTTAATGCAGTGGTGTCTTGAGTTAGGATTTTTAAGCACTATCTTAGATATTTGGAATTGGCATCATTGCCTTCTCTGTTTAATTTTGGAGCATGCAAAATCCTGACCACAAGGGGTTAATGTGCCTCTGGGTTTGAAGAAGTGTCTATTCGTTTTTGTTTATTGAACAGTTATATCCACTTTTACTACAGAAATACTGTAGCGGTGCTCTTGCAGTTGTTGATTTGGAGACGATCTGAGGACCTGGCACATGGCCTAAAAATAAGATATGCATTTGTGTGTGTATATAAAATAATAACAGAATCTGATAAGTGTGGCTCTCATTTAGATAGGGTGCCACTTTTCATCTAATAATCTTCATATTTGGACTTCTACTGAACAGCAAACTTAGAATACTTTCTTCATGCTTCTACAGGCAGCGAAGTTAAAGCCATAGGTCTGCAGGAACCACTGGTGGGATTGAAACTTCCTTGCTACCCTACTTCATCTGCTATTAGACATTATTTTCTGATATACTTCTGGTTGTGCCCTTCTAGTGAGAACATCTCTGAAGCATCCAATTCCTTTAAAAAATAAGCTATAGAACTGCCTGATCTGCAAAGTTCAGAACCACATCTGAATTCACTCAGTTCGGGAGTATTCAGAACTGTGGCTTTGGGTCAGTACATTATGAAAATAGAGACAGCCATGAAGTTTGAATCTGAATAGAAATTCCTTAAACATTTAGTTGTTTGGATCTAGGAATTTGGTTCAGGCCATCTCTAGTTTTATGGATCAGTGATTGCTTTTAAATGTATTGCAGTCTGACATTAGTGCTATCAATCGTGATATGCATGAAAATATAGCACAGCATTTGTTCCACTCTCTTGACTTACGCACACTTTGTTAGTTACATTCTGCTTTTGACACACAATCTTTTTGTTGTTCAGTAAATGTTGTTTTAAGGAATTTCTTCAGGATTTGCTGGTATTTGCAACATATGGTGACCGCATAATGAAGCAGAAAAGATAGTTCTTGTTATGAATTTGCCCCTGGCAGATTTCTGCCTCTTTTTTGCTTTGTACTCCTGCAGAAATATAAGTTTTTAATTATGTTGTGGTACTTCTAGTAAGGGCTGCACATTTCAATCTGCAAGACTTTTAAAACCAGATTTATAGGAAAATTTCATCTACATTATTTTTGCTCAACCCAGCAGTATGAAAATTCATGAAGGAAGAAGCTCTTCTCACCATGAATAAAATGCAAAGTGTATTTGAAACCAAAATTTTAATTACAGTTGTCATTTCACAGCAAGAAAGCTGTCACCAGCCAGAGGCTTGAAAATGACCTCATTTGACAGTGACAGGTAGCAAGCCCATTGAGAGACTGTAAACAAATTTCCACCCTGTATAATACTTGTTTAAAAATTAGAAGAAAAACTTAATGTTTAATATTTAAACAATATTATAAATATTTAAAGAGTGGAATTTTTTTGTGATTGATAAACCGATATTAAATTAGGATGGAGACTTTTTAAAGTAGCTCATATTTTGCAACTGTGCAGCCAGTGTCACAACTGATATCATTTTCAGGAAGATGGATGTCACCAGAGGGTGACTCAGAAATCCCCACGGTAATTACCTTTATTTTCAAATACATTTCACAATTAATTCATATTGTAAAGTGATTTTTAGCTCTTCCAACTTTTGGATTTGAGCAAATTGGGTAGTATTTTCTTTTATTCAGTGAAGCCAGTGCAGCATTACAGTCTGTAAATTCTAGCTGATACCATTAATATGTAAACATTTACAGTTCTATGGGATGTTTACCTCCCTGCAGTACTATGGAGGTACCGCTCATAGTCCATAGTTATGGTTGCATTGAGAATGCATTTAAATTGGGGGCTTATTCCATGGATTTTATAAGAAAAAAACATAATATTTCCTTCCCAAATTCAGGCTCATTCCCAGCATTTTGTGAGGCCCTGGCATCTCCCTTGTATCCTTTACAATCAATGTTGTCCTGCATGGATTGTGGGTTTACAGTACAATTGCCGTAAGTGGCGTGACTAGGCATCCTAGTTTACCAGGATTGTCCTGCTTCGGAGGCACTGTCTCTGTGTCCAGCTTAGTTTTTGTGAAACCAAATGATTGTCCCAGTTTCACTAAAATCCTGGATCATCTACGTCACAGTTCAGGGCAACTGTGCCTGTGTTCTCCTCTGCCGGTCCAGCAAGGGTATCCGCTCGCAGGCTTCTGGATCCCTTGGCAGTCACCTCTCTAGGATGGAGACCCACGTCTCTCCCTCTTCTGCCTAGGGTATTTCTCGGCTTAACAGTTCCCTGCCTTCACTGTGTTATACCCAGAAAAAGACACTCTGCCTAAGCAGGCCTGCTTTGCTTCTCTTCAGAGACTAATAGTGTAACTGCCCACGGTTAAGATACCACATAGCAATTCCCATGCAAGCTTATTTATCCTTAGAGTGAAAGCATTACCAAGAAAACATATTAAAAAGAGTAATACATGCATGCTGATAAGCTTACTAGAGATCACCTCTTCCCCCCCATCCCCACAAGGGCTCTGGTCGGTATCATTCCTTTCAACCCTTTCCCAAGGATTGAGACCCTTCTGTTAGACAAAAGATTCTGCCCATTTGCTGGAGTAGAACAAATGCCCCGAGTCAGTAACAGCTCAGGTTATTCATCCCAAAATCCTTTCTTTGTAAGCTGGTCTCTAGAGAATCCAGTAAGATCCTTTGAAGAGACCATGAATAGGTAATCAGACAGACATTGGGTTCCCGCTCAGGGCAAAGCTTCAAACAGCTGATAACCAGCATACCCCCTCCTCCTAGAGAAATTACATATCTCACAATAACACACAAACTATTGCATTTTTAATACAATGGGCCCCAAACTTAATTCAGTAAGGTTTAACTAGCTTATTGCAGGATATCGTTATATGTGTCACAGTCTGGTCACTTCCTTGCCATGGGCAGTGCTGGGAAGGTGGTGCCTGTAGGAAAGCCACAGCCCCTATAACGCAAGAGGGGGAGTGGGGCCAGGAGTCAACAGATTTTCAGGAAGGGAGGGTAGAAGAGGGAACTAAGCAGCTACCACTGTTGCTGTTTTCATAGGTTCAGAGGACCAGCAAGAAGGAGAGCAGCCTCTGAGCTGCTGCTGTTTTAAGAGGGGCAGAGGATGGGGAGGAATCATCTAAAGGATCATTGGAACATTCTTCCTGAAAACCCAGTTCCTTTTCCAAAGCCTAGCTTAAGAACCAGGTTTTCAAAAATACAGATTTTAGTTGATTCTGTACATGAATAAGAGACATTCTATCAAAGGGTCCAGTTCTCCGTCAGAAATGAGCAGCAGACCCCTATAGGCACCTTTCCCCAGCCCTGCAGGGGGACTTATTTCTGAAGGGAGTGGAACCTTCTGGGGCCCTCTGCTCTCCCTCTTACAAATACCCTCTGGCCCTTGGAGACACAAATGTGGGCTGCACCGGGAGGATATCCGTGACCTCCCATGTCCCCACCTGTTCCCCCTCTCCGTCATTTCTGAAGACTCATCCAACACCTCACTGTAATCATTCACCACCACTCCTGCCAATTATTGTGCTCCTCAGGGGCATTACTGGGCTGTCTGGGGGGCATTTCTAAGAGGAAATACCCATAACCCCTCAAGGGAATAGGGAAGATGATGAGGGGAATCTCAGTAAACCCTGAGGAAGCCCATGTATGGATGAGCAATTCTTCTTGAAAATACTATTCCCACCCCTATTAAGCCACCACCAACAGCCTCTCCATGGGTTGTTAGCTTCAGGGCTCTCGGGAACACATTTCCCAGACCTCTTCCTCCTCTACCCTGACAAGTTCAGGAAGCAGCAGGAGTGGGGTGGGCAGCTGCGCTCCTCACAACCCCTCATTTACCAGCTCCCCTTCTCCTCCTGCAAGGGCAGGGAGGGCAGTTGGTAGTTGTGAGGGGCTGTGAGAAGCATGCAGCTCTACCCCTCTGCCTGCCCACTCCATATGCCCTGCTGTATTTGAGGGGAAGGGCAGAGGGGCAGAGCTGATATCTGATGGGCTCTCTGCAAATGGTTTCTAGAACCCTTCCTCTGGTAGGTTACCCAGCTTGGGAATGACCCAATGTTGCTTTGCTTAGACAGCTGCAGGCAGTGTGGGCCTGGAAGCTACATTCCTGAGAGCCCTTCAACTGCCTGCTCCCCTTTTCCCTGTCGCCTCTGTTAGGTTCACATAGCTGGAGCTGGGAGAGCTGGTTGGAGTTAGCTCATCTGAGAAGTCTGTGCTTGTGGCCCATTAGTGGCTTACAGCTGAGTTTGCCTACTGAGTCTGCATAGAATGGCCGAGAAGTGTGAGCCATGTGTCGCTCATAGCAGTCTGGCGGCTTTCTCCGCAGAGCCAAAATCAAAGCCTAATAACTTTTTAATTTTTGCCTTTGAAGTTTGAGCTAGGTGCTGGACACTAAATCTCGCCAGGAGCGTCCAGTGATGTTTCATACAGATCATGTGCCTTTTCTTCCCCCTCTATCTCTGCACATAAAAAAGTGATGTAAGAATTTTGAAATTTAAAAACAGGTCATGTTTTGGAGCTGTATCTTGGGAATCCCTTGTGCAAATGATCTCAAGCCTGCAGAATATACTGGGCCCTGGATTGGTATATCAGTTTTCAAGTCAATCTGACTAGGTGTGTGGATTTAGAAAAGAATGAAAATTCAGCTGTGTTTAGAGAGCATGTTGAGATCTGACTATAGTGTGGCTATTAGGTGCTCCATAATATCAACTTAAGCCTCTGGAGAATCTGGATGATCAACAGGATTTCATGATAAAGAATCAACCACTGTGAAGGACTTCCCTGGTGCATATTCCACAGTATGTTTAAATCACTTCAAATGCATGAATCTTCTCTGGAATCTAAGGGTCTTTACAGTTTATTAACAGTACAAATGGTTTGTGGTCCATTGTGAACTTGAAGCTGTGAAGACCCTGCAAATAACCAGGGAACTTCTCACACACCCATGCAAAAACATGTCCTCGGGGCAAAGATATCTGTTATCCAGTGATCCCTAGCTGTCAGAAGAAGCCCCTTGGGACCACAGATAGCTAGGCGTAAAAGCAGTACTTGGAGTTTGCTCTTGATACATTATGGGTGAAATTCTGTACAGTGCCTCCAAAAGCTACAACTCAGAACACATGCCAAAGGGTGTGGGGGCCGAGATGACTTTAAGCCACCTTCGCACACTTCTGATTCTAGACTGCTCTGAACACTGGAGCAGCCCCTGGTGTAACTTAGTCCTGGAGGCCTAAGTTACAGCAGCCTCCCCAGGCTGCCTTATTATGGGCCACAACACTGCTTGGGATCTCCACAATGATGCATGTTGTGGCCTCGCCCCTACACCCCCTCCCATTGCGCACGCTATGCCAGGGCTTGAAAAGGGGTCCTTAGAGGGCAGCCTTACAGCTGTCCTCCACAGTGCCTACACCGGGGGAATCCTTTCCTGGCAGATAAAGGGATTTTAAAGGCCCCTTTACACTGCTTCAGTAATTTTGCCTGGTGTAAAGTAGGGTTGCCAGGCATCCAGTTTTCGACCTGAACACCCGGTCGAAAAGGGATCCTGGTGGCTCCGGTCAGCACCACTGACTGGGTCATTAAGAGTCCAGTTGGTGGTGCAGCGGGGCTAAGGCAGGATCACTGCCTGCCCTGGCTCCGCCCGGCTCCTGGACGCAGCCGGCATTTCCCTCCAGCTCCTAGGTGGAGGCGTGGCTGCAGGGACTCCATGCGCTGCCCCCGCCTTGAGTGCCGGCTCCATAGCTCCCGTTGGGTGGGAACCACAACCAATGGGAACTGTGGGGCGGTGCCTGAAGATGGGGGCAGCATGCAGAGCCACCTGGCCGCGCCTCCGCCTAGGAGCCAGAGGGAAATGCCAGCCGCTTCTGGGAGCCGCCTGAGGTAAATGCCACCCAGAGCCTGCACCTCAGCCCTGAGCCCCCTCCTGCACCCAAACTCCTTCCCAGAGCCTGCACCCCGTACCCTCTCCCACACTTGAAAACCCTTCCCTATCCCTGCCCCCCTCCTGCACCCTAACTTCTCCCAGAGCCCGTATCCCCTCCCATACTCTGAACCTCCAGCCCAGAGCCCCATCCTGTACCCCAAACTTCTCATCCCCAGCTCCACACCAGAGCCCGCACCCCCAGCTGGAGCCCTCACCCCCCTTCACCCCAACCCCCTGCTCCAGCAAGGAGCCCCCCCACATACACCCTGAACCCCTCATTTCTGGCCCCACTCTGGAACCTGCACCCCCAGCCCAGAACCCGTACCCCCTTCCACACCCTATCCCCCAGCCTGGAGTCCCCTTCCATACTCCGAACCCCTCATTTCTGGCCCCACCCCACAGCCCGCACCCCCCAGTCAGAGCCCTCACACCCTCCCACAGTGAGCAGGGGCAGGACCACGGAGAAGGAGTGGGGCATTGGGAAGGGGCAGCAGACGGGGCAAGGGTGTTTGGTTTACTGCAGTCGGGAAGTTGGCAACCCTAGTGTAAAGGGGCCAGTGCAGGGATGAGGATTGCACCCTCTGCTTTGAGACAGATACTATAAACATATTTTTTTTAAGTTTAATGAATGAGAGCTGATTGAACCTATCCTGTTTTGTAATAAGTCTGGTTTTTTTCTGTTGAGTACTGCAGATTCTTGATAAGGAATAGTATTATAGTTTATCTCCCTACAGTATAGCAGTAGTTCGGTTTCTTGGGAATCTGGAGAGTGCTGGTGACAAAAGTGGGAATCTTCTTTGGGTGCTGCTTTCTGAGTAACTGCGCAGGAAGATCAACCTCCCAAGTGTAGGTTGGTTAGTGAAGCTGATTTGCCAAAAAAAAGTCTTTTGTGCAAAAGTCTGTCGTAATGAATCTTTCAAATTGCTCTTGAAACAAAAGAAGCAGCCAGTCAGCTTTTTCAGACTCTGTTACAACCAGTTTAGGGAACATTGAATGTTTCTAATTCCCAGAGTCCTCTGATTTCCAGTGATGAATTTTATGTTGTATGATTGCTTCTAACTCACTTGCTAATCATCTGAATGCAGATACTGCATAAGTGACGGATGGCCCTTCTGCTCAGAAAAAGAGTTCATTTTACACTGGTTAATTGTAAAAGGCTGATATGCTGGGGTTTTTTGGGGGTATGAAATCTGTTATGTGCTGTACAATTGCAATTTAGATTGCTCAGAACAGTATTTTTATAAGCTAAAATACAGCTTTAGAAAATGATTAAATGTTTGTTTGTCAGATACTTCACTCAGCAGCTTAGTTAAATTAAAAGCCAAGACAAGAAAAAATGTGGCAGAATTTTAGTGTGCTTTTCTTGCATGTTTCAAATGATGTCAGATCCCAAAATACTGCTGTTAAAAGCTATTTCAAAAATATTAAAGATATTGTTTTTATACAGTGTGGTAAGGGAAGTTGTGGGGACTTTAAATTGCATGATAAAAAACTCAATTTCTTCACAGAAAATTAAATATTGGGTTTAGTTTCGTATTAGTATTATGTCATAGCAAAGTTTTGAAAGTCCAAAGTCAGGCAGCTGGTCTATCTGCTTCTCTCTGGCCCTTGTTATATTCCTCCAAGGGATTACTTGTGACTCACAGTGATGAATCAGTTGTTGTGTCTGTCTCTTTCTCTGTCAGAATCCAGTAATGGCTTGAGTGTATTACATTTATTGATTGCATAAAATTAGTTGGGTTTTTTTTATGTTTATGAAACAGTTGACAATCTTAACTGTTTTCTTATAGTTGGTTGGCATGGTGTTGAAAAGCATTCTGATGAGGATTTCAACAAGAGCTGCACAGTATTCACACACACACAAGGTGTGATCCTTCTATTCTAGGCAGTGGAAGGTTTACCTTTTACTTCAGTGGAAATAGGAATGGGCCCAGAGTGAAATGAGTGGAAAATATACTTACTGTAAATGAAAAAACTATTTCCCACTCATTTTTGCTTATTAAGGTATGGTGGTTGTAGCTGCATGAAAACAAATATATTTACCATGTTGTCTACATAAGAAATTTTGCCAAACGAATGAGAAATTTTTGCACTGCTCCACTGCTCCAGTTCTAGAATCTGAGCTAGCCCCATTGACCAACCCACACAAAGATATTTGATTGACTGAACTTCTAATTAACTGATTTTTTCCCTTTAAACTGTGTGCAGCGTTATGGCTTTAGCACTGACTGTTTTCAGTGCAGCACTGAATCTTTAAGACTCGACCAAGCAGCAACAAAGCAATAAAGCAAGCACCTTGACACTTCAGACTACTAAAGCTGAACTGCTTTTTAAACATTTTTAACACAGCTAGTAAAGAATACCGTATTACAAAACAATTTTACAAGTGCATCTTTATTTAACTAGCTATAATTTTTTATCACGACATTTTTATCACATTTTTAAGAGGGGAAAATGTGCAATTTATGGTCTATAATTTTTGTTTAACACAGGATCTTATAATGCTATATAAAGAAAATAGCAAACCTTTTAAAAACAATCTCCTTCAACCAAATGAATTGTCAACAAGCCCCAGGGGTACACAGCATGCAAAGGTCTGATCCAAAAACCACTAATGTCAATGGAAATGCTCCCATTGACTTCACTGGGCTTTGAATCAAATCCTGTGTGATTGGAAGGAATATTAGGCTACGTCTTCACTATGGGGGGAGGGGGGGTCGATTTAAGATACGCAAATTCAGCTACGCGAATAGCGTAGCTGAATTCGACGTATCGCAGCCGACTTACCCCGCTGTAGGGACGGTGGCAAAATCGACCTCTGCGACTTCCCGTCGACGGCGCTTACTCCCACCTTCGCTGGTGGAGTAAGAGCGTCGATTCGGGGATCGATTGTCACGTCCCGACGGGACGCCATAAATCGATCCCCGAGAGGTCGATTTCTCCCCGCCGATTCAGGCGGGTAGTGTAGACCTAGCCTTAGATAAAAGTCAAAGTGAGCACAGAGGTGCAAGAAGAGAGTCCTAATCAGAAACTTGTTTGGGCCAATTTTTTTGTACATTAGGATCAATGGCAATGTTGGTATTGATGCAGTGGGACCAAGGATCATAATGTTAAGTACTCTGTCATTCATATATATTTTGTACCCTGCTATTACCATGTAACATTGATTATTGATGTTCCACCGACTTTCTGTGATGTGTATTATATTAATATCCTCATTTAATACCATAAGAACATAAGAACATAAGAAAGGCTGTACCGGGTCAGACCAAAGGTCCATCTAGCCCAGTATCCTGTCTACCGACAGTGGCCAATGCCAGGTGCCCCAGAGAGAGTGAACCTAACAGGCAATGATCAAGTGATCTCTCTCCTGCCATCCATCTCCACCCTCTGACAGACAGAGGCTAGGGACACCTTTCCTTACCCGTCCTGGCTAATAGCCATTAATGGACTTAACCACCATGAATTTATCCAGTTCTCTTTTAAACTCTGTTATAGTCCTAGCCTTCACAACCTCCTCAGGTAAGGAGTTCCACAAGTTGACTGTGCATTCAAGTTCAGCCCCTTAGTATTTAGACTTCTAGCATTTGTATACAAGCACTTATAAAATTTGTCAGTATTTAGTAGTCTGTCTTCATATGATGTAATTGAATGGGACTCTTTAGTTTGACTATTTGTACTTTACCAACTTCTATCCTCTCCTCTTTACTAGGAAATAGAGTATCCACTTTAATAAATTCTCCCCTAAAGGATGTATCTCTCCAAACCATGTGCTCCTCTGCACCTATAGGCTTTCCCCATCCCTTGGTTTCAAAACTCATCTACAGTCTTTTTAATTTTACATGCCAGCAATCTGGTTCCGTTTTGTTTTAGGTTGAGCCCATCCTTGCTGTAACTTTCCCAAAAGATTCCCCAGTTCCAAATAAACCTAAATCCCTCCTCCAAACATCATTGTCTCATCCACACATTGAGACTTTGCAGTTCAGCCTGGCTAACTAGCTCTTCGTATGGAACTGGAAGTATTTCAGAGAATGCTACCATGGAGGTCCTGAACTTTAATCTCTTACCTAGCAGCCTAAATTTGGCCTCCAGAACTTCTCTCCTTTCTTCCCCTATGTCTCTGGTACCTACGCATCCCGTGATCACTGGTTCCTCACCAGCTCTGCACTTAAATCTACCCAGATGTCTTGAGAAGACAGCAACCTTTGCATCCAGCAGGCAGTTCACCATGCAGTTCTCCTGGTCATCACAAACCCAACTATCTATATTTCTAATAATTGAATCATTCATTACTGTTATCTGTCTCTTTCTAATAACTAGGATTCTAATAACTCCCTGGAGAGGTATACTCAGCGCAAGAGGATACCATAACGTCATCTGGAAGGAGGTCCCAACAATGGAATTATTTCCTCTGCTCTAGCTTGATGTTCTCCTTCCCTGAGGCTTTCCTCAACTCAACAGCACAGAGGCTGTCAGGCTGGGGGTAGGATCACTCTATGTCCCTGAAAGTCTCCTCTACGTACCTCTCTGTCTCCCTTATCTCCTTCAATTCATCCCTCTGATCTCAAGAGCCCATACTCAGTCTCTGAAGGTCATGAGTTGCTTGCAACAAATGCATACATGCCACCGGCCTTCAAGGCATTTACCCTTCCCCTTTACACACTAGCCTACATTCAGGCAGCACATGGGGCATGATCTGAAGCCAGTAGAAATTAGATCAATCTCATAATGTTCATTAATTTTTTGAGATCTGGAGAGAAAAGATGCAGTATAAGTGAAACATATTGTTGTTGTTTATTTTTCTTTATGTAATACCAGCTTTATCTTTGAATTTCCCAGTGTGTCAATTTTTTTTCATAAGCCTTGTTATAAATCGGTTTCCATACTTTTTAAAATCTGTGAACATTCACAATCTGCGGATATCATAAGATCCGTATTTCAGGAAAATATTGTATTTAAATACATTTTGGTATTCTAATACCTTTCAGTATTAGCTCTACAAATCATAGTAATGCAGCTTATTGTAAACCTCCTGATGTATACAGAGCTGTAACATCTTTTTGTTTTCCCTAGATGAAATATCCTTCTGAGAGACAGTGTGACTCCCCTTTGCTCTCAAGTCTAATGACATCTGAGGTTCTAAATTAGCACATGCCATTTTAATACTGTTACGTTCTGCAGCATGTTCATTGCATTAATCAAAATGTCACCTTATTCCCATCAGTGAAGGGCATCCCTTCAGTTAAGCCGTTACTGGAATGGCCACTTGAGACAGCATCTAAGCTTGCTGTGTAACGAATGCTACGTACATATTTTTGTCCGGTGCTTTGAGAAACTGGAATAGATTTATATTACAGTTCACATAGAACTATCTGTTTAATAAAGCTTGTTAATCTTTCTTAAGTTTGAAAATAGAAGAGTAAAGCAGATTTATTTTCTGTAGTTTCCTGTGTCAACCCAATCCATCATAAGTACCAATCATTAGAATTAAATAGGACATAATGGTTTTGAATGAATACAATTTAGCAAGAGGGAGTCATTTGAAAGCAAATGACTGGGCTCAGCGCCCCAGATACCATGCACAGGATCTTTCCCCTCCTGTGCAGAAGGGCGCGTTCCCCCCTGTCCCCCCCAACACTGTGTCCCTTCTCTCCCATGGAAAACGCTATGAATCTTGGTCCTGTAATGGGGGAAGAGCGGAGATGGGACAGGATACAAGGGTAAGCAAGTGAGAGGGAAGGGAAGGGACACACATAGCCCCTCCAGCCCCACAGAGCATAGATGAAAAAAATAATACAGATTAAAAGTCTTTATCCTATGCCTAACTCTGCTCCCATTTTATCATGGACTTCAATGGAAGCGTAGTTAGGCCAGTGATGAGCACTTCTGAAAATTATAGCTGCAGTGTTTCCAGCCTCTGCTTAATCCGAGAAATGGGAGAGCAAATTTGGTCCTAATAAGATATGCTTTGCTATTAGGCTAGCGGTTCCATTTCTACTCGTTTTTTGGCAGCCTCCTCTCCTTTTTCCTCTTAGTTTTCATGTGTATATTCTCCCTATTTCTTTGTTTTCCCATCTCTTTCCTTTTCAGGTTCTTCCCAACTCCTGTGGCTAACTATTCTTCTGTTGTGCCAATAGGGTGAAAATGACATCATCTTCCTGCAAGGGCCTATGCTACAAAATTGCGTTCAGACATATTGGGGTTATAAAATAATCTGGGATTCCAATGTGCCTGTGACAGATTTGGCAATTTCGGTATCTTTGGAAGATCATATTGGATTAAGTTTAAGTATCTTTGGGGCCCATTTTTTATATGAATGGTGTCTCTATGATTGTGCACTACTTCATGGGGGAGGGCTACCACAATACCTAGAGGAATTTAAAAAAGCGGGTGGTGATTAAGGCAAATCAACCCAGTTGAAATCCACCCCCAGAGAAGTACCACTTCCTAGATAGGCTCAACTATACTAATTCAAACAAAATTCTCCAGAGACCAACAGAAAAAGAAAAGACTTTTGGATAAATAGCCTGAGTTTAAATGGACTCTGGGCCTTTTTTCTGATCCAGCAAATGGAAAGGACATTCTTTCCAAGGGGGGGGGGGCAGTCCTTCCTGAGAAGGGTTGGAAGGACTTTGCTCTACAGAGGCCCCATAAGACTGATGGGTGACCTGTGGTAAGCTTTTAGCACGTGAATAGGAAAGTTTATTGTTTTAAATATGTTTTCTCTGTAATGCTCTCACCTTAAGAATAAATGTGCTTGCTTAGAAAGAGCTGTGTGGTAACTTATAACTGTGGGCCATTATGCTGTTTATAGCCTCTGAAGAGAAAGTGCAGGCACTGGCCTGTTGAGTTAGTCTAGCTTAGTGGGGAATACCACAGTGTAGTTGCCCTGTACTATTACAGTTCCCGCTCTGAATTTAACCTCATTTTCAAGAGCCCCAAAAGGCAACCCAAACTATTACATTTATATCTCCCATTGCATTCAGAATTTTAAAATCACCAAACTGCCTTTTCTTTGGTGTGTGAAATAATTTGGGAGTGGAAATATGTATGCCAAGGTGTAGCCTAGAGTATAATCTTCATTGCTGTAGTGTGGTATAATGTACCTCCATAATATAATAGTTGAAGTGTTTTATTTTATTTTTAAATCATTAAGGGCAACTACCATGTGGCACTGACTGAAACATATTATCTTTTCTAGATCGAAATGTCTACTGTTTTGTGTTGTAATGAAACAGTTTCATGCTTTGAAACAGAATTAAAACTCATTTTGAAAATTCTGAGTTTTGACCAACTCTGATTAAGATGGATGGATGGCTGAGTAATTGCATAATCTTATCTCAATAATGTGTGTCTTCCTTCTCCTCCCTTTTCATAGTGCATGTTGTAGCCTTGCTTGTTTCTCAAATGCACCATTTCCATCAGAGTAGAGTGAGTGTATTTTAAGTGTTCTTTTTGCAGCACAGAAGACAGTTATGGGCACTATAAAGCAGTAATAATAACTTGTTCAGAATAAGAATAATTACTACACAAGTTCTAATAATGTCATTATCAGAAATTCATAGTTTATATTCTAGGATTCAGTAGAAAAGTGATTGCCAGCGACAGTACCCAACAGTTGGAATTTAATTGGTTTTCTTGAACATAAAATTATTTTTATGCATATGCTGCATCAAACAAAAGAGCAGAAAAGGTCTTGGGTCAAATTCTTGCTGAGTTTGCTTATTTCCTATAGGGATTTTTTCACTATCCAATGTCTTGTGATTTGTTCATGATTATTCAGATAATAATTAACCACAGCGAAAATAGCTTAGAGTAGGAAATGAATAATACACTGTCCAGTGGAAACTGCCAGGGGAATTAATGTAGGCATAATATAAGTACCTGATTTGGAATTTATGTATGAGACTGTGATACATACCAGCACTATTTTTGTGGCCGGTTCTGTGTAATAATACTGTGTATATAGAAAATAATGGAAATCTTTAGTATCTCCCACATGGTTGAGGCTAATTAGTCTATCCAGGATCGTTTCAGGTAAAGTAACCCTCTCCTTCTAACTCCATTTTGCTATCTCCCAAGATCCATTAGACATGTAAGATGTCACTGTAAGATACAAGTGGACTGAAAGAGAGAGAAATGTGTAGAGGGAAGGATGAGGAGAATGTAGTGAAAAGGAGAAGTTAGAATAATAGACAAGAGGAAATCACAGAGTTGATGACAAAGAACAGTTAAAAACATAGAGAGAAGTGTAGTGTTAAGGAATTCAGATGCCAGATACATACGTTAGTTGCGTAGTAATGTTGACGACATATATTATTTCCAAGGCAGCATCCATACATCCATCATAACTTGTGCATGCTTTTGTGCTAGTTCATGCTTTCACAGCCACATTTTCACTTTGATCTGCTATTTGATGAAACATCTGTAAAACTCCTCAGAGATTTGTTGGATCTTCCCTTTAGTACTGTAGAAAAGTCTGACCAAATGGAGTTGTATGTTTCAAATTTCTTGATAAGGGGACATACATAACCCTTTCAAATGCTGTCACTTCTGAAATTATGGCGTTCCACTCCTCGGCCGTTGCCATCACTTGAGTCTTCCATATGTGTACTCTTAGCAAGTTTGTACACAACAGAGTAGTTGTCATCCACTTTTCTAAAAGGAAGCCATTGAGAATCTAACCCTTTGAGATTATTTAGAGACACTGATTGTATAGCTGTCAGTGAATAAACTTCAAAAGATATGTTGTTCAGGTACACACTAAGTTCTGGATGCTTATTCAAACCTCTTGAGTTTGCAAAGTGGAGCATCTTGAGTCTGCAGGATGGAGCTGGAAATCTTGCAATAACAGGCGTTTGAGAGAGATCTGTTACTTCCTATATCAGATGAAAGCTGAAATACCGCCAAAGCAGCCTTTCTCATGTTATTTTGTTGCTTCTGATTCTGTCCCTGGCAGAAAACTGGATGTGGAAAAATGTTTCTTAACTTTTGCAAACACTTAAAAGATAATAAGGTGATAATAATAAGGTGATAAGTAATAGTCA
This sequence comes from Emys orbicularis, assembly GCF_028017835.1. Taxonomy (NCBI): domain Eukaryota; kingdom Metazoa; phylum Chordata; order Testudines; family Emydidae; genus Emys; species Emys orbicularis. Next base: position 124,693,559 of record NC_088685.1, on the reverse strand, counting down.
GCATGGATTTGTCAAACCAACCTAATAGCTTTCTTTGCAGGGTAATAAGACTTGTGGATAGGGGGGAGGTGGTAGATGTGGTATATCTTGACTTTAGTAAGACTTTTGATACTGTCTTGCATGACCTTCTCATAAACAAGCTAGGGAAATACAGTCTAGTTGGAACTAATATCAGGTGGGTGCATAACTTGTTGGAAAACTATTCCCAACGAGTAGTTATCAGTGGTTCAGTCAAGCTGGAAGGGCATATTTAGTGGGATCCCATAGAGATTGGTCCTGGGACTGGTTCTGTTCAATATCTTTATCAATGATGTAGATAATGGCATAGAGAGTGTATTTATAAAGTTTGAAAATGATACCAAGCTGGGAGGGGTTACATGTGCTTTGAAGGATAGGATTAAAATTCAAAACTATTTGGACAAACTGGAGAACTGGTCTGAAGTAAACAGGATGAAATTCAGTAAGGACAAATTCAAAGTACTCCACTTAGGAAGGAAATATCAATTGCATACATACAAAATGGGAAATGACTGCCTAGGAGGGAGTATCACAGAAAAGGATCTGGGGGATCACAAGCTAAATAGGAGTCAACAGTGGATTAGTAGGAGTGTTGTAAGCAAGACATGAGAAGTATTTCTTCCGCTCTACTCTGTGCTGATAAGGCCTCAACTGGATATTGTGTCCAGTTCTTGGACAGGAAAGATGTGGACAAACTGGAGAAAGTCCAGAGAGTAAAAAAAAAAAAAAGAGAGAGATTAAAGGTCTGGAAAACATGACCTTTGAGGAAAGATTGAAAAAAATGTGTTTGTGTAGTCTGGAGAAGAGAAGACTGAGCATGGACATGATAACAGTTTTCAAATACATGAAAGGTTGTTACAAGGTGGAGGACAAAAAGTTGTTCTCGTTAACCTCTGAAAATAGGAAAGAAGCAATGGGCTTAAGTTGTGGCAAGGGAGGTTTAGGTTGGACATTAGGAAAAACTTTCTGTCAGGGTAGTTAAGCACTGGAACAAATTGCCTAGGGAGGTTGTGGAATCTCCGTCATTGGAGGTTTTTAAGAACAGGTTAGACAAACATTTGTCAGGAATGGTCTAGTTATTATTTAGTCCTGTCTAGTGTGCAAGGGATCTCTCAAGATCCCTTCCAGTCCTATACTTCTATGATTCTATTTCCAAACCTCCAAAAAGGTCCAGTTCAAGTTTGGTTCTTAAAATAGAAAGAGATCAGATCTTAAAATGGAGGCGTTTGGAAGAACAGAGGGTGTTCCTTATGTTCTTCTGACAATGCTTCCCATCCTTAGTGTAGTCTAGTAAATTTTAGGCTCTACTTCATAAGGTTTGTCCTTCATGAGCTGATACTAAAAGGATCACATCTCTAGCATTGGTTGACATTACATAAGAAAGGCCATACTGGGTCAGACCAAAGGTACATCTAGCCCAGTATTCTGTCTTCCGACAGCGGCCAATGCCAAGTGCCCTAGAGGGAATGAACAGAACAGATAATCATCAAGTGATGCATTCCCTCTTGCCCATTCCCATCTTCTGGCAAACAGAGGCTAGGGACACCATCCCTGCCCATCCTGACTAATAGCCATTGATGGACCTATCCTCCATGAATTTATGTAGCCGGCCTACTTTTGAAAAGTCTGGCGAGGGCTCAATATACCATGCAGAATGTCTTAAGCTGTAGAGGTTTCACTTTGGCTCCCCTACCTAACATGTTCATTAATGACCTTTTTTCATCCTGTTGTTCATCTGTGAAAATGACATTCACCCGTAGTCTGGTCCTGAGATGGGCAAAACTGGTCCAATGAAATAGTGAGTGAAGGAGAGAGTTTTAAGCTCTCTAAGGGTATCACCAATAGAGAAGGCCATGGAGCCCTGTCCGTAGATAGTGCCAGTTGCAGAAGTTACCCTGACTTCACCAGCAGTAACTGAACACTTTCTTGCAATTATGGACAAGAGTTAAGGTCCACTTTCAACAGCAAATCCTGCACTATTTTTATACTGACACCCCATCATATATATCAACAGGCAACCAAATTGTATGTGGTGGTGGAGGAAAATAGGAATATCATCTGACTGTGTTAGCAACTCTGCCTGGAATGGAATATTTCTACTTGCCATATCTCTTTAAGTCTCTACTTTATCTAGAGGAGTAGTTTTGTCTCCTTTAGAAACCAATTGATTTGTGCTCGGCTATGTGCCAGATAGTAATGCTTGAAGTTTGGCAGCTTCCTTTCTTCAGCTCTCCGTTTGAGTACAGTGCTTATAATTTAGTAACTATGAATCTTCTGCTAGAATTTTCGGAAATGAGGGAACTAAATGCGGTGGTATTATCTCAGAAGTTCCCAAGGTCTAGGACTCTTCAAACACTTGTCAAATAGGTCAAATGTGGTCTATTTATCATCTCTTCTGGTCAGTATTTGAGACAGCAGAAATCATACTGCTTCTTTTGTCTCATGAGCATTTATAGGTGTCTTGAAACTGCAATATGTTATATCCCTTTTCCCTACGCTGTGTCTGTTGTTTCTATTAAGGGTCTATTAAGACTGTAAGGGACTGTTTCTTACTATGCATATGGATAAAGTGAGTGTTTCAGGCCATATGCCATGCCTGGTGGTCTGGGGACCTCACACTCTCTGGTAAATATTTTGGGCCTGCCTTTCTGTTCACACTCATGAGGTTCAGGAATAACTTCATTAAATTAGTGGAATTACACAGGTGTAAAACTGGTGTGAAAGGAGAAAAAGGACTTTTGGTTTCTCCTTGGGTGCCAAGCTATTGTTGGTTATATCAGCTCTTGTGATAAAGATTTCTTTCTAGACAAGGCCGGATTCATTTAGCGCTATTCAGAGTTGCATGCGCAGATCAGGTCCCTTTCAGGGCAATCTTGAAGTCATAAGGTGATAGATTCAAGAGGTGATAGTGAAATTCCAGCTGTCAACATGTAAGTCCTACTGAGCATAGGAATGTAGACTGAGAAGGATAAAAAGAGACAAAGCTAAGCATCCTACAAATATTATTCAGCCCTTGTGGAGCATCACATGACCTCTATGAATTTAATTTATGTTTTGGTTTACTTTTGTCTTCATCCCTCCTCTTACAGGTATTTCTTTTTAAATGCACATATAGAACAACTCTTACAAAGATATGTTCTGCAGAAATTGTAAAATATTTTATACCTTTCTACAAAATGCTTTTGCAGTTTCTTTTGAACATTTTTGTAAGGAATACAGGATGCAGAAGGTCATATGACAGTAAGAGAAAAAATAGACGAATGAGCAGGATAATGCAGTATGAAGGGAGAAAGACAAAACTGCATAGTAAGCAGCATGAGATCATATAATTGAGTGACTAGCAGATGAAGAAGATTCATTCTTCCTGCTCTGCACCATTGCCTATGAACCATGGTCACCACCACAGTACAACAAATGATATGGGATCCCATGTCTTTGTCTCTTTACCAGCTAGAGTTATTAAATTATAGGTTTCATAACATAAGTTATTAGCCTATTTGCAAATATTATAACTTCTTATTATCCTACAGGATATATTTGTTATTCCAGTATGAAGGTTGATGGTGCAATAGCTGTGTTCTTTGTTTCCTTGGTGACAGGACCCTGCTATTTGATCTCACCAGACTTGTGTGCAGTATAAGTAACCTGTGTGTGATGTGAATATCCTAAATGTTTCCTGCCTACTACCAGAGAAGTGACAGAGCCTCTATAAACTAATCTGCATTATAGTGACATCTTTTGTAATTAACTGTATACTTCATTGTAAACTTGTTAATGATATACAATAGCAACCTGCATTTAGAATGTAGCTAATAGGACACCTAATTTGGTAATAGCAACAGCAACAATAATAGCAGCTATGTTTGTGAATTTTCAGTGAAAGAATTATAAATCAAATCATATTCGTGATCTTCATTTTCTGTAGCCTCTTTCATTAGCAAGTTGACAAGGCAACATGCATTGTGGTAACAGGGTAATATGCTATAGTTCAATAACATAATTAAGTTCCAGGTTTGCTAGTGATTACTTAGAATTAAAACCATAAACTATTCAGATTGTATAATCACAGTTTTGTTTATATTTGAGGTTTACTCTTTTTTGTTTATAATATAATATTAACATCTTTAAAATGGGCTGGTGGCTGACCATTCTTTCCCCCAGCAGAATCACTGGTATTTTCTGTCACCGTCTCCTACTATATGTATTCAGCAGTAAAAGAGTGCAACATATGTGACTGATCTGTTAATAATCATATACAATTACCCTCTGTGTTTGAATAATGTATTAGTATAATCTTCAGTGCCTAAAAGTCACAAAGAAAATGAAAGTTACCAAATTGTGCCACATCAGAGGACTCTTAGTGATGATATCATGTGATACGTGTTCAGCAAGATTGGAAACTGCTTTGGCACTGCAGTTTCCAGAACTGTGGGATGCACTTTAAAATATCGTGAGTTTACAGAACGAGTCCTAACCAGCCTGAAGTTTAATTTGATTTAATTAAAAAAGTAGAGCATGGAGCTAGAAGTGTAGTTGAGAAAATGAATAATAGCCTAAACCAAGAAGGTACATAAGTGTCATAGAATGTGTTAGATGATATCACCCTTTTCCTCACTTTTATGATATCTCGAGCTACAGGGGGAAATATTATTTTTTTATAGTGAGATATCAAAATTTTAATGCCTAATATATTCTGTGAAAGAATGTAGTATGTTTTACTACTTTGATCTTTTCACTATTCTGTATTTTGATTGGCTGGCCATTCCACTTCTTCCCCATAGGTTACTGAGACTGTAAACGGGAAAAACTAGAGTAGCCAGTCAATCAAATTATAGAATATTGAAAAGGTCAAAGCCATACAGAACTGTACTTAATTTATGGAATATATGAAGCATTAAAATTCTGGTAGCTCATTCCTGTGGCATAGATTGTAACAAGAACAAAAATGCTGCAACATGAATCTATTCTCATGACAATTATTGTAATGAGAATGGAAAATGGTACAAACGTAACCAATTCTTATTATGACAAACTCTAATCCTATGGTACATTTAAAATGATTTTGCTTGTAGATTTTGAGATACATTTGTGGGAGATTAAGAAGTTCCAAATATGTCTTTCCTCCATTAGGGAGTTATTGTACAGTCAAACTAATATTGTATTGATTGTAAAATAAACAATATCTAAACTATTAAAGAACTATGAATAATGTAATATGCCCCTTATTATTTCACTACGTTTTCTGAAATGTATAGAAACACAGAATTTGTCACACCAGATCTGGTACACCTAGTCTGGTATTTTGCCTCCTGCAGTGCCTGGTGTTTCAGGGGCAGGTTAACCCCCCTTTACCCTACACCATACTACTGCACTACATACACATACTACACCTAATCAGTAGGGCAGTACATACATCATTTTTCAAAACACTGGCATGGGACAGTAGGGAAGAATCCCATCCTGACCCCCCCATAAGTAATCAGATTGAGATTTCATGATCCTTTCCTTAGCCTGAATAGTTAGAAGTTTGTGTTACTAGTTAAAAATTAACTAGTTCTTTTAAAAACCCAGCCACATTTGCCTGCTAGTTGTGGTGCGGCAGTGGACTTTACAGTTTGACTTTCTTCTACAGATGGGCCTGCGCTGCGAGAGGAAAATCCTTCCCTCAGGAGGCCAGGCTTCCTAGGATACACTCGGTTGAATATATGTCAGGCCTTTTTTTAACTATTAAATGTTTTCAGTCTTTTTTCTTGTAACCAAACAAATTCTAGATGCCAATGTATAGAACAAGGATATATTACAGATCAGAAAAGTTGATAAGACCAAGATATTTACATAGTTCTTGGATTCCCACATATTAACCACAGTATTCCAAGCACACACATGTTTATGGCATGTATCTAAACAAAACAAAATAATCAAAACCGAGAGGGAAAAATGAGGGAGAGACAGAGACCAAGAGGAGAGGGGCCCAGGAGGAAGTGTGTGGATTGCAGTCCCCCACTAGGATGACTGGAGATTTGCCCATCTCCATTAGTTCAGGCAAAGAAGTTGTGGAAGAGCCCAGGTTGTTCTTTGTTTCATCCATACACATTAGCTAAGGTTAATTTACAATCATGTAGTTTGCAGTGTTGTAGCCATGTGTGTCCCAGGATACTAAAGAGACAGCATGGGTGAGGTAATATTTTTTATTGGACCAACTTCTGTTGGTGAAAGAGACTAGATTAAGAGTTTACAGGGAGTGTAATCTCGAAAGCTTGTCTCTTTCACCAACAGAAGTTGGTCCAGGCCCAATAAAAAATATTACCTTGCCCACCTTGTCTCTCTAATCATGTTGTTTGATATATGCCATCACAGTTTTACCCTGGGGTCTATTTTTTCCTGATCTAGGGAGTTAATCTTGTGTATATCAGTATTATAACTCCTCTACCGCTACAGCTGGAAGGACTAGGAATAGCTGCTCCCACCCAGTCCTGCTCCAGTGTTGGGGCCTCTGGTTCAGTTAGATGGGTCTCCTGTGGCATAGCTATGTCACTTCTTTGTTGTTGTTTTTTAAATATTGAATATATTTTTCCTTTTAGTGGGTTATTGACCTCGTTAATGTTCCAGGAGACAAAATTACTATGAGGGGGAATATTGACTGTAATTGAAAAACAATACTCTGTGGCAACAGAGGGGCACCCTCTGTATGCATGTATGTAGCTTGTATAGAAAAGTCTCTGGGCTATGCATGGGTGTTGTATGATCCTGAGACTCAGGAAGCTTGTCCTCTGCTCTTGTACGTCTGTGTTCTGATGGTCCCTGCTCTGGCCTGTGTAAGTATGTGATGGTGGTTGGCTCAAGAGCTGACCTCTACAGGTTGACAGTAGTTTCTTTTTTGTTTATGGGTGCACAGTCATTGTCAGGTGGACTTGGTATAGCAGCTACTTGACATCAGGGGCAAGGAGGCAATGGCTCCATACCACTCCAGGCTATGAACAGAACCATGGGGAGGGAAGAGGATACAGAGGAAAAGGAGAAGAGGAAGAATTAAAAAATGTTTTCTATTTAAAATTTGGGGATAAATATAATGACTTAGGAGAATGTACGAGAGAGACTAAGAGAAGCAAGAATAAGTACCTGCAATTTTAGGAATCATAGCGATAAGAGTAATTTAGCATCTTTCTTTCATCTTGATATATTATAGTGGCGTAACAAATGCTAGTGTATAGTACTTAAGTACTGTTCTCAAATGAGTGAGCGAGATTTACAGCAATGAAATGGGTGTGCTGATGGGTTAGCTACGGTCAGAATGGGAATAAATACATAGATACAAAAGAACTTTGCTAATGGGTGATTTCTCTCTAACTCCTCTAATAGCAGGAAAAGGCAGCTTTTCTACAGGGAAAAGAACATTCAGATTTAGCCTTCCTCTTAAAATCATGGGAGATAGAGGAAACAGGCAGAGGAAATTATCTAGTGCTATAAGAATTAGCAGCCTTCAGACAGCAATCATGGGAATTCAGAAAACACAAATTGCCTTCAAATTAGTTAAGTAGAATGTGTTTGCAACTGAAATGTAAGAGAGTATTTCGAAGACTTACTGTAGAAAAAATTAACAATATTTGGGAGATGTGAAGTATAATGGCTAGTTTCCGCATTCAGGTGAAAGTCTTTGACTCTGGATATGCAACCCATGGAAAAATGTCTTCTAACTTTGGAACATTTGAAATCCTCTGAAAAGAAAGGTTTTGTTTCATCTCCCTAGTCCCTCTCTGTTTTTCTTGGGTCTGAATTTCTGATGCTGAAATTAAATGTCTTAGTTACAAGTATACTTCCATATGATTGGTTATTTAGGCACTCATATTTCAAACCTTATTATCGTTGACCTCAGTGAAACTATTCACAGTAATAGCACTAACCTCAGCAATGTATCTGTAGGATCAGGCCTTTGGTTCTCACAGTCTTATCACATATGAACAGCCCCCCTTGTGAGTCTGTCACTTGACTCATTTTGTACATTTAATGAGTTACTTCTTGTAGAATTATTCAGGGAAGTCTATGTAATCTGTAGTTCTGTTTACTGCTTATGAAGTTATAGAACATAATAAAGAGAGGATTAAATTTTCTGGTGACCACCACTGTATTAAATAAAAACCACCTACAGTTAAGATACTTGGGTAGTAAATAAAGGCCTTGAATACACAAGACTTGAACGTACAGTGTCTGATACTTAAGATATTTTAAAATTACCACAAGTCTGCTGGTGTATTGCTTACCTAGTTTCCTGTGATTTTTACATTAAGCATTGTTGTGTCTTTTTATTTCTGACTTTGCTGTTATAAAGTATTTGTGAGAGCACTAAGTGATATAAAGAACTTATTAAAATAAGGGTAACTTAGAGAGCTTTGCTATGTTGAATGCTACAGTGCAGTATGTATTAAACCAGCCAGGGACAAGGGGCAAACTTTAGTAGCTCACATTTTCTACCCAACCTTTTGTTTTCTTTGATTAAATCAACAATGAACTTCTATTGTCATGCATGCCTTTAAGATCTATCTACAAACAGCTCAACAAGTAAAGAATTTCCTTAGGATTTGTTTCAGTGTATTGCATACTTACAGATTAATTTTTGACTTGATGATCCTAATAGGATTAACTGTTGGCATGGAAGAAGATTAGAACAGCTGTAACTAATCCTGATTTTACTAGCGATATATACTGTAAACATGCTACTCACAACAAGTATCACTTATTAATGTCTAATGCTGATGTTGTTGTATGTTTGATCGTTATTTGATCCTTATTTAAGGTTTCACAGTAAGATTTTATTTTCTGGGTCAACAGATCTATTTAAAGTTTTGAGCTTAATATTCTGTTATTACAGTGTAGTATTTAGTCAGCTCAGATGCAATTACACAAAGAGAACAGCATCCTGCTGAGACTTAAACTCAAATAATTATACCCAACACACCATTTGAAAATTGAGAAGCTTGGCTACATTCTGGTCATCTTGACATAAAAATGAAATGTCTTCTGCTGTTCATAATAGGCAAGTCGAAGCACTTGATAAGGTCCTATATCAAAGATCAATGGTAAAAAGTCTTGATACAATTAGAAAGCATCCTAACAAATGAGGCAACTGCAATTCAGTGTCCCAGAAAGAGGTTGAGTCAGTATCCCCAGAATCAGTTTTTGAACTTCTCAGATTAATAATAGATGTGAATACTTTGCATGAAATTCAGAGTTAACTGATGATATAGTAAACAACAGGGATTAGTATACCTTGATCGACAGGGATTTGGGTCAGCAACTTAGGCAGTATATGTAAAATGCATTTTGATGTGCACAATTCTAAGGCTTAAAAGAAAAAAAGACAGACAATACATTGAAAGGAAAAGGCTATAGCTTGAGCATTCCCTCTTCTACAGAACTCTCCCTTCCTAAGCAGACAGAGGGAGAGTGCTATCTCTGAGGCACCAGCATGCTCCTTGGAATCCACAGGGATAGGAGACTGGACACACTCCTTGTCATTGTCCCCTGATTGTCCATTACAGAACTTGGTGAGTCTTTGCTGTGTGAAGCATTAACTCTTTCTGGGTCTGCTCCATTGAGTAGCCTCAGGGAGACACTGCCAGTGGCAGTATAGCTCCTTCAGAAGCCATGCTGCCAGGTGGAATGAGGGGGCAGTGGAGTAACGAAGAGGACAGCTTTCAATTTGGATGATTCCTGTCTTTGAATCTAGGGTGTCTTTCCTGAGAATCATCATAATGTAGGGGGTTGAGAGGTCTCCCAAGTCCCTTCAGGAAATTGTAAGGTCAACCTAATAGATTACTTACCTTCTCCCCCACTCTCCCTTGTCTCTCCAAAGTTTGGTCCAAGGAAAGACTTTAAACTCAGAAGGGACCGTCGTGATCACCTAGTCTGACCTCCTGCACATTGCAAGCAAAGGAGGCTAAGGAGTTCTAGTACAAAACTCTTAATTAGTACCTGTAGTACTAAAAGAACAGGAATCTGTGAATAGGAATAATCCAAAGGATAGGTGAAATTGGAGTTCAAAATAAAACATTGTTAAAACCATATCTACAATAATGTATCCATTATTTCCAGGAAAAGTAACTTTTGCACTGGAAAAGATACAGTGTAGGAAAATGCAGTATGGTCACAGATTTAAAGATTGTCATGGGGAAAAGCTAATGAAGATGAGTGTATTTTTTTCCACAGGTGAGATGTTGAAAATTATGAAATGGTTTAATACAATGGGACAAATTAAAACTTCTGGTACTGGCGAGGGATTGAAATATCAAAGGAAACAGTCTGAAAATTAAACAGTCCTCTTACAGTCAAACAGTTATATATGTAGTGGCTTAACAATGGACAACAAGTGAAGGAAGGCGTGGAAGGTTGTTTGTCTGTTTTAAGATATGGCCTAAGTTACAAAATTTGGATTGGAAAGTAGATTTCTAATTGTTCCAGTCAGATGTGTGTTGGTTCAGTCCACTGTAGATACAATGTCCAGCCATGAAATTCAGAGGTGTGTGCGTGAGAATGTCAATGTCAGGTCCCTGAAGAGTGACAGATTGACAACATTATAAATTGAAGTATTCTGTTCATCCACTGAATGTGTACAACATGGGCAGTAGGTGTGCAAGTTCCCCCACACTGCCCTGCTAGCCTACCTGAGACCTAACCTGCTAAAAGTGGATAGTTCATTTGCCAGGTTTATTCAATCCTTGGCCTTTCCCTGAGACTGTCAACAAGGCTGTCATTTATGATGGTGGGCACCTAACCAGTAGTAGCTGCCCTGAGCATTGATTCATTTTGCATAACCTGAGTACTGACTCATGTCACGTAGATTGAGGAAAGTTAATTTACTCCCATCCGGGCCTGTATTCAAACAGGTGACCTTGAGGGGAAAGCCACTGTGTCTTATTACTGATCCCCTGAGACATCAAGTTTGCATCAAAAGGAGCCATCATCTTAGATCATAAGTACTTTGAGGCAGGAGCCTCTGGGCCCTACTGCAATATAAATATTGATAAGGGAAGGTTTTCAGTATTAAAAATAGCATTTAGTTTTCTGTATCATGATTAACAATGGCTCCAGTCATCCACTGAAACCCAAGCCACGGACGGCTTTTACATTAAGATAATTTTGTCCTGAGTGCTGACACAATTCCATTTCATTTCCACAGCCTTTCATAGCAGAGTTATTATAATAATTATTTATTATTATTCTGATAGCTCCCAAAGGCCACAATTAGGAACCTCATTATACTAACTAAGCAGTGCACAATCACATGAAAACATAGTCCCTGCCCTAAAGGGCTTACAATCTGGGTACAACTAAATATACACTATTTTACATAGAGATTTAAATGTGCTATTGTTATCTATTATTAATAGATGAAGTATGAACTATGCTCATTATCTCTTCACCTCTTCTTGATACATTGGCCGACATTTATATGCATCATGGAAAATGTGTGCCTTGTAAGATTCAAAAGATTGGGTTTGTGGCCTACGGGTCATTTCATGGAAAGTGTTCCATATCTAAGGACTTAAGCTCCATTTTGTAGATTTCGTAGGAGGCAAAATGCAAGGGAAATAAAAAGGTTTATTTTTTAAATTCCAGTTGAATTAACAGATTAAAGGAGAGTGCCTAACACTGCAATAGCTGATGTTTCAAATTCTGGCAATTTTGCATCACTATCAGTCTGAATTTTTATACCCTCTTAAGAAGAGGCAGTACTGTGAACGTACAGACAGTGCAGATATAGATGGTGCACCATTTCCCTTACCGGCTAAAGTGATGAGACTGGTACAGGTGGCAATAAAATAAATAGGGGTGAGAGTGGCTAGTACCATATGGGGAGGAGATGGAGCCATCTAGTGGGCGGAGGTCAGCTAATGAAATTGACCACATCTCTCCCTTCTCGACTTTCTTTCTTCTAAATTCTTGTAATTCTTCAGAAAATATCTAAAACCGGCACTGCACATGTTCTGTGAGATGGCTTAGCTTCCATTTTACCAGCTCACATATCATTCAAGAGACAAAAGCAGCAACGTTATTATAAATGGGCAGTCAGGACGTTAGGATAAGCTGGGTGTCAAGTGTTCTGTGTAAAATCGCAAATTTTAATTGCATAATTTAGAATTTGTGTATCATGAAGGGCTGGCATTTTAAAATTCAGAATACGTTGGAGTCCTAATGCACATGCTAAGTTTGATTACATTGTTTTAATTGTGTGAGTGCCTTTAATAAGTGCCCTCCATATTTACCAGTTCAGTTGTGCTACCTCAGTATTTTCATCAGGAAAATTGTTCATCAGTGATATTGCAAACATTTAGTAATTGGTTAAAATGTAAAATATATTCATGCCTAAAATGCTAACAGGTATTGCTGGTTGCATTTGATATAAACAAACTTATTTTATATATTAAATAAAGGCTGCAAGTTGGTCAAAAGTTTATTTATCTTGACAGCTGTCTCAGTAAGGGAGTGGTTTGTTGTTGTTGTTGGCTGGAATTTTCAAAGGCACCCGAGAGGCACTAGATGTCCAACTCCTGTTGAAAATCAGTAGGTACCTAACTCCGATTGGCAACTATTGGAAATCAATAGGAACCTAATTCTTTTAGGCTCCTTTGCAAATCCCAGGCATTTTTACATGAGGGACAAGTTTAGTTTTTGTCATCATGAAATAGCACTGGTACTTTTCAGACAGTTTGACTTCGGGCATGTTAGCTTCCCCTCACAGTTATGGCCAAAGTTCTGACCTGCACCAGTCCCTCTGCAAATTTTACCTTGGAGAGACCCATCCATCTTTTTTTGTCTTAGGAAGACAGTGCTGACAAATTTATTACAGGGAATTTCCCCACAGGACTTTGTGCTTCATAGAAAACTGAACACTAATTGACATGTAAATTGTTATGGTTGAAATGTGTGTGGGTTTTTAAAACTACTGTTTAAGAGAATTGATTTCATTTTATTACACTGAGTTAACATAAAGATCTATAAAAGTCAAACCAATGACAGACAAACGTTGTCTTTCAGAAACAAGGATTAAAAAAGTATCTGAACTTGAAAATTCAAACTAACGTACAGTCTTACTGCCCAGCTCTATATGAATGATTGAAAGTGGTAATAGAAAACCCTTTCTCTGTATATTAAACACAATATATGTGGAAGTTAAGGTACAAATACTCCCTGCCGACTACAGTGGCACATTCTGCTTATACTATATAGATACAATTATACTATATAGATACTATATAGTATCTATATAGGGGGGAGGGATAGCTCAGTGGTTTGAGCATTGGCCTGCTAAACCCAGGGTTGTGAGTTCAATCCTTGAGGGGGCCACTTGGGGATCTGGGGCAAAATCAGTACTTGGTCCTGCTAGTGAAGGCAGGGGGCTGGACTCGATGACCTTTCAAGGTCCCTTCCAGTTCTAGGAGATGGGATATCGCCATTAATTATTATTATTTATTTATTATTCAATAAACCTAATTTTCTAAACTAGAAGAGAAAAAACATGAGGAAAAGACAATGTACATTTTTAAAAGCATAATAATTTTGAATAACATTTTTACCTGTATATTTGCTTGTTTCCTTATGACAGAGATCAATTTTATTACACTATATCATCAAAACTACTGTAAAATACATTTATCATGATCTCCTCTTAACCTTTAGCCACCAGTTCGTAATATATTAAAGAATTGCTACATTTCTCAGACGTTTATCTTCCTTTCATGAATCCAAGCTGGTTATCTTTGACAAAAGTATATATTTCTAAATGACTGCTAATGAAAAATTATCAGTTACACTAATACATCTATAACTTGCAGTGCAACAGAAAAGTTGTGATGTTCCATTTTATGTTTTTTGTCCGTAGCAAAACCCGATGCTAAAGAATATTTTACTAGACTCATTTGATTTCCATTGGAGCTGTGCTACTGTTAGATTTGAATTGCAAAAGTACATAAAATCAACCTTGGCTTGATTTTTAAATGCATCTGTGAACCAGCAGTGTGAACCAGGAGATTGCTTTGTGCCTATGAACAGACTATAGAACCTTTGTATGAGCTTTATTGCTCTGTCTGATAACCACAAATTGTCAGACTGCTGTTTGCAATGTATTCTGGGTTCAAGTCTGGTTCATTTGACTAGATGAAGCAAATATCATGGTGGAACTTACAGTATTTTTTTGTGTGCTTCTGAGTTGCTGAGTGTTTCTGTGATGGGATGTATCAGGCCTTCTCCTGCCCCTTTCTGGAGGCATTGACACTTTGACACCTCTTTGCTCAAGTCAGGCTACCAATAACTCCTAGTCCTCCAGAGGCCTAAAAGTGACAAGAGAAGACACTGACCAATCAGGAGCCAGCAGGCCAGTTCAGAAGGCTTGCTTGCTTCTTCTCATGTGGGTGCAAGCTGCCCTGCAAGCAGTCAAAACTTGTGAACTAAGGCAGGGAGCAACTGCAGTGCTATCTTTGGCCCCACTGGGGTCCTATGTAGCAGCCCTACCTGCCACATTTTCCCATGTATTTGTGGAAAGTTGTCAGCTCAGCGCAGAAACAGTCATTTTTTTTCTTAGACTGCTTTTCAGTTAAACTCTTTGATCTAGCTGGAAAATTCCAGATTATCTTTTTCTTAACTGCTACATTAGTCTGATTCTGTTAACCCATAGTTTAGTATGTTACATTAACCAGTTTCCCCAGTTACTGGAATCATCTTACTTTATATTTTGTACCTGGGCTAAAAATGTGTACCCTGGTTTTGCAAGGGGCATATTCCCTGATACCTGCGTTCTACACCAGTGCATCACACTGAAGCCTGTTGTATTATTCCATGGCAGAGGTCTACACATAGTACAGCTGTTATGATGCTGCCACCAGCCAAATCATAACACTCCGCAGCCTTTAGGAGATGCTGCAGCAGTATGAGGAGGAAGTTGATGATGTGTCACTATTCTAGGCACACAGTCTGGAATGGATGCTCCAGACCAGAGAGATCAGTGTATCGTTGATATTGCATACAGGCATGCACAGCACTATAGCCTGTCTATGGTTGTGTATCTTCCTATTGGAGAACAAGATTTTACTCAAAACAAAGAAAGTTTGATTGATACAGTGACTCATGAAATCAGAGATTAGCTCATCCTTCATGCTAGGTGTCATGACACCAGCATTTAGAGACACAAGAATGGAGAAAAGGCTGAACCAGATGATAGCTATGCATATGATGGAAAATCCCTTTAAGACATATTGGAGGAGAAGGTTGGATGCATGGATAGTGCCCCAGAGGATCATTAAATCAGCAGAAGCACAGACCACATGAATTCTGTGCCAACACAGAACTGCGAACTTAATTGAAAAGCCAACCCTTTCTCTGGGTGAAAATGACTTTTGCTGAGTGGGGATGGACTCAGCCATTCATAAGGGATAGACTCAGCCAGTCAGGGTCACAGGAAGATATTGGTTTGAACATGTGCTGTTTTGGAGAACATCTCCTGCCAATAAACTCATTCAATCTGCTATTGAAAAAAATTCCAAAGTCAATATGAATTCACTTCTAAAATATAATGGATATTTGTGAATGATTTTTAGTGTTTTCCCAACTCTAATGTAAACCTACAACTGAAAACCCCCAAGTTGTCCACTAGCCCTGCTTTCAAATCCAGTGACCTCTCACAGAAAATGGTTGTGGGCTTAGAAAACAGAGAGGATCTGGGAGTATTTGCCCACTGATTAGTTGCCACTGATTGATGCATTCACAAAAGGTTGTATGAAGCAAAATCAGAAGGGTATGTGCAGCTCCATTTCCCACAGTGAACATAGTAATAGTAATGAACACATTTTTAGTTATTGGGTACACCTCCTATGCTGTGTGTGAAAAGTTTTAATTCTTTTCCATGGGGAAATCATCACAGGTTTGAAGGGAGTTGTTGCTGTGGTAAGCAGGTATCTCTCCATGATTCTGACTCTCCATGACCAGTCACTCCTTCTAGACCTGTAATGGTTCATCTCTGAGGAGCTGGTGTGGAAGGGCTTCTTCAGGATTGAGAAGAAGGGGACAGACAGCATGCTAGACAAGCATGGCTCCTCATATATTCCTGTCCATTTGCAAACTGTTACTATTGATTTGTTCTTTTGCTATGTTTTGCTTGTGTAAGTGGGGGGAGAGAAAAGGGAAGGAAATGAGCCTAAATAACTATAGGCAAAAATTTATAAATACATCAATACAAATCAAAGACTAATGGTTGATTAAATGAACATTCAGAAAGGATTTAACTTACTTTAGGGTGACCTAATAGTTGAAAGCACTTTTCTGACTCAGTCTGTATATTTAAAGAATACAGCTGATACGTTGAAACCTGCACTTTTGCCTTTATGTAGCCATATTCTCTCCTGGTGAAACTCCCTTGATTGAGTCTATTTATGTCAGCAGAGAATTTGACACTAATGTGCAGAGGAAAGAAGAAAAAAACAAATATTTGTATCCTACTTTTTGAGGGAAAATGCTTTCCCTGTTTTATTGTTTGCTCAACAGCAGTCCATTTTATTTCCTTGTACATTATTAAGTGTTCATCATGAGCAAGGATTACATGTTACTGATTTGGTTTAGATGGGTTTTAGTCCCTGTGTCTTTTATAGTACCCGGCCAGAATCTTTCTTTTGCATACTCTCTTCGAAAGGAGTACTTTTTAGTCTCAGGGGTTGCTTGGCTACTAGAAGGCTCAGACTGCCCCATACTACTTTTTTTCTTCTACCCACATGACAGGAGACTGCAAAATCTTAAGCTTCTCTCTCTCAAAACACTTGACCTTGAAAGAGGTGTAGCAGAAATTATTATCCTTTTGGTTGGTCATTGCAATGTATTGCGTACAGCTCAAACAATCGAATTTTACTCTTCTACCAAAATTTGGCAAACTTAAAATATTAATATTGCTGGGGGTCCGGAACAACAGAGCATTAGCTTGGCTTGTTCTGTTACCTCTTACAACCCTAACAACAAAGGCAATCTGTGATTTGTACAAATTCATAACTATTGTAATTAAAAATATGACCTTTATCTAAATTCTGCTGCACATGCACTTAAGATTTCCTCTAAAGTGCAGGCTCTCAAGCTGTTATTGTTATTAGGGACATGTTTCCATGGATTAACTTTTCAAGGGTAATTTCTAGTTTTAAATGATTAACTTTGTTACACTGTTGTAAGTCACTTGGCTGGGTTCACGGTAATTTTAGTTGAAACAAAGGCAATGAAAAGTGTGTTCCTTTTATTGAGAATGTGAAGCTATAATATGCTGTTATTGGCCAAAGCTGCCAATTAATGTAATGGCAGTCATTAATTCTGATGTCATTTGTTCTCCATTTCCAGTTATGGGGGAGAGGCATACTATATTTTTGAAAAATACAACTTGCACAATTTCTTATGCCTAAACTTTGCACACTTACCTGGTTCTTATTGCTGACTGACTAAGCAGTCAAGCTGAAAGAAGAAAGGAGGAGCCTCACTGAAGCCAGTGTCATATGCAAACTATTTTTTAAGCAGAAGTTTGATAAAGTAGAACATCTTAGAGCAATAGGGAATAGGAGACTTCACTCACCTGCAAGTTATTCTCCCTTCCTCAGGGTTAACTTCATCATCTTCTGCCCTGCTGTTAACAGTATAGATCTTTAAGATCTTTTGCCACCATAGTACCAGTATCTGTTTAGCCTTCAACAGAGATTGAAAGAGAAACAAAGAAACTCCCCTTTTGCTCATGGACAGCAAAACCTTTCACTTAACTCTTTCTCTCTCTTTTCTTAAATTGTTTGTAAGTTAATTTAGTGCTGGTGAAAAGAGCCAGATTGACAGCTGTGGAGATGGAAGTCTTCTGTTTATCCTCAGAAGAGGTACAGTACACAGACAATAACAGTAAAAAACTTCCCATAATACCCTGCCAAATTTCCTCAATTCCGTCCTTTAGGGGTAAGGGGATAGTTAAATCTCCTTGCCCACTCCAACCTTGGCTCCCCTGCTAAGACTGCAGATAAGGATACCAGTTTGTGGCAATTATTGGTAGTGTTTTCTTTGTGGTGCAGGCACTTCTGCAGGGAGAACTGGGCTGAGATCACCACACTTACACATAACACAGGCCAGTCCACAAACAATGCAACATGGGACTAGCCCAGTCAGGTGTGAGCAGGGGGGGAAATCAAATTAGCTAATGGATGCAAGGCTTGGTAATAAGGATCATAGGTTCATAAACATAAAAGATTTTGCAAAAAATTGCTAGATTGCTGAATCCAATCCATCTCCCTGCAATTCAGAGCCTTCTGATATAAAACACATGAAATATAAAGCTGATATTATATTATACTAGGAGGTTGCACACTTCTTAGCTTCTGTAGGCTGAGCTCTGTGCACATACTAGGGCTCCTTGCATTCCTCCATTTTCCCCCAACAAGTTCCCTATGTGCCATCCCCCTCTATTTTAGGGGCTCCCTGCAACACCCTCATCCCCTTCCTTGGGCTGTCTCTGTCTCCAATTCTGCCCTTCCCACATGGTAGTGGCTCTGTGTTTCTCCCGTGTTCTCCCCTGCTCCCCATGCTAGGAGTTTTGTTTGCCCCCAATTGCGCCTTCCCACCATACCAGTATACCACCATGCCAGAGGCTGAGTTGATGCTACTTCCCATACCCCTCTGTGATAATTTGGGGAATCTGTGTAGGTACAACTTATGAATTCTGGTTGATGCTGTGAAGCTGTTATAAAATTGTTGTAGCAGGGAATGTCTCTTATGTGGATGTGGAATCCACTAGTTGCTGACATGGGCTGCAGCAAATGCTGAGGAGACCAGACCGTGGAGAGTCATCAACCTTAATGACTATGCTCTATACTGAACAATGGACATGCTAAGGAGGATGGCTGGAATTGTGGCCTGGGCTACACTATAAAACTAGGTCAGCATAACTATGTTGCTCAGGTTGTGAAAAATCCATACCCCTGAGCAGCATTGTTAAACCAGCCTAAGTCCCAGTGTAGCCAGCACTACAAGAACTCTTCTGTTGACCTAGCTACCGCCTCTCAGGGAGATTCCCTCAGCGTAGTAAGGGTCTACACTGAAGCGCTACAGCAGTGCAGCTGTGCCAGTGTAATATTGTACGTGTAGACGTGTCCTGAGAGAAGCAAATTGCCTGAACTTGTCTGCATGGATGGGAGCAGTGGAGAGTAGAAAACTCTGAAATGGGACAAAGAGGCAGGTGACAAATTGGGCTTAAAAAGGACTCCCAAGGGGAACTAAGGGTGAAAGGCTTTTGGCAGGACGGGAAGCTTGGGGGAGGATAGGGGAAGAGATGAGCATGCTTTCATAATGGGTAGAGTGGTGATCAGTTTAACTGAGAGACCAAACAAGATCATAGATAGCTAGCTGAGCTAGAAAGGCTCAAGAGAAATGATGAGATGCAGGGGAAGGATTCTGGATA
The DNA here is from genome assembly GCF_028017835.1 of Emys orbicularis. NCBI lineage: Eukaryota > Metazoa > Chordata > Testudines > Emydidae > Emys > Emys orbicularis. The sequence goes on along the minus strand of NC_088685.1, from coordinate 124,674,091 downwards.
CACCCCAGAGAGCTCTATCTAAACCCAATGAACTTTTAGAGTGGTGAGAAACCTGAGGAAGGGAAATGCATAAAGGTGTGCTTATTATTTTGTTTGGATCTGTGTATTTCTTATGCTGTTAAGTAAAGGGTAATGGTGTTTTCGATTCTTGTGCAAAGTCTGTCTGCATGTCTGTTTGCTTTCATTATCATGTGCCCTGAAGGAATAAACTGTATACCAGACGGCTCACATCGTCAGTGGGATTCTGGGGAATGGGCAAGAGATGCTAGGGAGGCTTTGGGGAGACCGCATTAGTTTTAGGGAGTCCCCACTGGAGGCCTCACTGCCAAGAAGGGTGGACAGACATGAGGTGTACACCTGGAGTGCATTTGTAGAGGTCCAAAGCCAGGCACAGTGCCTAAAATCTGCCCAGCCACAGCAAGCTAAGGGCATGTGGGATTCAGCATTTGGATCCCTTCATGGCAGTGTGGCAAGCTTCCAATGTGGGAGTTTGACCAGAAATGTGATGCACCACATTCCCCTCACTCCCTGCCCCATTGTATTTGTCTTCTTTCTGTCGAGGAGATAAGTCAGGGTGTCAATATGTTGAACTCTATTGGGACGATGGGCAGAGGTGAGATGGGGTAATTGTTATGCTTGAAAGCATTAATGGGTTCCATCAACCAGTTCTTTGATATATAGAACATTACAGAGGTGCTTGAGACTTTAGTTCTGCTAAACAGAGGAAAGGGCTCCATGTGCCCCCCGTGTTTCCCCTTCTGGTTTTCTGATTGTCATCAAAATCAGTATGATTCTGCCCATTGATGCCTAGAACATTCATGACATTTTGAAATGGATAAGATACAGCATTAAAAAGTTATCACATTACATACACACAGACAAACAGAAATGCCATTAAGTTTTGTGTAAGGCCTTGTAACCTTGGTCAAAAAGCGTGGCATATTGTATTGCATTGATCTTAGCCAAAAGGAAAACAAGCCTCATGACTGAATTATTCTGTAGTGCTATTAAGTTGAGTGTAGGATCAGTTTATTATACTGTACATTATATATTTAAAATTAGCCAAAAGGAAAACAAGGCTCAAGACTGTGAATTACTGTGTAGTTGATCATTTGTTTTCCCTAATGTGGTCCCTGTCAGTTCTCTAATGTTTTGTAGCACTAAAATATTTTATGATGTTTACATTTGTTTAAGATATTTCAGAAAATTTGAACACCCTCTAACTTAAAAATGAGACTCTGCATCTCCCTGTATCAAGAAGCCCCCATCGTAGGTTAGCACTATTATTCCTATGCCCTTTACCATGACTGAAAGTGAGAAAACAACACAATTTGACTCTAATTACTGCCAACTGCCATAAATTCCTCTAGACCAAAGTCTGATAGCTAGGTTTGGTTACGTAAATAGTGCAGCCTACCTGATTAACCTGCAGAGGCAAACCTTTGCTAGTTTAATGATACGGCAAATCCCTTTATCAGGGCATTAAATTACAGCTTCCCACCTGCCTTTTGAGACTGATTTGTGTTAACCTGCAGTTTGACATCCAGTTTGGTCTAGAATTATATAATAGACTAGTTTAATCCCTCCTTGGTTCTGTGCAGTGTAAGAAGAATGATAATGAGGTGGTTGGGGGGAATAGTATATGGCTCCCATTTAGTTGCCTATCTTTAGAGCTCCACCTCAGTGAGATACACTTGTCTGAGTGCCAGCATGAATTGCAGTAATGTTAACAGTCAGTCCTAATTAGTATAGTTGATTACGGAATCCGTAAAAATTGTCTTCCTGAAAAAATTATGTATATTGTATATTTTTATGTAAAAAAAAAAAGAAATAGAAACTAGCTTGTGAAAAGCATCATAATGTTGCACACTGCTCTCTCTAGCTCAGAGGGAACAAAAGGAACTCCTATATAGTTATTAATTTTGTTGTATAAATGACAACAGAAAGGTTGTTTATTAGGAACATATTAAATAGAGATTAAAGGACTTGACTGAATTTTACCAAAGTCACAGCTGAAGGCGATAGGCAGAATCCTGACAAATGGGTGAAAAGAATGATGGATGTAGACAGCTAAAATCTATTTTAAAATGGATCTTTTTGCAGTTGAGTTGTGGGCAATTTTCTTCTTAGAGAAAGCTGAGGAGAGCAGAATGAGTTGTTTATTCAGTGCAACTTTCTTCTTTCGTTAACCGAAAAATTGCCCTACAATATTTACAACTTGATTGTTCATTAAGAAAGATCCTAAAAGAATCCAAAAATGAAAAAATGTATTTTAAATAATGCACTCTAGTGTGTGATATAGTCTAGTGAGTCAAAAGGATGTTGCTCTGGATTTGAGAAAGAGAAGGCCTGAGGCAATAGATTAAGGGGAAATATCACACAAGTGTAAAACACTTAGTTGGGGTGAAGTTCTGGCCGTTTCAGCATGCAAAAGCATGAGTAAAAGTAGAGAGACCCAGTAATGTAAGACCTTACTGAAAAGGACTCTCCAACCAAAATGCTGTTGCAAAAATTTTTTCCATATGGAGGAGTCCCAGGCTACACCAAAATTTTGCAGGGGGATTCTACAACTCTTTGCATGTTCTGAAGCTGTGCTTTGCAGTGGATTTCTGTGGAGGACTTTGAAGAAGACTTGGAAAGAGACATGTGGTCAATATACTCAGGCCCAGTGAGGGCTTACTGTCACAGAACCTCACATGGGGAAGTAGGGTCCACAATGAATTGTGTCCAGTATTTTGGCCAGAAGATTTTTGTAATAGTGGATGTCTCATCCACTACTTCTAGGTTTGGGAAGGAGAGAGGTTTCCTTCTTCCAGGCACTGTATATATCCTCATGTATAACTCTCTTATTTGTTCTTTGCATGGGGACCCAGATTTTTGTCCTAGGATTATACTATCTACAGTCTTATTGGTAAGTAAATCAGGTTCCTAAGGCTATTACTTTTGTTAGGTTTTAGTACACAACTCTTTGTAATTTGCTTTAACAATTGGATTCAACACATTTCTTTATGTGGATAAAATAAAAATCCCTTCAATATATAGGTCATAAGAGAAGTTCCTCTTCATCTGTAGTTAAAATCCCACAGACTTTGTATTGCTTTTATTCTCATCTCAATAGCCTGTTAGGTAGCAAATCCTTACATAAGTTGCAGCAGGTCACAGAAAATGGATAATTCAATAGGCGGAAATAAAACATAGAGGGAAAAAATACCGGTGAGAACCACTACAAAAAAATTGACATTGAAGACTGCACTGGAGCAAGCACTCGAAATAATTGCACCATTGTAGCACCAGTCAACTGTTTAATTAGGTTGTGGTCTCAGCATATCACCACCCTATCATGCTGACCAATATAGTATCATTGTTTCCTTGTACTCCACTGTAAATATGTCTCCTCTGTCATCTCTTGTCTTATATTTAGAGTGTAAACTCTTTGGGGGCAGGGACCATCTTTTTGTTGTGTTTCTATGGTACCTAGCACAATGGGGTCTTGGTTCATGGCTGGGGCTTTTAGTCACTATAATACTACTATTAATAATAATTAATAACCATTGGCAATGGCTAGCCCATGATTTTCCTATTGCTAACAGCCGCTATCCCATGTTTATTTTTAATGCCCAGAATAGCTAACCTATTGCTTTGTAAATTGCGCCTTTAATACCACGAATACGAATACTTAGCACCAGTATAGCACTTTTCATCTATAAATCTCAAAGGCTTTCCAAAGGAGGGTAAGTATCATTCTTTCCTGTTTACAGTTAGAGAAACTAAAGCTCAAAGAAGTTGTGATCTTGAAAAGTTTACAGAGCAAGTCAGTGGTGGAGCCAGGAATAGGCCCTCAGGTGTCCTGATTCTCAGTCCTCTATCAATTGCATCTTGCTGCTTCCACTACTTCAATTACACTGCAGTCTGGCAGATGTTTCATTCCTTTTGCCATCCAAGGAGCTGAACGCCACAAGTTATATTTTATTATATATAACTATTGGAAGCTGCTATTCATTTTGTCTTTTTTCCCCACTCTTTTTAACCACTTCTGTCCTTGATAGACACTCAGCATAGCTCTAGGAGAGTGTCAGTTATATAGATATACTCATATGAGTTTTACATAGCATGGTACTATGTGACATGTCAATGTGAATTATATGTGCATCGTATATGATGCTTGGAGGGTTAATTTCTTCTTCGAGTGATTGCTCATGTGTATTCCACAATAGGTGTGCATGCTCGCCACGTGTGCCGGTGCCGGAAGTTTTTCCCCTAGCAGTACCTGTAGGGGAGCACCCTAGCAACCCCTGGAGTGGCGCCTCCATGGCGCGGTATTAGGGGCACTGCGCACTCCCCCCCACCCTCCGTTCCTTCTTGCCACCAGTGAAGGTGCTTCGGAACTGCTCTGCTCCAGCTTTGCTGTAGCTCATCCCCAAAACTGCTTGTTCGTTCAATGTATGGTACCTGTAGTTAGTTAGTTGTTTAGTTAGTTTAGTTTAGCTAGAGCACCCAGGCCGGGGCATGCCCCATGCCCCAGGTTTTAAGTCGTGCAATACTTGTAGGCGATCTGTGCCACTGAGTGATCCGCACGTGGACTGTCTGCACTGTTTGGGGGAAACCCAACTCAGCGATCGGTGCAAGATTTGCAACTCGTTTAAGCCTCGGACCAAGAGAGAAAGGGACATCAGGCTCCGGGCTATTCTGATGGAGTCGCTGACCCCGGCTCCAGCGCGCCGCTCCGAGTCGGCACCAAGCACCGCGGTGTTGGTGCGCGGCGACCCTTCAGCGCCGTCGACTAGTCGGCACCACTCCCCGTCCATGGGGCACGCCAAGAAGGCTAGAAAGAGCCTTCGCCATGGCACTGGAGTAAACCCAGGACAGAAGCTAGACCCATGTCGGGCAGTCCTCGATCCCCACCGGCCACTAGGCCTCCAACTCAAATGGAGCGGAGTAGCCCGGCCCATTCGGAGCAGGCCTCCCCGGATGTCCAGATGCCCTCCACGCTGGAGGCCCTGCAGGCAGCCCGGGATGTTATGTCCATGCCGGTACCAGGAGCATCGCTGATGTCAGCCCCGTGCTCCAGAGGCAAACCGCCACTGGGATCTCCCAGCTCAGTACCAGCCTCGGTCGAGGGAACGTTCCCGACGCCGTTTGCTGCCCAGCGACCGTTCAGGGCAAAGTCCGCGTGGATCAGCCCTCGATGCCCACCAGGCTGTCTGGTTGGGTTCCGTCTGACCAAGACTCCTGGCACTGCTCCGCCTTAAGGAGTGAACGCCGATGGGACCGAGGCAGATGTCGCCAAAGGTCCTCGTCTCAGAGGGGTTATCATATCTGGTCATGGCAAGGACGTCGACGTTGTTCCTGTTTGGCGTCCCGCTCCAGGACCCCGCTATGGCACTGCCTCCGCAGCCCCGGGCGTCGATTGCCAGTGTCTCACTGTCACGGATCCGCCCGCCGGAGCTGATCACGGAGCAGCTGTTACTGATGGTACCGGTCCTCCATGTCGGGATCGCGATCCTGTGGTCAGCACTGCTCCTGGCGCCGCCATTCCTTCTGGTCCGGGGACAGCGGCCGGTAATATGTCAGCCCGGCCTCCCTTTGTAGTTGTCCATCGATGGGCCAGGCTGAACAGCCGGCCTCACCGGTGACACAGCAGGTGCAGTGGCACCGGGCACCGTGGCTGGCCCAATGGTACCGTGGGGGCTCGCTCGGTGGCCGGAGCCTCAGAAGGACCATCGGCCTCCCTCTCCAGACCTCCGAGGAAGGGGTCGGTGGGATGTACATCCTCGGTACCGTGCCCGGAGACCGACCAGGTGGTGGACCCTCTGGTGCCAGTGGACACCCAAAGTACCGCGCTGGCCTCCTCGCCCTCCCCGGATGAGGCGATTACGGCCCCGCCTCCCTCCATTCTGCACAAGGACTTTAGGGCCCACCAAGAACTCTTAAAAAGGGTGGCATCAAGCCTCCACCTCCAAGCAGAGAAGATGGAGGAGCCCTCGGGCTCCCTGTTTAATGTGCTGTCCTCCTTGGCACCGGGCAGGGTGGCCTTGCCTCTCCATGAAGGGGTGGCAAAAATTTCAATTGCCCTGTGGCAAACACCGGCCTCATTGGCCCCCATCTCCAAGAGAGTGGAATGCAAGTATTTTGTACCCGCCAAGGGTCATGAATACTTATACACCCTGCTCCTAACTCCCTGGTGGTCAAGTAGGTCAACCACAGGGAGCAGCAGGGCCAGCCAGCCCCTACCCCAAAAAATAAAGATTTGCGGAGGCTGGACTCTTTTGGAAGGAAAATTTATTCGTCCTCAAGCTTCCAGTTACGGGTGGCGAACCACCAGGCTCTCCTGGGCCAGTATGACTTCAATCTGTGGGGCTCCCTGCCCAAGTTCGAGGACTCCCTCCAGGAGCGTGACAGGAAGGAGTTAAAAGTGCTGGTGGAGGAGGGTACAGCGGCTGCCAGGGCAACCCTGCAGACAGCTTCGGATGCAGCGGACACGGCTGCACGGGCCATGGCCTCAGTGGTGTCCATGAGAAGGGCGTCATGGCTCCTGCTCTCTGGGCTGTCCAGCGAGGCACAGACCTCCCTGCAGGACCTCCCGTTTGACAGCAAAGCTCTGTTTGTGGAACAAACAGATACAAAGCTGCATGGCCTGAAAGACTCCCGCACGACTCTCCATTCTCTGGGTCTCTATGTTCCGGCTCTGGCTAAACCTAAGTTCAAGCCGCAGCAGACTCCCGCTCAGGCCACCCAACCAAAATATGAGACTGCTTATAAGAAGTCACGGGACTATAAGAGGTGCCCACAGAGGCAGTCTCGCCCTGCCCCCCAACCTGGGTCCTCCAGGGGTAAGCAGGTGGGGAAAAGGCGGTTTTGACGGGACGCCCGGGGGCGCCCTGCCAGTTCTCATCAGGGATCCACCCCCAATAAAGCTTCCCTTCTCCAATCGGTTGTGTGCTTTCCTCCCAGAGTAGTCGCGGCTGACCTCAGACCGATGGGTCCTCAACACCATCTTCCGGAGCTACACCCTCCAGTTTACTTCCTTTCCGCACAACCACCCCCACCCCCGTCCCTCCTGGGGGACCCCTCGCACGAGGCCCTGCTCGAGCAGGAGGTGGGGCGGCTCCTGGGCCTAGGAGTGGTGGAAGTGGTACCCAGGGAGTTCAAAGACAAGGGGTAGTACTCCCGCTATTTCCTTATCCCGAAGGCCAAAGGGGGGCTCAGGCCCATCTTGGACCTGCGAGGCCTAAACCAGTACATGGTGAAGCTCAAGTTCTGCATGGTCTCCCTGGCCTCCATCATCCCCTCCCTGGATCCCGGGGACTGGTACGCCGCCCTTGACCTGCAGGACACATACTTCCACATTTATATATTCGAGGGGCACAGACACTTCTTCCGTTTCATGGTGGGGCAGGAACACGACCAATTTACAGTCCTCCTGTTTGGCCTGTCCACTGCCCCTAGGGTATTCACGAAATGTATGTCGGTGGTGGCGGCCCACCTCAGGCATTGGGGGGGGGGTCCAGATCTTCCCCTATGTGGATGACTGGTTGGTCAAGGGCAGCTCCCAGTTGCAAGTACAGGATCACGTGGTGCTCCTTCTGTCCATGTGCACCACTTTGGGCCTGTTGGTAAACAACACCAAGTCCACGTTAGTCCCAGTTCAACGCATAGAGTTTATCGGGACGGTCCTGGACATCTCCTTGGCCAGAGCCTCCCTCCCACTGGGGAGGTTCGAGACCCTGAAGGGGCTCATCGACACAGTCTCAAGGTTTCCGGTGACAAAGCCCAAGCGTGTCTCCAGCTCTTCGGTCATATGTCGGCATGCGCGTATGTGGTCCGTCACACCAGAATCAGGATGAGGCCCCTCTAGCTCTGGTTGGCCTCGGAGTTCTCCCAGGCCAGGGACAGGATGGACAAAGTCCTCACGGTACCCGAACCAGTGATCGCCTCGCTATGGTGGTGGTCCTTCCCGAGAAACATGCTGCAAGGGGTCCCGTTTAGGGGCAGGGCCCCATCACTGGAGCTGGTGTCCGACACGTCGGACCTGGGATGGGGGGCCCATGTGGGGAATGTTCAGACCCAAGGTCTGTGGTCGGCTCGGGATCTGACCCTCCACATAAACGTCAAGGAGCTAAGGACGGTATGACTGGCATGCATGGCCTTCCGCTCGCACCTGGAGGGCCGGGTGGTCAGGGTCCTCACAGACAACACGGCCTTGATGTTCTACATCAACAGGCAAGGCGGGGCCCGATCCTCTGCCGCGAAGCCCTCAGGCTGTGGGACTTTTGTATAGCCCACAACGTCTGCCTACAGGCCTTCCATCTGCCAGGTACCTGGAATGCGCGGGCGGATCGCTTGAGCAGGGACTTCTTCTCTCAGCACGAGTGGTCTCTCCACTCGGAGGTGGTGCACAGACTTTTCCAAGTGTAGGGAACTCCCCAGGTGGACCTGTTCGCGGCTCGGCAGAACCATCACTGCCCCCAGTTCTGCTCCAGGAGGGCTGGCAAGGGGCTGGGATGGGGTGCTATCTCCGATGCCTTCCTCCTGTCCTGGTCAGGCCAGTTTCTCTATGCCTTTCCCCTGTTCCCACTGATCGGCAAGGTCCTGGAAAAGATAAAGATGGGCAAGGCCCAGGTCCTTCTGATTGCCCCGGCATGGTCCAGACAGCATTGGTATGGGACCCTCATGGGCCTGGCGGTTGCCCCACCATAGCCATTGCCGTCCCGCCCGGACCTGCTGTCCCAGGACCAGGGCCGCCTCCTCCACCACAACCTAGCGGCATTCCACCTTACAGCGTGCCTGCTCAATCATAGAATCATAGAATATCAGGGTTGGAAGGGACCTCAGGAGGTCATCTAGTTCAACCCCCTGCTCAAAGCAGGACAAATCCCCAACTAAATCATCCCAGCCAGGGCTTCGTCAAGCCTGACCTTAAAAACCTCTAAGGAAGGAGATTCCACCACCTCCCTAGGTAACCCATTCCAGTGCTTCACCACCCTCCTAGTGAAAAAGTTTTTCCTAATATCCAGCCTAAACCTCCCCCACTACAACTTGAGACCATTACTCCTTGTTCTGTCATCTGCTACCACTGAGAACAGTCTAGATCCATCCTCTTTGGAACCCCCTTTCAGGTAGTTGAAAGCAGCTATCAAATCCCCCCTCATTCTTCTCTTCTGCAGACTAAATAATCCCAGTTCCCTCAGCCTCTCCTCAAAAGTCATGTGCTCCAGCCCCCTAATCATTTTTGTTGCCCTCCTCTGGACTCTTTCCAATTTTTCCACATCCTCCTTGTAGTGTGGGGCCCGAAACTGGACACAGTACTCCAGATGAGGCCTCACCAATGCCGAATAGAGAGGAATGATCACGTCCCTCGATCTGCTGGCAATGCCCCTACTTATACAGCCAAAATGCTGTTAGCCTTCTTGGCAACAAGGGCACACTGGTGACTCATATCCAGCTTCTCGTCCACTGTAACCCCTAGGTCCTTTTCTGCAGAACTGCTGCCTAGCCATTTGGTCCCTAGTCTGTAGCAGTGCATGGGATTCTTCCGTCCTAAGTGCAGGACTCTGCACTTGTCCTTGTTGAACCTCATCAGATTTCTTTTGGCCCAATCCTCTAATTTGTCTAGGTCCCTCTACATCCTATCCCTACCCTCCAGCGTATCTACCACTCCTCCCAGTTTAGTGTCATCTGCAAACTTGCTGAAGGTGCAATCCACGCCGTCCTCCAGATCATTAATAAGATATTGAACAAAACCGGCCCCAGGACCGACCGTTGGGGCACTCCACTTGAAACCGGCTGCCAACTAGACATGGAGCCATTGATCACTACCCGTTGAGCCTGCCAATCATAAGCCAGCTTTCTATCCACCTTATAGTTCATTCATCCAGCCCATACTTCTTTAACTTGCCGGCAAGAATACTGTGGGAGACCATATCAAAAGCTTTGCTAAAGTTAAGGAATAACACGTCCACTGCTTTCCCCTCATCCACAGAGCCAGTTATCTCATCATAGAGGGCAATTAGGTTAGTCAGACATGACTTACCCTTGGTGAATCCATGCTGACTGTTCCTGATCACTTTCCTCTCCTCAAAGTGCATCAGAATTGATTCCTTGAGGACCTGGTCCATGATTTTTCCAGGGACTGAGGTGAGGCTGACTGGCCTGTAGTTCCCCGGATCCTCCTCCTTCCCTTTTTTTATAGATGGGCACTACATTAGCCTTTTTCCAGTGAATGGTTAGGTAGGGAGGAAAGGACATGTTCAGAAGGGGTTCAGCACGTCCTCCTAGAAAGCAGGCGGCCCTCCACGCGCCAAGCCTACTTGGCAAAGTGATCTCGGTTTTCCAGATGGGCGGACAAGCGGGGCGTTTCCCCGTGGCCGCCCCAATCCAGTTTATCCTGGACTACCTCCTTCACCTTAGAGCCCAGGTCCTGGTGCCCTTGTCAGTCAAGGTGCACCTGGCGGCCATAATGGCCTTCCATCTGCTGGTGCAGGGCCACACGGTATTCTCCCATGCTATGACTGGCCGATTCCTTAAGGGTTTGGATTGTCTCTTCCTGTATGTTAGGCCCCGAGTCCCGCAGTGGGAACTAAACTTGGTGTTGGCCCGTCTCACGGGGCCCCCGTTTGAGCCGCTAGCCACGTGCTCCTGGTCACACCTCTCGTGGAAGCTGGCCTTCCTGGTTGCGATCACGTCGTCTAGGCGGGTCTCAGAGCTCAGGGCCTTGACCTCCGAGCTCAGGGCCCTGACCTCCGAGCCCCCATACACAGTGTTTCATAAGGATAAGGTCCAGCTCCGCCCACACCCTTCGTTCCTCCTGAAAGTGTTCTCCACCTATCACATGGGTCAGGACATTTTTCTGCCGGTCCTCTGCCCCAAGCCCCATGCATCCAGTGAGGAGCGCCGCCTCCACACGCTGGATGTGAGATGGGCTCTGGCTTTCTATCTGGAGTGGACTAAGCCGTTCAGAAAGTCCTCGCAACTGTTCGTTGCCTCAGCCGAGCGCATGAAATGTCGGCCGATCTCCACTCAGCGGTTCTCCAACTGGATCACCTCGTGCATCCGTACCTGTTATGACCTGGCGGGAATCCCTCCGCCCCCAATTATGAAGGTGCACTCGACTCGGGCGCAAGCCTCGTCGGCTGCCTTTTTGGCCCATATTCCCATTCAGGACATTTGTAGGGCTGCCACGTGGTCTTCAGTTCATGTGTTCACCTTGCATTATGTGATCGTCTCCCAGATTAGGGATGATGCCGGGTTCGGCAGAGCTGTGCTCCGTCCCGAGAATTTGTGAACTCCTACCCACCTCCAACAGATATAGCTTGGAATCACCTATTGTGGAATACACATGAGCAATCACTCAAAGAAGAAAAGACAGTTACCTGTTCCATAACTGGTGTTCTTCGAGATGTGTTGCTCATGTCTATTCCACATCCTGCCCTCCTTCCCCTCTGTCGGAGTTGTCTGGCAAGAAGGAACTGAGGGTGGGGGGAGCGCGCAGCGGCCCTTATACTGCGCCAGGAGGCGCCACTCCAGGGGTCGCTAGGGTGCTCCCCTATGGGTAGTGAGCACACACATCTATTGTGGAATAGACATGAGCAACACATCTCGAAGAACACCAGTTACGGAAAAGGTAACTGTCTTTTCATAAATATTTACCTTTTTGCTCATTCAGAATCTAATGTAATGATAGTCTGTTTAACACAACAGGCTGAGCCCATGCCTTATGATTTGTGTGGGATGGTTAAAATACAAAGTAATATTATTCATTAACTTGATAGTCTACATCTATGGTAGACATATATTCCTCACATATCTTAGCATGTTGCAGTCTGGCACAATGGATGTCATGGTGGCAGGCATTTCAGAAGAAAGAAAGGGAGATATGTAAATAAGTTCAGAGACTGATTTTCTTTTTACAAATCAGCCTCAAAATATCACGAATGAAGCTATTGGCATAAGTGGCATTAGGAAGATTTTTCCACCCTTGTCTGTACTATATTATTCATGACAAGATATGGACATCTTGTGTTAGTTCTATGTTTTACGAGTTAAAATAATGCCTTAAAATGCGTGTTTGATAGCATTACAGTGAATAGCAAAACAACTGTTTTTTAGTCAGGTGAAAAATGGCTTTACAGGCTATAGTTTTATCGATGTGACTATCACAAATGAGTTGTATGCATACTTTAAGCAAAATCATATGGGGATATGCTGTTGCAGGGAAAGTAAAATAGGAAATCAATTCCTTGCGTACATTTCCACATTCCTAGAATGTAAGACATACCCTGACTCTTGACTACTACAGCTAACTTGCCAAAGAAGTTACATATCACTTTTGTAGCTCTGATTTTTGCTTTAGGACATTGTGTTGCACCATCAACTGTGCTAAAACAGTCCATGCCAAAGGTTTGTAATTAAATATAAAGAATTATGCTTTGTTACTAGTGTAGACATCAGAATCAGAGCTTGAAAAGTGAATTATTATATTTCTAGCAACATTAAAATATACTCAGACAAGTGTTTGCTCATTTGCACAGGCCTTCATTGTATCTTGATTACTGTTTTCTCATCATAGAATATCAGGGTTGGAAGGGACCTCAGAAGGTCATCTAGTCCAACCCCCTGCTCAAAGCAGGACCAATCCCCAGACAGATTTTTACCCCAGTTCTCTAAATGGCCCCCTCAAGGATTGAACTCACAACCCTGGATTTAGTAGGCTAATGCTCAAACCACTGAGCTATCCCTCCCCCCATCAGTGAAAGCAGATTGTCTGATGGGGCCTTTACCAAAAGGTCCCGCAGCTCTCTGTGTTTGGGAGGGAAGGGAGGAAAAGATGGAGTTTTCTTGCTATCACTGACCAAATCTGTTCTAACAACAGAAGGGTCCATTCTGCCTCTTGTTGTAGGGGAGATTAAAGGCAGGTCTGAGCCACGAGTGTAATTCTTACCCTGCCTGTAGCCATAGGAGAACAGCCTCTAGATTTATCAGCCCAGTTTCACTGTCTTTTCGGGGGTGTCTGAGCCAGAAGGGAGCCCTAGTGTCACCTGAGTGAGAAGAAGGAGGATGCTGTGGAGAAGTGAACCTGGGGCCACTTACACCTCACTCCCTGGGACTCTCAGCCTGCGTTCTGATTCAGCACATAGCAGGAAATCCCACTGATCTTCCTCATCCTGGGGAAGGAGAGACCCCTGCCCTTTCTCAGCTAGCTGTGGTGGTTCCTGGGACTCTGGGCCTAAGGGCATAGGTTACATACCACTGTCAGTTACACAACCACCACTAGGCTTCAGCAACCTGGGCATACCCGTCCTGCCTATAAAACAAGGAAGGCAAGAGAGTGAACCCCTGGCAGCTGCACAGTGTGAGCCCAATGCACAGGCAGAGCCAAAGCTACCTGAACACCAGTGATGGGTGGTGCTGTTGAGCAGGGGGGCACGGTACCCAGATTGGTGACCTTGAGCTGTATATCTGGAGCCTTGTCAAAGCACAGGAGCATGGGAATCCCCTGGCCCATGAGAAATACAAGAGAAATACAAGTAACTACAGATCAAGCCATGAAACTCCCGTCACCCACGTCTGCTTCCAGCCAGATCCCAGGGTAAGCAGCTAATCCTTGGCCAAGACAGAGAGAGTGAGCTGAAAATCAGGACAAGGCAGCCTCTCCTCAGGATGCAGAGAAATGCTCCCCTGACTGGCCTTGACCATGCCAGGTGCTCAGCACCCTATGCGCCCACTCACACCAACGGGAGCTGTCAGTGTTCAATACCTTGAGGGAGGCACCCAGTACCCCACAGGCTGGGCCCTACAGAGAGTGACTGTACATTCTGAACCCCATCCTGAGTCCCAACAGCCGGGCTAACTCCTCTCAGCCTGTTCCCTTTGCAGTGCAGAGCGGGGAGGAAACATTCTCCATTTTGGTCACAATGTGACTGAATCTCATTATGGTTCTACCTGGATTCTCCAAATCTTCCTTGTCTGTAGCCCCCTGTGTTAGCGCTAATCAGGCTCATGCCCTCTACAGGTATCTGTAATCTGGCTTCTCACACATGGTTTGTCCCACACAGTTTCCCATAGGCTGAATCAGGATGCCCTACAACATGGAGGGGCCTTCATAAAAATGGCCTTCACCCTGTATGTGACCTCGGAGAGGAAAGTGGTCCTCAAAATGGTTGGTCAGGAATATGGGGAAGCCAAAAAGATGTCCTAAATCCCTTCTTTGCTACCCAGCACGCCCAGAGAAAACCCACCTATCACAAAGAAAGCCCAGATGTCTTTGCTGGAGATACTGATTCATCAAACGCTGCTTGTCTGAGTAGATATGAAGACCTGTGTCCAAATCCCACTGAGACTTATTAGTGGTTGGTTGCTAGTAGTTCATATTACAGAGCCATCACACGCAGTTTGGCACAGTTGGAAGTTCACATGAGGGTAAAAAATTTAGTGAACCTGAAGCTTGACTGGGCACTTTGCTTGAGTAGAGATGATGCTATAGGTCAGATGTGAAGTTAATCTGTACTGGTGAAATAACTGCATTGTTTCCCCTTGAACTGATCCTAGCTGGTGGTTAGATAGAAGATTTGAGGCTTCAGCACTGTCAATTCTTCACCCATCATGAGCACCACATTGGCAATAAAAGATTAAGTAAACTATGGAATTGGGGGAAGCAAGCCTTATTGAATTGATTTTAATTTTGGTGAGCTGCAGAGCTTATTAAATTTCTTAGAAGCATGAAAATATTAGGGTCTGTTGCTCAATTAAATTATGCTTTTTGCATGCTAACTTTGCCTTCAAAAATACGAAGCAAAAAGCCAATAGAGCAAAACAGAAAATGGGATCAAAATATATAAAAATTGCAAGAGACATTTCCATGATAAAATGTGCTTAACACTCCAGTAAATAAACAAAGCAGACTTATTTGCTGAGGTTGAAAGATTAAAAAGCATTAAGCAAGTCCTTCATCTAGAAGCTAAAATCTGTTCCTGATAGCTATAAAAAGATGCCTGCATCAGCAGTTCAAACATTTAAAAACCTTTAATATTTATATTGACTAAAAAACAACTATTTGTTGTTGGCACCTGTTTAATCATTCCACCCCCACATCGTTCCCCACCCGTGATTGACGTTTATCAACTGACGTGACAGATTCTTGGGTGAGGATTTAGTTGATTGGATAGTCATTTTGGCTCCTATTGTCATCTCTGTTCACTGCCTTTTGTTTCTAAATATTAATTGATTTTGCTCACTGTTAACAAATGATTGATAAAAGACCTCAGACCCCATCTACGTAAAAATGTGTGTTTACTTAAATGGAAATGTCCTTTCCCCACTCCCTACTATGTTGTAGTGATTCCCTGTGAAGCCAAAAGGCTTTCAAGAAGGTAGATGATTGTGATCAGAAAAATGACTGACAGAATTTTCAATAGCTAGGTCAAGCTAATGTATGTGAACACAATATGTATTCCTTTGTTTGTGCAGAAATGATATAGAGTATAGCTAACAAAAGAACACTTGAATGCATTCAGAAAATCCTAGTGAGGATTAAAATGGTTTGGTTTTCTGTGTGCTGATTATACATTAGAAAAGTTCCTGTTAATAGCTACAATAGGATAGTTACTGTCTACCTACCCAAATGTAACTAATGGGTACTTACTTAAGTAACAATTTTACTGTGTTGTTACTAATATGACTAAAGTGCCATTTATCTTTGCTGCTATTGATTGAACTTCTTTTAGACTGCATATTTATAGTATGAAATTTATGTTCAGTATAAAATAAAATTAGATCCAGTGTAATGGTAGGCAAGTCGGACATTTTTTAAAGCACACAATTAGAGCTAGAAAATCCTGAATAAACATGTTGGATGGACCCATTTTAATGAATCTTCAAGTTTCTAAACTTTTTGAGCCTAAATAATGCTTAGTTGTAAACAAGAACCAGATTAACTTGTAAAAGCAAGTCTTAAGCCTACCCTTAGAAACAGTAACATGGTATTATGTGTCTCTCAGGTCTAGAGTTAACCTGTGCATGTATCAACAACATGAACCAAAAGCTACTAATATGCCTTATGTCGTAATGCTTTTTTATCTACCACATTTGGTTGCTTTGGTGTGTGTTTTTTTTAAGTAGCTAAATACTACTGAACTGATGGAACTTCAGCCTGACTTCATCTGCAATGATTCACTAGGTCCCTGGGACTCCATGGTATACTGCTCCCCTTCACCAAGGTATAATAATAATAATAATTAATAAAAAAGCCAGGACAGTGAACCTGAGGAGAAGAACCTAAATATTTATGACGCTAAGACATTGGGAACTATCTCTCAGATATATTTTGAATCAAGACAGACAGTTCTAGCTAGCTCTACCATCCATTTTAAACATTCCAAAAGAACACCCTGACCAATGTTGTTAAATGCAGCAGAAGGATGGAGCCGTTATCATGGAATACTGAATAAATTTGAAGTTACTTCATTGCTGTTTCAAAATACATCTGTTCTTACTTTTCTTTAGCGCAGAGCTTCTCAAACTGTGGTCTATAAAGTGCAAGCAGTCCATGGAGCCCTTGTGGCAGTCCAGAAAATGAATCCATTTATGAACAAAGTAAAGGGGGTAGAGAGGTTGGAAGGGGAGGCAGAGTAATCCTTCACTGCCTGGATCCACAAAGTAGCTGCTGAGTGGCCACGAATCCAAGCTGCAGAATTAAAACACTGTCTTCTCTCAGTTCTTTCCTCTAGCCTGATTCCTGCTCCTCTGCAATGATTTCACTTGCTTGCTGTAGGGTAGGACCAGGCCAGACCAAACTAACTCTCAGATAATGTTAGCAGCAGTCTCTCTTACTTGCACCAGGCAAAAGCAATTATGTAAAGTCTTTCCACGCAAAGACAGTGTTGGGGTCAAAATGAAAATCATATTTGATATGAATAACGAGTAAGAGGAAATTGGAATTTGTGGAAATGTCATACTTTGATGACACTAACAATTAGCCAAGGGAATGCAGAGGTGCCCTGGAAACATTAGCCTAGTTTGAAAGATTAACATAAGTCTGAGACAGGAACAGCTATATAAATGTTAATGGGTCATTGTCCACAGGGAAGAGACCATTGTGTGGGAAAGGCACAAAATTGTGTGCACACCTTTTGATGTTAGAAAATAGCTGTTGAATCAGGCCCAGGAGTCAAATAAAAAATATGTTTTTATGCAGAAAATAATTCCACATCAAAGAATTTGGTTTTTGTTCAGCATTATATAGGATGTTGTAATAGGGTCGCACTCACCTCTTGCGAGCACCCCCTGACCGAGTGTGTGTGCCTGCACACTCTCTCTCTCTCTCTCTCTCTCTCTGTTTGTGTTGGGTCTTCGGTGACTCAGCCCTCCAGCCAAGTCAGACACAGTCTGTCTGTGATATAAAAACAAGGCAAACCCCTTTGGGGGTACAAGTCCAACAGGGACCTCTCTCAGTGCCTTCTATGATGTCTCTCTCAGTTTGTCCCTACTCTGGAATAGAGTGGTGCCCCCGGGCTCCTTCCCTGGAGGCAGTGTCTTCACCCCCTCAGAGCCTTTCTGGCCCCAGTTCTTCAGCTGGGCTACTACAGTTCAGTTCCCCTTCTGGGGTGCCTCAAAGTCCAGGCCACTTTCCCAGTGGCTTGTGGGAGGCGGACCCAGGCCTGCCCTCTACTCTGGGTCATAGCCCAGGGACCCTATAGATAGCAGCCATCTACAGTGTCCCTTTAAATACACTATGTTGCTGCTACAATTCCCAGGGCTACTTCCCCGTGACTCCAGCACATTCTTCACCCTTATCTTAGGGCCTTGTCCTGGTGGAGGCCCAGCAGCCAGTACAGAGCACCATCTACTCTCCTCCAGCTCTAACAAGGAACACAATTCATTCTGGCCATGCAGCTCTTTTTATACTAGCCTGCTGGGCCCTGACTGGCTGCTTTCCTCACAGCTGCTCTAGGCAGATTGGAGGACCTCTCTACTGCCCTTTTCTGGGGTGTGGCAGGGCCACAAGGCCTCCAGCAGGGGGCCTCAGGACCTAGTCCACCCCGTCACGGATGTATAGAGCAGTAAGTGTTAACATCACTTGAAAATATTGAAACTGAGGAAATTATGTTGTCAAGGGACAAATACAAAAGATGACTTCATAGCTAAAATGTTAATGCAGAAATAGACAGCTTGGGTCACATCTTCAACCCATTAAGTTTGCTTTGCAGAAAAGCAAATTTATAGGCTGTTTAAGTATCCAGCTGAGGATTCCCCTAGCATAGGACAATCCTCTAGTAGTGTAGAAACAGCATCACGGTTTTGTGCAATCCCTCCACCCGTGCCCCTTGCAGAGCTGTGGTACTCTGGCAAAATCCGATTTCCATAACAGTCTCTTGGGAGCTGATGTAAAGAGGCTACACTTAGAATCCCTGAGGCTGTTCCAATGTGCTTCTTGGGACTGGACTAATTCCTGCCAGCCCAAGGCTTAGGTATCCACCAGGGTGTCTTGCAGTCATTTTTGAGGGTCATCTTTGCCCTTTGAACTGTGCTGAGTGCTGAAAAGCTATTCCTGAAGAACAGGCCCCCAACCTTAAAAATGAAGCTGATAATATGTCCTAGGTGGATGTCTGAGGGACTCCAGAGGTTGAGGAAATGGCCAAATAGCCTGCAGGACACACACAGTAGTATTAAGAACATACATATTTTATTCTGATTTAACTGTAACCACAACATGTTGATCTACCTAGACAAGGCTGAGTGTAGTCTCAAACTGCATGCATACTTGATGCTGCTACTCATCTCTGATTTATGCTATTCTAACAAACATTGCTTTATTTAATATACTCCTAGGATGTGTCTTCACAGCACAGTTAGCTCAATTTATAACTTGAATGTTACCCCTAACTTGACTCCCATCCTCACAAAAATCTTGTGCTCGAGTTACATGGTACTGGTTGAAGCTGGAGTGAAGCTGAAGCTTGAGCTAGTAATGCAGTGGGAATGCAACAGCTCGAGTTAAAACTCAGCAGCAGCTAATCCAATCACTGTTAGTCCAGTCACTCTGTGCTGCTTATCAAATCACTCTGTGGAATTCCAATGTTCTGATTTGAGCTAGGCTACCTTGAGTGCAGTTCATGGAGTTTGCTAACTCAGGCTAAGGCTATATTTACACTTAAAATGCCACAGCAGCACAGCTGCACCACTTCAGTGTAAACACTACCTATGCCAATGGAAGGGATTCTCCTGCTGGTGTAGATAAATCCACCTCCCTGGGAGGCGATAGCTAGGCTGATGGAAGAATTCATCCATCGATGCAATCCATCCTACCCATCCTATTTCTGTCTACACTCGGGGTTAGGTCAGTATAGCTACATCTCTCATGGTGTAGATTTTTTCATATTCTGAGAGATGTAGCTATACTGAAGTAAATTCCTAGTGAAGACCAGGCCTAAGTGTGCTGTGAAGACACACCCTTAGAGTTAGGAAGAACTTAGAGTAGTCACTCTGGCTATGTCTACATTGCAATTAAACACCCACAGCCGATCCACATCAGCTGACTCGGGCTCAGGCTAAGGAGTTTAATTGGAGTATAGATGTTTGGGGTTGCAGTGGGGCCTGAGTTCCATAAGGGGTCCCAGAACTCAGGCTCCAGCCCAAGCTGGTACCTCTACACTGCTGTTAAACAGCCCCTTAGCCGAAGCCTGAGTCAGCTGACAGGTGTTTGACAGCTGAGTCAGCTGACAGGCAAGCCAGGGGTGTTTGATTGCAGTGTAGAACTACTCTGTGATTTGTTCTTGAAGACAAGAGCAGAGTTATGTGAGAGCTACTGGATGCTCAGCACCTTTGAAAAATCAGGCCACTTCTGTAGGTGCTGAAGTATGGATTTAGGAACCCGGCTTTAGGCTTTTTAAAAAATATATAGTCTAGAATAACTGTATAGGATAGGGATTCACTAGCAACATTTCCCCTGAGGGAACAGTATGTGGGTGAGTGAATAGGTTATTTTTGCTCTGAGTTCAGTTTAATTGAATTTGTTGGCTTCGTTATATCTAAATTAATGTGGTTTTTAATAATTGTGGACATTTTTCTAGAAGGTGCAGTTGGCTTGAAGCATAAATTATTACCGGAATCATGAAAATAATGCAATTTTTTAATAGTAATTTAAAATCATCGGTAAAGCAAGGTCTGATAGTTAATCTAGCTCAGTGGCTGGCAGGGACTTGAATCCTTTTTGTGTTTCACAACACAGGACCCTATGTAATTTACAACAAACTACGGGACTTGCACGTTTTGCAAGCCTAAACCTACTTATGATTGCAGTAAATCTCCTTAAGCTTTAAAAACATTTTACATATTTAAAACAAAAATACAAAGTAGGTATAAGAGAATGCATTTTATTCGTTACAAATGGGAAAGCTACTGAC
This sequence comes from Emys orbicularis, assembly GCF_028017835.1. Taxonomy (NCBI): domain Eukaryota; kingdom Metazoa; phylum Chordata; order Testudines; family Emydidae; genus Emys; species Emys orbicularis. Next base: position 124,653,695 of record NC_088685.1, on the reverse strand, counting down.
ACTTGCTTATGCAGCAGTTTGTCACAGACAGATAATAGCCCCTGCACAGCTCTGCTTTGAAATATCCTTGGATATTATATTCCTATAATAAAGAGCTTTACAAGAAAATAAATTATTAATCAGGAAGCTTAGCTGTCATCATGAAATTCAGATTATAATTGTACACAGCATTTAGCTTCTCCTTTTATCTCTGTGAAACAGTTACTAGTTCAAGGCTGAGAAATCTGGATAACCATCATCTACCAGTTGCTGAGCTTATCATGAAAACATTGCTTTATTGTGAAAAGGTGAAGTTTTCTGATGATATTTAAATTGAGGCTTCCCCCACTGTCCCTCTGTACATTTTGATTTTATTCAGGTAGAGATTAGTCTTTGTTTTTATTCAACAACCAAAGAGGTGGCCTCATTACCCAGGCCAATAGTCCCTTTTTCATTTCAAACCAATGTAGACTAATTGGCACTAATAATCACATCTGTTTGTGCAATGTTGCTGAGTATAAAATGATTTCTACATTGACTGCATATGCCTTCATTGCCATATGCAATTAAAATGCTTCATAAAGTCTTTGAGACTTACATCTGAATTTTTGGTTTGCTTTTTTTAAAGCTATTCAAATGGAAGTTTTGTTGGAGAATGTAATGGTTTCTCTTCTACCTCAATCATCATTCCCATTGCCCACACAGTTAAATAAAGGATGCTTAATTTTGTAAAAGCAGAAAACTCAGCTGGAAAAACTAATTGATATTTTATTTGTATCAATCTTTTTAGGTACATTATAGCTTGTAACCAGGGTCTCCCCCCACTTACTTTCATTTCCTTTCCCTTCCTAGGTCTCTGATGTATGGCTTATGCAGAAACCTATGACATTATAAAATTAGTTTTCAGGAACTAAATAGGTTGCACCATTTGCAGCTGTATTAGCAACCTTAATTTCTTGACAATAACAAAAGAGTCAGACCATCTGATGTAAGCAGCAGCTACTCCCTCTACTTATTTCTTACTTATCATAAATTCCACCTGTAGGGAATATGTCATAATTTATACTGAAGATATTTCAACTAATCTTCATGAGACAGAAGTGTTCTCAGCACTTACAAGTGGCATGTAGATAAATTCAGTGCATATCCCCAGTGTTGGCACATATTAGAGTTATACAATTCCCCATTCTTAAAATTGTGCCTTAATTTTAAAATCCACTTTCAGTTTAAACTGCTGAATACCACTTATCGTTTTCAGGATCATCAGAAACTGTTGCCTTTCTTGAGGTATACTTCAACATAGTCAGTAGTCAGGGGGCCACAGCAGCATCTACAGCTATGAGTGGTTTAAAGGAGGAAGGATGGTCATGGGTTCAAGACTTTGAGAGTGAGAGAAATTTAGGCTCAGTTCCCAACTATTCCACAGACATCCTGTCTAATCTTGGAAAAAGTCAATGGGATTTGTGCTCCTAGATCACTTAGGTGCTGAAAGTTCTGCAGCCACTGCATCATCCCAAACCTGCATTACAATTCGATCCCACCAGTCAGTGCTCGTTTCTTGGGCCCATAAGCAACACTCCACTGTTTGCAGCTACTTTGTGAACATCACCAAGAATCTTGAATTGGTTCTTGCTTTGGCCCACACCAGTCCGACCTCCAGGAAATCGTCATGATCCCTGAAGCTCTTCTTTCAGAGTGGTAGCCGTGTTAGTCTGTATCAGCAAAAAGAACGAGGAGTCCTTGTGGAACTTTAGAGACTAACAAATTTATTTAAGCGTAAGCTTTCGTGGGCTAAAACCCACTTCATCGGATGCGTGCAGTGGAAAATACAGTAGGAAGATATATATATATATACACAGAAAACATGAAAAAATGGGTGTTGCCATACCAACTATAATGAGAGTAATCAATTAAAACCTTTTGTAGTGATAATTAGGATGGCCCATTTCCAACAATTGACAAGAAGGGGTGAGTAACAGTAGGGGGAATAGTTCTATTTTGTGTAATGACCCATCCACTCCCAGTCTTTATTCAAGCCTAATTTAATGGTGTCTAGTTTGCAAATTAATTCCAATTCAGCAGTTTCTCGCTGGAGTCTGTTTTTGAAGTTTTTTTGTTGAATAATTGCGACTTTTAGGTCTGTAATTGAGTGGCCAGGGAGGCTGAAGTGTTCTCCGACTGGTTTTTGAATGTTATAATTCTTGAGGTCTGATTTGTGTCCATTTATTCTTTTGCGTAGAGACTGTCTGGTTTGGCCAATGTACATAGCTGAGGGGCATTGCTGGCACATGATGGCATATATCACATTGGTAGATATGCAGGTGAACGAGCCTCTGATAGTGTGGCTGATGTGATTAGGTCCTATGATCACAGCTCCCACAGGCCGCGGTTCGCCGCTCCAGGCCAATGGGGGCTGCGGGAAGCAGCGCGGGCCGAGGGATGTGCTGGCCGCCCTTCCCGCAGCCCCCATTGGCCTGGAGCGGCGAACCGCGGCCAGTGGAAGCCGCGATCGGCCGAACCTGTGAACGCGGCAGGTAAACAAACTGGCCCGGACCGCCAGGGGCTTTCCCTGAACGAGCGGCGGACCGGCTTTGAGAACCACTGGTCTAGATTATACACCAGTAATTAGCTTCCATTTCACTTTCTCCCTTCTTTTTGTTTCCTCTTCCATTTTGTATTCTCCTGTTCACATTATTCTCTGCCTTCACTAAATGCCTATATTCATTCAGAGATAGCTTCCAGGTTCCATAGGAGGTTGGCATCACTGTACAGAGCTTTTACTCGTGATTTTAGACATCAGTGGCACTTGGGGTAAAGAGAGAAACTTTCCCTGCCGTCCTGGCATAGTATTAAAGAACAGACCAGGTTAATTTAAGATTTTTTTTTCTCTTTGCTTGATGTATCAGTTACTGGCTGTTGCGGGTGATCGGTACTGGATTAACAAGACAATTGATCTGTTTTCATGTGGTTCTTCTGTGCCCAAATTAGACCTCAGCTTGGTTCCTACCAAGTGAGCAGGGCACACTCACCCTTGGAGCATCCCCTTCAATCTGGACATAATATCACCAATATCCTTGGCTCCCATGTCTTCTGCTAGCTGCCTGCCTCTGGCTTCAGATTGTCTGTGGCTCAGCCCGCCGGCCAAGTCACAAAATTCAAACCCCTTTCGGGGTATCACAAATAAGTTCAAATGAACCTGAATAATTCTTCTCACCCTTTGGGCTACGGAACTCTTCCCTCTCTACTCGCAAACCCTATCTCAGGACTTTCCCTATAGGAGCCTACCTTTATCCTCCCGTTAAGCCCTAGTTCTGCGCCCCTCTCTACCAGAGAGAGACCTGTCTCCTCCCCAACTGAGCTCCATCAGTCTACTTATTATGGCTTAGCTCCACCACTTCTGGCCAGGAGCCAATTACTCACGTCTCCAGCTTCAAAATACAACTAATTGGATGCATTTGCTAGCCTTCAGGTAATGGGGGTTAAGACCCATCGCACAAATAAACAGCAGAGATTGAGCAAAAGCTGAAAACTAAACAGAAAACAAAATAGAAATTGGGAACCCAAACTGGGAAATGACCCAGAATAAACACCTGCAAAATCAATACAGCCATCCCATATTGGCTTTTAAATAAGCCAAGTTCTGCATTAGCCAAATAAGTTAACCAAAACTGCTTTCAATTACATTTAACTTACTTGAACTGAGTCTGAATCACAAATCACACAGCCTACACAGCAATCTCTAACTTGCTCAAAGGTAGACAGAGTTATTGACCTATAACCAACTGGGGCCAATTCAAATTTGTCATAATCAGGCAGGAACCATATGTGGGACCAGATTCTGCACTCTGCCTCCTGAGAGACTCAGTGTAGCTAGAAGGTACAACCCAGAAGGTTGGTGGGGTTGCAGCTCTAGTTTACGGTAGGTTTGTCTCAGCTGTCAGTGGGCTGCTGTCCATAATTGCCAGAACTCCGAGTACTACATCCATTCCGCCTCCTGATACTAATGTGCCCCTTTCCATCCAGAGCATAGTATTATGGTACCCTACACTGTCTGCACTGAGGGAATTCCTCAGGCATTCCCTCTACCCTGCTGGAGTAGAGTGTAAAGGAGGTAGTGGGGATCAAAATCTGGTCACTAACGTTCAGAATCTGAATCATAACTACTCCAAACCGAGCATGGACCATTTTTAATCTGCCTAGCACCAAGTGAGTACCTCTCCAGATCAACCTTGATCTTTTTCCCTGCTGGTTCTGACTTGGCTAAAAGTTATTCTATTTGGTTTCAGCCACTAGTTCTGAGTTGGTTCCTATACGCTAAAAATGTCAGGTTGCTCTGTGAAGAACCTGGCTAATTACAGGTGGCTCAAGTTTGGGTTTAGTTTAGAGCTGGTGGTTTGGAAATAATTTTGATAACCTGGCTGTGATTGTGATTTGACTTAATCTAAGTGGGATTTGCCCTTGATGTACGTTAGGCAGTTTTGGCTTAATATCAGTTCCAGTTTGAGGTGTCTATTTTACTTTAGGTAATCTTACAGATGTTTATTTTCAAATCGAGTTACTTCTTAGGCTCTGTGATTTCAACTTTCTATTCTGACTTTTGCCTAGTGCCTAAGCAGCATGCACAATGCATGCTTGTGTCTTGAGAATGAATTCCACACACAACTCTTGTATTTATTTAAGAGCTGAACCTACAAGAATGAATAATTTTTGGAAAGATACATACAGTATAAAAATTCCAAGTTCTAACTTCATATCTGCTGAAATGTGACTAGAAATCCTGTTCCTGCCAGCATGTGCATTATATATCAAATAAATAGTAGCAGCAGGGCACTTCACATTAGCTAGCAAAAATTCTCAAAACTAGCATTAATCTACAGCCTCCCATTTCTTTACAACACTTAAAGGGCATTACTTGTGAAATGGTTTTTTGTTTTGAAATCAGTGCTTTTAAAAGGTGCTAATTGAGAGACCTAGAGGCTTGAATTTCTCTGTTTCCACAAACATAAAGGGAAAGGATGGTCTTTTGAATAAGGTACTGGACTGGGATTGGATTTAGCTCTCATTTCTGTCACTCACTTCCTATGTGACCTTGGCCAAGTCACTTAATCTAACTGTGCCTCAGTTCCTCGTTTGTAAAAATGTTGGTGATAAGACTGTCTTCCTCCCATGCTTTGTGTACGCATGAGTGATCAGTTACATGCCTGAGCAGTCCCCTTGACTTCCAAGTGGACTATTTATGTGTGTAATTGCTTACTAATGTGCATAAAGGGTTCACAACCTGGCCATTAGATTGAAGGCTCTCCAAGATTGGGATTGTCTCCTATATATTTGTATAGTGCCTACTACAACTAGGTTCCAATCTTGGCTGGGGCTTCTAGGTACTACCATAATGAAAAAAATAAGTAACAATAATGAGAACAACTACAGCATAAATTTTGCTACACTATCCTGCTGTTGTGCTGCAGCCTTGAGCTGCATGGTCCAATTTGGGGAGACTGCCAACAAGGTAAAAATTTTAGTGCCTAATCTAATTTTACAAAGGCCACCTAACCTCCTTCAGACGGTATCAATTTTCAGTAGCTACTGGCCTGTAGTGAATTTGATGCTGTGATCCAGAGAAGAGTCTATACTGTTGCCAATCCTCTGAGTTATCCAGTCCCACACAAGCCATTGTTATAAGGCTCTCTCCATCTGGCTTACTCATAATATTTGTCCAGTGCCTAGCACAATAGAGTCTTGATCCCTAACTGGAACTTCTAGGCCAGGGGTTCTCGCAGCAATTTTTTTGGTGGTCTCAGAGTGTGGCCACCAACTCTTGCTGGTGGCTGCACTGACACTTTTTCCTAAAATTATTTATTTTTCCTAAAGTTAATAAAGTAATATGCACATATATTCATCCAAATCATTGTAATTTATTTATGTACAGTTTGGGTGGTTTTTTTGCAGACTCAGTAATAAAAATCATCCACAGTTATCTCTATTCTTTACTGGACCTAATAGAATAAAAACACAAATAAGGTGCTTTGAACGTTCTTATCTTTTTTATTATTTTCTTTTGCTTTTTTTGGTAAAAGAGGTCGTCTATATAACAATTCTGAAGTAAATTTAAAAATGCTTTGACATAATAGAAGTCCAAATAATAATGAAAAACATATCTGGGTGGCTTGGGTCTGGGGAAGGGAGGGGAGGCACGGCTGCGGCTGGCCTGGGGCTCCTCTGGGCAGGTGTGGGGGCTTCGGCCGGCCTGGAGCTTCTCTGGATGAGGGGAGGAGGTGGCGCTCTGGACTTTGGCCAGCCTGGGGCTCCTCCAGGCAGGTGGAGGGGGGCAGGTCTCAGGGCTTTGGCCAGCCCGGGGCTCCTCTTGGGCAGGTGGGGGGGCCCTCGGGGCTTCTTGGAGGGGGGGGCTTGTGGCTCCAGGCGCAGGGGTTCTCAGGGCTCCAGCTGCGGGGGGGTGGGGGAAAGGGGTGGAGTCGGTGGCTAGCCTCCCCAAAGGGGGGCTCCACCCACTGCCCATGCGCCCACCGCTCACCTCCTCACCCCACGCCCGGCTCCTGTGTCCCTCCTCACTCCCCCACCTGCCGCTCGCCTCCTCGCTCCCGTGCAACAGACACCCCCCTGCCTGCCGCGAGAACTCCTGCTTGCTGGTGGCTCACTGCTCAACTCCTCACTCCCCCACTCGCAGCCAGACCCCCCTGCCCGCCTCATCACCCTGCCGCTGGCTCGCCACTCGCCTCCTTACTCCTCCTCCAGAGCCCCCACCACCACTTGCCTCGCTGCTTGCCTCCTAACCCCCACCCCGTCCGCTCACCTCCTAACACCCCTCACACTGCCCAGGAAACTGCTGTGGCCGCAGGGAAACCCTCTTGTGACTGCATGTGGCCACGGTGACCGCATTTGAGAAATGGTGTTCTAGGCACTACTTCAGTATAATTAAATAATTAGCAACAGCAGCAGCTTCGGAGAATGCTTTCCCCAGTTCTAGTGTGGATGGTAGTGGATTTTCTGAGCCTGCTTGGTGAGATGACATTAGAGTTCTGAAGGGAATGGAGATCTTCATGGAGGAAAAGTTTGGCAATAGCACTCTGACTGTAAAATGCAAAACACATTTTTTACCTGCCATTTAGAAAAATCTTTTTTGTTTTGTTTTGTTGTCTTGAATAGGAGCTCTTATTTGCTCATTAAATGGATAGCTGCTTTTTGTACCAGGGAGGTATTATCTAATCTTTCTTATTATGTAAAGGTAGCTCATAAGATGCTTTCTTTCTTATTAATTTTTTTTCTTTTTTCGCTGTAAGAGGAATAAAACAAAAAATTATGTTCTTGCATGTTCTTGCCCTTGACAGTTTAATCAGAGAAATGTATTTCAGCCATTTGACATTTATTTATGGTAATGAAATTGATTCAGATTACGTAACCTCCCAAAGCTCTTGGCAGTAGTGTGTTTTCTTCATTTACACCTAATAAATTTAAGTGGGGGGATGATATTGGCTAGATAAAGAGAACGTTAGGCATCTGTCTTGTAAATGTATAAGTTTGAAAAAAGAATAGAAATTATTAACCAGCAAAAGTATCTCCAAGTTGGTGTTTTGTAAAAATCATTCCTACCTTGGCTCAAGGAGGCCAAGGCTAGACTTCCATTTCAAATCCTGTAGTTGGTCATGCTCTCTTAGCCGCCTGGGAGGCCTCACACTGCTCCAGTTGCTGTTTACTTCAGATAAGACATTTAAGTGAGATGACATGGCATTTTCATGAAAGGGTGTTAATTCTCTGTACAATCTGATCTAAAAACACAATGAGAGAACATAAATAACATTCATGTTTAAAGATCTCAGAACAATGCATAGAGGTCACTGTGCTTTGCATACTTTTCCATCATTTACTGAATCTTACTTGTATATCTTAAGTTTTACCAGACCTCTTCTGATAAAATCAGTACAGCATAAAATGCCCTAATCTTCCAGGGAAAAATTTACAGCAAGAGAATAGAGTTTTGAACCCAAATTACCTTACTAAAGTGCATTTCAAATTTTTAAAATGTGTTGTAGCTGTCAGGTACCATGGTGAGTTACAGCATCACTAATGATAGCCTGACAGGCTATCATAAGAATTTCTGACTGGCATTTAAATGCTTGTATAGCCACCAGGATTGGAGTTGGGTCATGTTTTGAACTCTTTTCCCAGCCTGATCCATTTACACTTCAATTCTTACCCCACCTGCTAAATGTCCTGGGGCATGTGGGGCAAAACCCTGCAAGTCTTCTGGGTGGAACTCCTGTCTCTAACATAATTTTACAAAATTATCTTTGTCATCACCGAAGTCATATGGTCTCGCTTCATTTTGCAACACATTCCTGAGTAAGATGTCTTTTTTTCTGGGCTTGATTGCTCCTACTGGTTCTTACAGTGGCCATACATAATCCTCAGCAAGGGAGAATTCAAGGGACACCTGTGATAAAGTTACAAAAACATTGCACAACAACGCAACTGGAAAAATGAACACTCCCCTCTGTCCTCTATTTCTCGCCCCTCATTTATCAGCATAAAAGGAAACTGACTTATTTATAATAGCAGTCAGTGGGGCATGGGGCATGGGTAATGTTCAAGTAAGCAGCATGTAGAGATGGGTTGAAAAAGTTAGGATAAAATAGGTTCATAGATTTTATATCCAGAAAGAGACCATTATGATAATGTAGTCTGACCTGTATAACACAAGCCACACACAACTTCACTGAGCAATTTCTGCACCAAGCACTAGTAGTAACCTCTACATCAAGCAGAAATAGCAAAATCTGCATTAAATAGTAATGAGCAAAAGTTAAACTGAGCCAAAATTCAATTTTTTTGATCTTTTAAAAAAATGGTTGATTCTTTTCTCCCTGGTTTTCATTTTTGTACTTTGTACTTCCTGATTATGGTTTGGACAAGAGAAAGAGATGCACAAATACCAGGGAGGGAATCGGTTTCTCACTCTATTTCCAGTCACTATTAATCTGGAGGTACTGGAGATCTCACAAAATAGCTTGCTCTTCTGTGATTTTTCAGCCCCATTTTGCAGATGCCAGAGGTTTGGTTAATCAGATATTCAGCACTTTTGATGTTTATATAAAGTGAACCTCCTAACATTTTAATATTTCTCATCACTAGAAGTGGGCAGATATAAAAATTATCTATCTTACCCTAAACTTTGTGGTTTGGGTACTTGTGTTGTTAAATAGTAATTTGGATACAACCATAATATACTGATTTTTTTTTTTAAACCAGGATGTATGTGGAAAGTAGATATTCATTATGTGTGTCTAACATTGCCCTAACACAATAACAATTGTTTCCTTAATATTCATTGACATTCGTGCTGCATTGATTGAATATAATGGCACAGCCTTATGTTATGTGATCAGGACTGTACTTAACCATTATAAGTATCTGAGAGCAGTTGTCTTAGTAATTTATCCCTACACTATTATCCCACTTCCTAGCTGTCAGGAGAGAAGAGGGACCACTTTTATTTTGGTGCTTGTTTTATAAGGGGCATACCTTATTTGCTGGAATAAGAGATTTCTCCCATTGGTCCCTGAACTCACAGCCGCTGTGTGGCCCTAAGTGTGCTTTTTCACCAACAACATCAGTTATCTGCAATTTGTTCTGCAGCACAGTACAGATGTGTCTGTTGCTTTAATATGGGTAGTATTCTCATCAGCTCTCTACAGTGTCTGCTAAAAGTCCATAATGCTAATTTGATTAATTTCAAAAGAGCCCAGCCAGATTATCCATTTAGTTAATGCAACTGATTTTAACAGATGTTTTAAATAGAATATGTTACTAAAGGGAATATTGCAAGAATTACAATAGTCTTTTTAAAGCTGAATTTTAGTAACAGTAGTCTTAATTATATGAAAGCTTCATTATACAGGTACTGTCATACAGAGCTGGTGAACTGGGGGCTTATCTAAAGTAAAATTCTGAAGGGGACATAATAATAGTATTATAATAATAATAATAATTAATAGTATAAGAAGTACAGATCATTCACTGAAAGCTTCAGTTTCCTGGGGGGTAAGAACCTATTTTTATAAGGAGGTCCGGTATGAAAAGCTTCCAAGAGCTTCCACAGAAGTAGTTGATGCCACCAACAGGGAAAAATGAGCAATGGAACTGAGATTAAGGTTTTCATAGAAGTTACTTCAGTGGGACCAAAGTTAGGCCAATGCCTAACTTGCAAAAATCCCACCCTGAATGTTTGCTACAGCTCAAGACATTAAAATAGTTGCTCTTTGTTAAAGTAATTTGTTAAAGTTTCTAATTAAAATATTTTAAAGAAGTTACTTTTTGTATAATCTGTGCTGGAGTGTGTGATTGTAGAGGATGTGTTGTTACCCAAACAAGACACCATCATTTATGAAGTGCTGGAAGAAGATGGAATCCTTCAAACAGAAGGTGGCTGCTGCTATGCCTGGTTAGAGGGACTGATGATGGCTCCTTTTAGAAAAAATTCTGTGCGGCCAGCTACTGAGGACAGGAGGAGCTTGACAAGACCAGAGCTGTCTTGAGGATATCCAGAAACTTGGTTGGACAGGAAGAAGAAGTGCTTGCAAGTGATCTTAGCGTGTATTCAGGAATCCTTGTTCCATGTTACGGAGTGAATAGGCCATAAGTATTAAATTATCCTTTACATAGAGCCATTCAGTTCAAAGCGGTTCCACACAGGAAAAGGGGTCCATACCTTATATATCTGTGCAGGATTGGGGCTGTAGATAGGTGGTAGCACAACAGTTTTTACAAAAGTGTAAATTGAGACACAGTGAGATTGTGACATACCTCAAGGTGACACAGCAAATCAGTGGATAGCCAGGAATACAAACTACAACTCTATCCACCAGTTACTTGAACTCTTAAAACGACACCAAACTCTATCTTTGCAAAATATTCATATATAACTTTGTGATTTGAAGAAGCAGCAACTAATTTCTTCCTTATGATTTTTGTCTCATTCTTATTCCCTTTGCCCCTGTACTTTTTTGAAAAATAAGCATTGGCTGGAGTATCTAATTTTTAATTTCTGTTTTCTGAAAAGATAAAATACACTCATCAGTGAATAATGAAATTGAAATTGAAGAGGTCTTTCTACCATTGATTTTATTCCTTTATTTCACAACAAGCTTGTTCACTTAATGGTGTGCTAGTCTTAAAGTATAGTGGTAAATAATGAAAAACATTGATTCAATTCATAGACTTTTCTGATCATATTGCACTTGCTTTCTGTAGTTTCATTTCCCCATTTTTTTAATGGTAGGGGCATTTTCATGAAAATGAGATTTTGAATTTTAAGTGCCCATCTTCTGCTCATTCCCAATGAATAAAAATGATACAAACTTGTTGTGGAAATATTTATGATGTCACAAACAGACAATTGTGGTTTCAAGTACTTAATAAGAAGCAGGAACAGGTGAGTCTTTTAAACAGGGTCTTTTTTTCATGTAGATGTCCCGCATAATATTAATAGTAATAGAGGAAGAAAAATTAACAGCATATATTCTGTATCTGCAGATTTTTCTCTAAATAGACTTTTTTTTCAAAAATATTTGAGTTGTCAGTGGTTCTTTGAAGGGTCCAACCTTTCCATGACCATCAATACTTGGTGTAGACCTAACTTTATCTGAGTAATTTCACATAAGACCTCATTTCTCAATGGGCATGACTGGGAAGAGGAATGGAAGATTAAGTTGTAAATAACAAGCTTTAGTCTGGAATCAGTCTAGCTAAGGTAAGCAGGAACATCCTAGTACTAGGGACAATGGACAAGATAGTTTAAAATGTAGAGTTCAGGTTATACGTGAACAGTACATAGACAGAGCATGCTGTATAGGGATTGGTTCCTGAAAAGTAACCAAGCCAATCATGAAGTGTGTGATGCAGTGTAAAGTCAGGTATGCATGTGTTAGTAAAGGTTTATATAAGTGTAAGCAGCATCTGAATGTGCTCTCCCCTGACATATAGTGATGAGATGGCGAAGAGGACTTCTGGAGCCGACCTTATTTGCATGGACACACTCACTTTGCCTAGGTGAGCAGCATGATGTAGCTGCTTTGCCCAAATGATCACTTTTGGCGGGTGTTGGATTGTGAGTCACTTTGTTATTGGGTGCAGGGGTCAGGGCCGGCTCTAGGCACCAGCAAAACAAGCTGGTGCTTGGGGCGGCACATTTTTAGGGGCGGCATGGCCGGCGCCAGAATGCCGCCCCTAAAAATGTGCCCCGGCCGCCCTGGCTCACCTCTGCTGCTGCTGCCACTCACACGCCGCTACTCGCCCTCCCTCCCAGGCTCTAAAGCCTGGGAGGGAGGGGGAGCAGCGGCGTGCGAATCAGCTGTTTCGCACGCCGCGGCTGCTCGGGGTCTCCCCATCCCTCCCAAACCTGGGAGGGAGGGGGAGATCCCGAGCAGCCGGGGCGCGCAAAACAGCCATTTCGCGCGCCGCTGCTCCCCCTCCCTCCCAGGCTCTCAAGCCTGGGAGGGAGGGGGAGAAGCGGTGCCCGCGCCCCGGCCACTCGGAATCTCCCCCTCCCTCCCAGGCTCTCAAACCTGGGAGGGAGGGGGAGATCCCGAGCGGCCACGGTGCGCGAAACAGCTGTTTCGGGCGCCGCTTCTCCCCCTCCCTCCCAGGCTCTCAAACCTGGGAGGGAGGGGGAGATCCCGAGCGGCCGCAGCGCGCAAAACAGCCGTTTTGCGCGCCGCTGCTCCCCCTCCCTCCCAGGCTTGAGAGCCTGGGAGGGAGGGGGAGTAGCGGCGCCCGTGCCGCGGCCACTCGGAGTCTCCCCCTCCCTCCCTCCTAGGCTTGAGAGCCTGGGGGGAAGAGGCAGGGAAGGGGCGGAGTTGAGGCGGGGTCAGGGGTGGGGTAATTAAAAAACGGGGGGGGGGGCGGCCAAAATTGTTTTTGCTTTGGGCGGCAAAAATCCTAGAGCCGGCCCTGGCAGGGGTAATAAAGGATTGTTATCTTTGTGGGAATCTAGGGCAGCAGAACTGTGCTTGGCATACCATGATTGAGTGGTTCACCTTCAACTGAACTGTGGTTGCTAAGCAGGGGGGTAAGGGTGCGAAAGCCTAGTAGAGGTGAGAGAGCGTGGGGACAGGTGTTTGTGCCTGGTGCTGTGGACTCTGTCTAAGAGTCCTAAACACCATTTGACCCTCCCCTTCTCCACTATGTAATGACAGAGCTGTTTAAGACTCAATTGAGAGTCTTTTGTTGCAAATCAATAGAGCTGAAAACCAGATCTAAGCATTAGACCTGCTATGGGACAGTGTCTCTATGCAAGAGACTGCCCAGCCTGCACTAGCAGTGAGGCTTCCCCACTAACAGCTGAAATCACTGAGAGCTGAAGTCACTGAAAGCTGTATTAAGTGGTGGGACCTCAAGACATTCTGGGCGAAGTGGCGAATGAAGCAGCTGGAGGAGCGAGCAAGATGGCTTCTTCCCCGAATCTCCCAGGGTGGGAGGAGAACTCATGCAAAAGCACCTCTGAACTCTGGGTCTCCACTGATTAAGGACAGCAACTTTGAGAGTGGTGCGATGGAGAGAGAAGGGAGGGGCCTGTTAAAGAAACTTTTGTTTGTTTGACTTTCTGAATACCAGGTGAGAACCTAAGGCAAGGGGCACTGCCCAACATACTCTGGGTGGGTATTTTGCTCACCAGCTTATGCTTCTGAATCATGCTTGTGGCGTTTTCCCAAGTAAATGCTGTGTTACTTTCCCCCTTTTTTTATTAAAAGTTTCTTTTCCACACATAGATTCAGTGCTTGTGAGAGGGGAAGTATTGCCACTTAGAGGTACCTGGGAGTGGTGTGTAATTTCCCCAGGTTACTAGGTCGGGGCTTGAGACGGTTTTGTGTTGTATTGCCAAAAAGGAACCCCTAGATATTGTTGCTGCCAACTCCACCTGACAGAAGGGTTACATAAGTAAAAGTTTCACTGTGCAAGTTTGGATTTATGATGTACCCTGAATCCACCTCGTGTTTGAGCCTGGCAAGCTTGGGCATAGTTTTGCTCGGCTATATGTCAAATAAAGGTACCTGAGTGACAAATTCCGTATTTGACCTGAGTTTTTGAGAACTGAGTGGAGGAGGGTCTCAGGGGATCCCAACACTTGTGGTAAATGGTGAAAAATCAGGTCACTTATTCAGGTGCACTATTGAGGATTTGTGTGCTTAATTTTAGGCATCCAACCTTAATTTTTTTTTTTTTTAGTCCCTTAAAAAAAGGAGAGCCTCATTCCTTGGAACAATAACCCATTGGGTCAATTTAAGGTTTATTACTGGGATCTCAAGATGGGGTTGCAGACTGATGGGAGAGGAAATTGGAAAGTCTTTGAAGAGGATTGTAGAGGACATTCTGTCCTGCCCCCTTTTGCCCCTAAAATAAAAATGATTTCAAATAAGGTTTTTGGACTAGCCAAATTGGAAACCGGGGTGTTTTGCATGGCAGGATCTTACAGAACCTGTTTGGTCACCTGATGCTCAGCAGACAGCTAAAGTGCTATTTATACTTATTTTAAAATTAAGTCTTTTCCAGGAAAGATTGTCTAGACACAATTAAGCTTTACTCTTTCAACAGTTTTCATAACCTTAGGCCTCATCTATATTAATGAACAGTATGTGCAAAGATAGAGCTATTGTTAAACTGAATCTAATTTTTTTTTTTAATATCCCTCTTTCTGTTGTCATCTCACAAGTCATAGGTTGTGGCAGTGGATGTATTGCCTTTAATTGGTAACGCATTTCTCATGCTTTTGAATGCAGACTTGGTTTGCTTTATTTTAACATTCATCACATGTTCACGCTAACAGTCTGATGAGAATATTTTTGTTTCTCAAGGAAAAGATACAGACTTTCATAAAGGAATAGTTACTGCTTAGAGGGTTATTGGATTAGTTGTTGCTCACAGTAATTACCAGGATCCTAGATAAGACCAGAACAAGCACCAGAGAGAATATGTTTTGGTATGTTGTAAATATTAAGTACCCAAACACTTTATTAGCATGAAGTTAAGGTTGCCCAGTGGTGCCATGTGCTTTTCCACTGGGGATGAGTTCAGCTATGCTCAAACCTTTGAAATCCAGGAAATTAAGAGTTAAGGTACAATCTCCCCCACAATGTAACCTTAATTCTACCCCCTGGAGAAGGCAGTAGTCACTTGGAATGGTTCAGTAAGGATATCGTAAGTGGACATGAAGAATGACTAAAAGAATATGCCATTGTTTGTGTTGTGCTGTGTTAATGAAAATTTTGGTCAGATTGTTCTACTAAAGTCTCTCGAGGAGAAAAACACATACAGAGAGAGAGAGAGAAAGCAACTAGGTTTCTCTATCTCTTCCATCTCTCTTTATGGTTCTCACAGGTTAGAAATGAAATGGGGGTCATATTGAATATGGAAGCTATGTTTTATTTCTGAAAGTTAACTGCGCTTTAAAGCTGGATTCACAAATGCACATTCCATAAAAAACACACACACACATTCCAAGCATTTCAGATAGCCATTTGGACCCTTGTGGCTGAAGCTCAGACCATGAACAAATATATCTTGTGTAGATAGGAGATGCCTTGAATACTTAGATCTATGCACTCTAGTACATGGAGCCATACAGTAATGGATTTAGATGAAGCCTCAATTTGCTATTTCAAGTGCCATTGCTTAAGTGAAAACTGCCTTCTCTGTGAAAATGTAGCCTTTTTAAAATGAGTATAGAGATATATTAACTAAACAGTCAGTGGCCTTCTGTTCACTTCTTTGCTTCATCCTACATATAGTAATGGGGAGGATGAACATCATGTTAGAAAGGGTTAGTCTCTTAAATGAATAAATGGTGTTTGGAGCTGATACTCCTCACTGATTGTAACATGTAAAGGAGTCCTGCTTCAGTCTTCAGTCACGCCTAACCAGATACTTATACAGTCATGCCTAACCCCTCCTCTCAGAAGAGTATACGTTGCTATGAGAGGAGATTGAATTTTATACTACTGGAAATGATGGAGATGGATAGTTTGTGATATTGTAGGCATCTCCCAAGAATTTTTCTCTGGAAGCTGGGAGATGGATAGCTCATCTTTTGATAAAAGTTAGAAAGGCCACTAGTTGAGAACTCACTGTTTTCCAGCACCTTGTTTGACCTATGTACAATGGTGTTTAGAAAATTAAAATAACTTTTGAGAACAGAAAATCTGTGTGGCAACTATGTGGCATAGGCAACATTCTAGGGGCTGGAGTGAAGAAGTAATCATATCTGTTCATGGAAATAGAGACCTACCAGTATATTAAGTACAGTATAGTGGACTTTATAAGGTACCCCGTTACCAGAGACTAATCATCACTCCTGAAACTACAAAGTTCTGCCATAGTGAATCCATTATGGAGTGCATAGAAGCCAGCTGTTCAAGTGTCTGAGCAGTCCAGAGGAAGACAGAAACATAGGAATTGTCATACTGGATCAGAGCTGTGGTCCTAGTCCAATATCCTGTCTCTGACAGTGGCCAGCACCAGAGAGTCTTCAGAAGAAAGTGAAGAAAAACCAAAAAATGCTGCACTATGCTGGTATGTGATAACTGTGATAGTTCAGAGATACTGCACCTGTATTTTCCCTCTCTGTGGTCCAGCCAGGGCACCTGCTCTTTGGCACCCAGCTCCCCAGCCATCACCTCTTTTGGGCAGAGATCTGAATCCTTCCCTCCTAACTGGGGTTTTTCCAAGCTGCACAGTTCCCTGCCTACACTGTGTTATTTTCCAGCAAGCCAGACTGCCTAAATAGGCCAGCACCAGCATCTGTGCTTTGCTTTCTCTTCGAAGGCTCTGAACAGTGGAGATGCCCACAGTCATGCTACCACGCAGCTCTTTATAAGCAAGCAAATTTATTCTTAAAATGAAAGCATTAGAGAGAAAACGTATTTAAAACCCCCAAAGAACCTATACACATGCTAAAAAGCTTACCAGAGATCACCCCAACTCCAGCCTCAGGCTCTGGTAGGTGTCAGTCCTTCCAACCCTTCCCTAAGGCTTGCCCTCCCCCTACTTGGACAGAAGGTCCTGTCCTTTTGCTGGATCAGAAAGTAGGCCCTGGGTCAGATTACGCTAGGTTATTTATCCATAAGTCCTTTCTTTGTCTTTTTGTCTAGGGTCAGGAGAACCTAGTTTGAACTAGTATATGAGAGCCTCCCCAGGTGGTGGCACATCTTGCAGGGGCAAGAGAGGGGGGTTTTCAACCTGGCTGATTTGCCTTAATCACCACCCACTGTTTTTAGTTCCTGTAGGAGCTGTGGTAGCCCTCCCCCATGGATTAGAACACAGTTATACATAAAACATTCATTTAAAACAATGGACCCCCAATATACTGCATGGGGTTGCAATATTTGTCACATCTCCCCCATAAAGAATACTTACAATCCCAGTCCATAATAATATATACATTTCGTGTCATAAGGTCTTTCAAGTATATAGCAGGACATTGCCATATCTGTCACAATAGGGACATTCGTCCTAAATCCCATTTGTTAGAGAGGGATTTATGCCCTGAAGCATGAGGGTTATATCCCTCCCTAAACTATTATTTTTTAATCTTTATTATTATAACTTCAGATACCCTTGTTATCCATACAAATGTCTAATCCATTTTTGAATCTTGCTTAGCTCTTAGAGTCAATGATACCTTGTTGCAAAAGAGACCTAATTGTGCTTTCTGTGACAAAGCATTTCCTTTTATCAGTTTTTAATTTTTTCACCTCTCAGTTTAAATGAATGTATCTTGTTCTCGTTTTTTAAGAGGGTGAAAAGATGCCCTTAAACTGCCTTCTCCATACCAGTCATCATTCCGTATAGTTTTATCATGTCTTCTCTTATTCATCTTCTAAGATAAACAGACCCTATCTTTTCAATCTCTTTTCATATCAGAGCTTTTCCGTTCTCTTAATCACCCGTTTCCCTCGGCAGAGGTCACTCTTCTAAATGAGATGCTTTAATAGACACGAATCAAACAAATTAATAAATTTGAATTATATCAGTTATATATCAGCAAAGCTATCTTCAAAACAGCTTATACCTGAGCCAAGTTGAAGGTGATGTCCTCAAAAACTCAAAGTAACTTTATACTTCCAAATGGAATCTTTACTTGGCAAGGTCTGGATTTCTGTCTTTAATAATTGAAGTGCTTAGGAATGTGTCACAGATGCACAGGCATTTCTGACTCTCAGTGACGATAGTAGGGAGTAAACCAAACCCCTTTGTCATTGTTAATGGTAACCCATATCAGCGCCATGGTCCAGCTATACCCATTTCTAATTTCTAGACCACAGGTTCCAGCTCCCTAGAGCAATAAAATGTAACTGCTATTTATTTCCCTTGGGAGAGCAAATCCTTCACTGTGCCCCTCCCACAGCCAAGTAGCAATAGTATTAAGTGGCACATAAATTTGTGTGTGATGACTGGTTTTGCTAATGGGCTTGGTTCCATTGGCTACACACATCATGTCATTAGACAATAAGAGTGCTTTCTGTAAGCTGAAGTGTCTTGAATCAATTCCAGGTAATGTGTGTTATGCAAAGCCATATATCATATCACTAATGATATGAATCCAATGTCCCTGAGTCCTTTTCCCAGTCACCTACCCTGGACTACTTTTACAGAAAGTAAGATCTAATGAAACTAGTCTCGGTATTTCGCTTATCTAATTCAGGAAAGTAATCAGGTACATATCATGCTTTCATAAATGTAATGTTCTCATTCTCTTTTAAACTGTAAAAGGTACTGAACCAGAGATACTCTACCCCCTGCCCCCCCTCCCACATACACACACGATTCCTCTTCTTTCACCATGGAGCCCTGCAGATTCTCTCATTATTTCACTTTAGCCCCCTGTATTCTCTTCCCTTATGTCTTATTAAGTAGCTACTATCATTCAAAAATACCTCTTTTCAGCAAAGTTTAAGGCTGTTACTTGGCTCAGTTTGCAACTCTGTCAGTTGCAGATAAGCAAACTACAAGGATGCCCCAGAAATCACGTGAGCTGGCAATCTGTAAATTAGATTTTTTTTTAAAAATCTGGGAATTAACAAAATGTCCCTCTCCCAGAAGGATATAGTGCTCTTGAAAGATGGGTGTTAGTATTATCCCTTTAGACTTTGATCTGTAAGGCTCATATTGCATTAGCTTTTCTGCTAATGAGTTTCACAGGTGGAAAATGTAGCTTTCACGTATTAAAACTGCCGTTTATCACTGGAAGAAGATGTTACACCAAGAACTCAGCTATATCAGCAATTTCATCTCCATTGATGTCCTGCACAGAGAGCTGCAGTCTTCTGGGACAATACAGCACATGAAACTCATGATGAAGCATTTTCAGTTCCGAGCAAAGCTCCATATAGCCAGGGAGGTGGAGGTGACAGAGACAAGATGACTCCATATGACCACAAGGAACCGTAAATATTATAGATTTCACAGCTGCTTTACAGAGGCTGTTTTAGCTAAATGGCAGAAGTAATCCTTTACAGTCCCATCGCTGTACAACCAGTGGACCAACACAGCGCTTTTATAGTTTTTAATATGTTTTCTCTCTAATGCTTTTACCTTAAGAATAAATGTGCGTGCTTAGAAAGAGCTGTGAGGTAGTTTAACTGTGGCAATTACACTGTTTACTGCCTCTGAGGAGAAAAGTAAAGAACGCAGGCCTAGGCAGCCTGACTCTGCAGGACATTATAGGTAGTGAGCTGTGCATCTAAGTTCCCTCTAAGCTGCGCAGCTGTCCAGCAGTCTATCAAGTGCCATGCACTTCAGGTGCACCTTCCCCCACTGCCTTGCTGCTCCTGCCCTCTGCCTTGGGTTGGAGCCCCTGGCCAACTGCTTCCAGGAGCCTTCTGCTTGCTGTGTAGAGCAGAGGTGGGGAGGCTGATGCCATCACCTCAGAGCGAGGGCGGTGGGGACACTACAAGGTTCAGGAGTGGGACGGAGCTTGCTGGTAGGTGACTTCTTGATACCCGTCTCGCTCTGTCAATGTTTCCTCACTTCCCCAGGTAGGTATTGTAGTTTTAAGAATGCTTGATAGAGATCTTGTAGGTGCTTGTCTCTGTCTGAGGGATTGGAGCAAAGTCGGTTGTATCTTAGGGCTTGGCTGTAGACAATGGATCATGTGATGTGTCCTAGATGGAACCTGGAGGCATGTAGGTAAGTATAGCAGTCAGTAGGTTTCCGGTATAGGGTGGTGTTTATGTGACCATCACTTATTTGCACTATAGTGTCCAGGAAGTGGATCTCTTGTGTGGACTGGTCCAGGCTGAGATTGATGGTGGGGTGGAAATTGTTGAAATCCAGGTAGAATTCTTCAAGAGCCTCCTTCCTGTGGGTCCATATGATGAAGATGTCATCAATGTAGAGCAAGCAGAGGAGGGGCGCTAGGGGACGAGAGCTGAGGAAGCATTGTTCTAAGTCAGCCATAAAAATGTTGGCATACTGTGGGGCCATGCGGGTACCCATAGCAGTGCCGCTGACTTGAATGGATAAGTTGTCCCCAAATCTGAAATGGTTGTGGGTGAGGACAAAGTTCAGCCACCAGATGTGCCATGGCCTCATCAGGGATACTGTTCCTGACAGCTTGTAGTCCATCCTCGTGTGGAATATTGGTGTAGAGGGCTTCTACATCCATGGTGGCCAGGATGGTGTTTTCGGGAAGATCACCAATGCATTGTAGTTTCCTCAGGAAGTCGGTGGTGTCTCAAAGATAGCTAGGAGTGCTGGTAGTGTAGGGTATGAGGAGAGAGTCCAAATAGCCAGATAATCCTGCTGTAAGAGTGCCAATGCCTGAGAGATGTTACTTCTTGATACTTCCTAAAATGCCATGTATTCTCTGTAATTTTATTCTTTCAAAGTGCTGTTGTTTTAGTCTCTGGACTGGTCTATGCATTTCATTATTTTTATTTCTCTCTGACGCTTAAATTTAATTCTTTGAGTAGTAAGTTCTAAAATGCCTAACCTTTCTATGGTAACTTTAAAATATATATATATATATAGAGAGAGAGAGAGAGAGAGAGAGAGAGAGAGAGAGAGAGAGAGAGAGAACATTGCTGTGTACCCTGGAAATACCCTGGTCAGGAGGGAGAAGAGATATGGGTCTCCGCCCTAGAGAGGTGACAGCTGAGGAGCCAGGAGCCTAGAGTGGGTTCCCCTTGCTGGACTGTGAAGGAAAATACAAGTTCAGTTGTCGTGAATTGTGACATCAACTTTCCATCAGTTTTTCCCGTCTGTAAAATGAACATAAAGGTACCCCAATGCCTTCCAGAGGTGGTGTGAGGAATGATTAGTTAATGTCTGTACAGTGCTTTGAACATGTGTAATGCTAAGTATTGTTTCAATTCCTTGGTTCACTATGGCTGTATGTTTAGGCCGGTGGTTTCTTCAGTCTGAGCTTAATATTGTGCATTAGTTTATTTTACAGTGTTTAGATGCATATCAATAGGAGTCTTAAAAACATTTTCAATAAATACATTTATGGAATTAGAACAAACTGGGCATGTGTATTCCCTGTTTGTACATGTTGCATAATGTTAAAAAGTGAAAAATGTTGACTAAAATATTGGAATAGCAATATTGTTTTAGTTATGTGTGCTAGATCAATTTAAATGTTCTCTTTTTCATGGACATCTTAAGGCTCATCTTATAAATTGCTTCTAGCCCTTTTTATTAGCATTGGCTATAGCTGTTGGATCTGTTAATGGATTTTATTTGTTTCTGCGGGTGTCCCAAAACCAAATGACTGTTACTAATGTACCACTGTAATTTTTTGTGACAGTCTGCTACTGCAAGCAAAAAGCAAATCCATCAAGTCAAAATATTAACACTTCTATATCCTATTAAATATCAAGTAAAAGGATATTGTGCTAATGTCTATAGGATTCAGCATTAAGCCTAAGTGATTTAACATACTAGTATTAGTGAGAGGTTTGACAATATTTCCCTTAGATAGAAATTTCCCTCATTGTTAGAATAGCTGTGCTATGCTGCTGAATTATGATAAAGTACAATAGAAATGTGTTTTCTTTTAAACAATTATAACTTTTTTCTCTTGGCTGATGGGCTCAGCAGCCAACGATTATAATGATCTGGATTTTACCCAGAAAGGTAATAGGGTAAATTATAATAGCTGGGTGAAGGCAAGATACCATTTCTTTGTTTGGTAATAAACTGCCTTTTTCTTCTTTGTTGAGGCTTTTTGTCTGCTCTACAAAAGCAGAACAGGCTCACGGAAGCATTAGGGAAATAATGGATGGATATACTAACATCAGTTTAGAATGTATATGCTAGCACTACAGTAATAGATGAGGAGAGAACGTGGCTTTCCAGCATATACAGCAGTGGAATAATGTGGCATCATACACCAGAGCATTGTAGAAATTGCTGCAAATGTTGCAACTGTTTGATTTGGATTTGTTTTCTCCAACCAGATTCAATTTGGCTCGTTTTTCTTTTCTCTTTCCCAGTTACAGCATTTCTCCACCTCTGATTACGTTGAGAGGTAATATTGAGAGTAATTTGCTTAGGTCTCAGGGCGCATTAAATAACTGTTTCATTGGGTTTGGTTCAGACACCCCTGTTTTTATAACCACTGTGCAGAGACAACATTGTAATAGGCTCTAAAATATAAAAACTTTGATTCCCACCAATTTTCCATTAATTTTTAAATATTTACAGAGACACATTGCTGCATATCACTGCAATACACACTACAGCTGAGGAGAAGCCAGAAGGTTGGCAATTACAGTAAGATGCAAACAAGGGAGAAATTGCTGCAGATTTGAAGGTGGTGAAAAATAAACACAGCCCCTGGATTGCCAGGGACGGTCTTGCACATTCATGAAGGTTACTAGAGATGCTTCTAGCAAACCTGCCCAGATGCTCTTGAATAGAATCAATAGCTCTGCGTTTCTCTCACCCATGGTATTGCTAACTTCTGTACATTCACATTCCAAAACACAGCATGCAGTTTTGGACAGTGGCTCCTTACTGGGCCAGCTTTCTCTACTGTAAATAGCAAAAACACCCTACATTTTACTAAAATACATAAAGAGGTAATAATGTAGTTTAAGGTTTGAATTGAACGTACTGAAACAGAAAAAAAAATCAGTGTTTGATAGTGCACCATTTTGATGGGTTCCCCGGGGTGCAACCTGGAACTGGGGTACTGCTGAGCCCTTTGTCTTACCAACCTGGGTTCCCTCTCACACTGTAATGCTGTGAGAAGCTGCAAATCCCTCCAGGTCCTGCATTCACACAGCCATCCACAGGCAGGGGCACACCCAGCTGACTTACATGAATGCTTTCACCAGCCACTCCTGAACCAACAATAGAGAGGCTCCAGCAACTCCCCCCAGCTCCCCAGTCTAGGACCAGAGCTGTACCGTCCTGCCCTGGTCAGAAGCCTGACCAGTGTACATTTATTATCCAGTCCACCTCTTCTTTAATGTAGAGTGGACATACACCAGTTTTTGTTCAATGAGCAGATTTCCTATGCACTTCAAGCAAGGAAGATTTCCTATGCACTTGTGATAAATGAAGGGGGAGGGGTAGCCCCCGTTTATGAACACCCAGCCAGCCAGATAGCTGTAAAATAGCCTCTTGGTGTCTGTTCTCTGCTTGCTTTACCAGAAAGGGTTAACAAGCCCACAGATAAAAGAAAAGGAGTGGGCACCTGACTAAAAGAGCCAATGGGAAGGCTAGAACTTTTAAATTTGGGAAAGAAACTTTCCCTTTGTCTGTTGTTCTCTGGGCTGCAGGGACACGGAGCAGTAATGCTGTAACCAGCTTTAAGCCAGGTATGATTATAGATTATCAATTCATACCTCGAACTTACTTATCTGGAGCCTCAGATATGTAAGTAAAATTAGGGAATGTCTAAAAAGACACGATTAGGGTTATTTCTTTTATTTCTTATTGGTTTGTGGACTCCTCTGTGCTAACCCCAGATGCTTTTGTTTGCTTGTAACCTTTAAGCTGAACCCCCAAGAAAGCTATTTTGGGTGCTTGATTTTTGAAATTGCTCTTTTAAAATCTCGCATGAACCTAAATTCCAGATGTATTTTTTTCTTTTTGTTTTTAATAAAATGTACCTTTTTTAAGAACAGGATTGGATTTTTGGTGTCCTAAGAGGTTTGTGCATATGTTTGATTGTCTAGTGGCAACAGCTAATTTCCTTTGTTTTCTCTCTCAGCTTTTCCCCGGGGGGAGGGAGGGTGTGTGTGTGTGTGTGTGTGTGTGTGTGTGTGTGTGTGTGTGTGTGTGTGTGAGAGAGAGAGAGAGAAAGGGCTTGAGGGTACCCCACAGGAAGGAATTCCCAAGTGCTACTTCCTGGGTTCAAAGGGGTTTTTTTGCATTTGGATGGTGGCAGCGTTTATCAAACCAAGGTCAGAGAAAAGCTGTAACATTGGGAGTGTAATACAAGCCTGGAGTGCAAGCATTAATTTTTAAAATCCTTGCAGGCCCCCACTTCCTGCACTCGGAGTGACAAAGTGGGGATTCAGCCTTGACAACACTGTTTTAGGTAAAAAATAGAAAAGAGATTTATTAACTACAGAAAGATCGATTTTTAGTAAGCATACAGATCAAAGTTGATTACCTAAGAAATTAAAGTAAAAATGCAGTCTGAGTTGTATAGACTAGACAGGATTTGAATCAAGCAGTGTCTCACCCTGATAGACAGTACGTACACAGGCTAGAAATCCCTTCAGCCTGAGACCACCTCTGCAATTCAGTGTTTTTCTAGGTGTTGAGTTGTGGGGGAAGTGAGGACATTTGATGGGTCCCCCGGGGTGCAACCTGGAACTGGGGTACTGCTGAGCCCTTTGTCTTACCAACCTGGGTTCCCTCTCACACTGTAATGCTGTGAGAAGCTGCAAATCCCTCCAGGTCCTGCATTCACACAGCCATCCACAGGCAGGGGCACACCCAGCTGACTTACATGAATGCTTTCACCAGCCACTCCTGAACCAACAATAGAGAGGCTCCAGCAACTCCCCCCAGCTCCCCAGTCTAGGACCAGAGCTGTACCGTCCTGCCCTGGTCAGAAGCCTGACCAGTGTACATTTATTATCCAGTCCACCTCTTCTTTAATGTAGAGTGGACATACACCAGTTTTTGTTCAATGAGCAGATTTCCTATGCACTTCAAGCAAGGAAGATTTCCTATGCACTTGTGATAAATGAAGGGGGAGGGGTAGCCCCCGTTTATGAACACCCAGCCAGCCAGATAGCTGTAAAATAGCCTCTTGGTGTCTGTTCTCTGCTTGCTTTACCAGAAAGGGTTAACAAGCCCACAGATAAAAGAAAAGGAGTGGGCACCTGACTAAAAGAGCCAATGGGAAGGCTAGAACTTTTAAATTTGGGAAAGAAACTTTCCCTTTGTCTGTTGTTCTCTGGGCTGCAGGGACACGGAGCAGTAATGCTGTAACCAGCTTTAAGCCAGGTATGATTATAGATTATCAATTCATACCTCGAACTTACTTATCTGGAGCCTCAGATATGTAAGTAAAATTAGGGAATGTCTAAAAAGACACGATTAGGGTTATTTCTTTTATTTCTTATTGGTTTGTGGACTCCTCTGTGCTAACCCCAGATGCTTTTGTTTGCTTGTAACCTTTAAGCTGAACCCCCAAGAAAGCTATTTTGGGTGCTTGATTTTTGAAATTGCTCTTTTAAAATCTCGCATGAACCTAAATTCCAGATGTATTTTTTTCTTTTTGTTTTTAATAAAATGTACCTTTTTTAAGAACAGGATTGGATTTTTGGTGTCCTAAGAGGTTTGTGCATATGTTTGATTGTCTAGTGGCAACAGCTAATTTCCTTTGTTTTCTCTCTCAGCTTTTCCCCGGGGGGAGGGAGGGTGTGTGTGTGTGTGTGTGTGTGTGTGTGTGTGTGTGTGTGTGTGTGTGTGTGTGTGTGTGTGTGAGAGAGAGAGAGAGAAAGGGCTTGAGGGTACCCCACAGGAAGGAATTCCCAAGTGCTACTTCCTGGGTTCAAAGGGGTTTTTTTGCATTTGGATGGTGGCAGCGTTTATCAAACCAAGGTCAGAGAAAAGCTGTAACATTGGGAGTGTAATACAAGCCTGGAGTGCAAGCATTAATTTTTAAAATCCTTGCAGGCCCCCACTTCCTGCACTCGGAGTGACAAAGTGGGGATTCAGCCTTGACAACACTGTTTTAGGTAAAAAATAGAAAAGAGATTTATTAACTACAGAAAGATCGATTTTTAGTAAGCATACAGATCAAAGTTGATTACCTAAGAAATTAAAGTAAAAATGCAGTCTGAGTTGTATAGACTAGACAGGATTTGAATCAAGCAGTGTCTCACCCTGATAGACAGTACGTACACAGGCTAGAAATCCCTTCAGCCTGAGACCACCTCTGCAATTCAGTGTTTTTCTAGGTGTTGAGTTGTGGGGGAAGTGAGGACAAAGCTATGATGTCACCTCAGTCCAGGCACCAGCAAATTTCAAGGACATTTAGAATCCAAATTATGAAGCCTGAGCACATGTTTTATATTTTTACAAAGAATGTTTGGTACCTGGAGCCTGCAGGAGTGCACTCATGGGGTGAGATTCTCATCCCCGCTCTGTCCCCTTTATGCTGAATAAAAGGGCTGGAGCAATGTAAAGGGGCTCTAAATAAAACCCACCCGTTCCAGCTCTGGGAAAATTCCCACTGCCCCTAGAACTGACCTCCTTGCAAGCCCTGGAGTAGGGGATATGCTGGGTTGGGGCTGGAGGCAGGAGGGCTGTATCAGATGCTAGAGTGGAGATGGTTGGAGCTGCAGAATCCCAGGGCTGTCTGAATTAAGTCCGGAACCACTTCAGCCCCTAGTGAAACCCAGAATCAGGAAGGTAAGCAAAGGTAGCTTAAAGCCACCTTTAGCTCCCCATCCCACTAGGGTATGAATTGTGCTGTTCCTCTTGGAGGTGCTGCACAGATTTTCACTCTTTAGTTTCATGCTGAAAATGAGGATCTGATTCATAATTCACCTTCTGTAGTTATTTACACCCATGAAAAGTGAGTGTAAATGCTACCTAAATGGAACACACCCACTTTGCACTAGGATAAATGGCTACACAAGTTGCAAGGCAACAGTGAATTAGATGCTGAATATTCAGCATCTCTGCTTTCTTTATTGAAATCTAGTGGTTTCCTTAGTCCCTTCAGTTGTCACTTTCTTTTTACCTGACCAACAAATACCCCTTGCTTAAAAATAGGAAATTCTGCTGAATTGAAACAGCTGCCTCTTTTCCCAGTGTTTGTATTATCGCCTAAGATTTGAGGACAATATCAAGCTCTTGCTTTCATTGGAATTATTCTCGAAGAGTAAATTTTAAAATACCTTTCATTACACTTAGTGAAGGTAAGACATGAGTACTGTTTTAATCTTCTAGATGGTCTTGCGGATTAAAATTAGATTTATACATTTGCATAATACAAGTAATGTTGTGAAAGAAAGCATTTTGAGTATGTAAGAGATAATTGGATTTGTACGAGTTGCCTTGGGACAGCCCTTATTGAATTTAGCCAGCACTAGACATTATACCAGTGAAGCATTTTGCATTTTTATGTAGTAGTGCAATAGGATTTAAATTTTATGTACAATTAGCCTTGTATTGATATATAGTTTGTAGGTAGGTTTAGGCAATAAAGCTGAGTGTAAGTCTCTAGTGTAGCTTTTTGTTTGGTGTGAGGGAAGGGAATATAGCAGGTAAAATTGAGGGCCAGTCAGATTTCTAATAGGATCCAGTGGTATTGAAAGGATTTCAGTAGTTCCCATCCAGTTGCCTGAAGCACTGATATTCAATGGTTCTTCTCCGGTTAAAGCTTTTCACACACAAAAGCAATGCAGAATAGGGGATTGACATCTCTTGTGACAACACTAATGACCGCTCTTAAATTTTAATTTTTCCCCAATTACTTGCCTCTAAACACTGTGGAATTTGAGCAAAGAGCTGAGGGCATAAAATTTATTAGCTGAGGGCATAAAATACAGTGCCAGTATTACACATTGTGTATTAATAAGCAAACCTTATATAATAATTTCCTTGAATATGTGCAGCAATATAGAAATATTAATTTAGAAAATTATTATTAACACAGATTTATCCACTTACACATGAGATCACACCAACACAGCGGCAGGACTGGAATGCCTCCATAGCAATGCACTTGCTTACACTGCCTGCCGACATCTCTTGGTGTTTTGTAACGCTTCTACACAGCCGACAGGACGACAGAGTGACATGATTAAATATGACACACTGATGTTTTCCACAGAATTAACTTTTTAAAATATTCACTTTCTTTTTTATAGGTGTTGGGTAAACCAGGTAGTGATCACTCAAGCCAAAACAAACGAACTTATGACTCTAGGAGACTGTAAAGTACATGTCTTTTCCTGAGTTGCGGGGAGGGGACAAGAGTGGGGGACAGTGTCAGAATTCAAGTCACTCTCCTCTAAGTGTCATGTTTAGTCGCATGACACTTCTTTAAGTCACATTTCTTTTTAAAACTAACCTCTGCAGTGACGACTTCAAAACACTTGACAACGTTTGGGCAGCTTATTCTGCTCTTTATATTCTGCTCATTAGATTCATCTCATTGTTACCTTGTGCCCCCTCTATCTGTTGCTGTATCTACCTCTTGTTTCTCATTATATACTTTAGATAGTAGGCCCGTGGGGGACTCCCCGCCGTTACCATCACTGTTCTTTCCCAGCTTGAGAAATTTGGTATTTCACTGTTTGCTGCAGATCACCAAACATTTAACAACAACAAAACACTTATGAGAAACTTTTTAACATTTTTTTTCAAGTGGCACTAAGAATGCAAAAAGGGGAATATCCTGTGACTAGTCTTTGAATTCATGTGAAGTGCTTTTTGAGATGCAGGAGAGAGAAGGTCATTCATGGGGGAAAGTGTTGCCTCCCTCTGGGACAAGGAACCTCTTTCGTCCTAAATATTGTAGCATTTGTCGTAGTTCAGGGCTAACTGCCCAACAGTCCCCTCTTCTGTTCTCTTCTGAGTACACCCCCTCCAGATCTTAGGCCTTGAATCTTCACCTCTCTGGGGCAGGATCCCACTTTTTTTCACTATTAGACCAAGCCCAGGGCTGCAGCACCCTGTGTATCAATTGTGCTTATCCAGAAGGCCCTACTGGACTCGGTACCTGTAGTTCGTCCTTCCGGGAGCTGTGATGAGTGGCAAATATAGTGACCCCACACAGCCTTTGTAAAACAAAGTATTGTTTAATCTTAACAGCAGGAACAATCAAAACATAAATAAATTATTTTAAAAATAATAGTTTATATGCATGACTTATCTTTCCTCAAGGCTTGGGTAAATATATCTTACCCAGACCCCCAACTTCTGGAGTCTAGGTGTCAGTCTGCTCCCCATCAGTTTGAGTCATTTTCCCCCTTTCCTTCAAGCACACCCTTTTGAATGTAGCCAAAGGTCTTTGTTCTCTCCTGTTATCTCCTGAGCCTGGTTAAACCTGTTGGCAGCTCAGCAAGATGTCCAAGGTGGACTTTAAAGCTAATGAGTCTGCATGGTCTCTTATCCCCTGAAGTGTTTGGTGGGTGATGTTTGAATTTCAGGAACCACCCCTTTTTCCTGCGTGCATTTCCTGACAAGCCAGCTAGAGAATTTACATAATGTATGCATACAGTCAGCAACACGGTGACCCAGTCAAGATACAGTATTCATAAATTATAGGCAGCTCCAAATCCGTTCCACTTGTGTTTTCCTCTCTCTTTTGAGAAATCACTTCACTTTGAAGAGATCTGCATTAATGACAGGATGTTCTTTGGGGCATTTTTTTCAGCACAGGATATGTTTGAAGGTTTCATTCAGTGGGGGTGTTTTTCCTAATATAGTTTTATATCATTTCCAATTCTATTTCTTTGACTGTCCTTCTTGGAAATGTGATGGTGTTGCTGAATTTAAAGTACTTGGTTTGTTTTGCTAGCTTGGATATGTTTACCTCAGGGTTCCCAATGAAAAGCTGATGGGGAACGCTCCTCTTGTCTTCCAATGGCATATTGAAGTTATGTCAGGTAAAAACCTTTCAGAAAAGTTAAAGCTCAGTTCCCATAAGTAATACACTTTCATAGTAAGTTTGCTCTTTAAGGTGAGCCAAAATAGGTCTCTTGGGTATATTAGATTTGCTGTGAAGACTAAGGCCTAAGCAGTAACTAATCGCAGCCTCAAGGAAATCTACATTTTGACACTGTTCAAAACCAATATTTTTCTTGAATCCAAATGTCCTCAAGTGCAAGATTACATCAGGATCTCATTCTGAGAATGACGTTTTGGAGTGGAGGGAAGCTTGAGAACATACTGGTGAATACTGGCACCTCCCAGAAGGTGGGAGAGAGAATGTGGAGGCAGTGTGTATTAAGTCCTAGAAGTATAGAAGTCTTTTAAGTGCTTTTTATGTAAGAAGGCAAATGTTCAAACATCATTTTTATGTTCTTGTCTTTTTGTTTTAATTTCAGAAGCCTTCAAGTGTGGGACTAGGGTCTCTTTCATTGCAGTTGTGGACAAAATGTAGAGACAGTTTGTGGATCATAGATTGGAGTCAAGGGAAAAACCTGGCAAGGCCTCCTCCAATAATTCTGTGAAATTCACAAGGTTACTTTATATTCTGCAAAATCGTTTACCATATTAATGGCCCAAAATAACATTCAGCTACAGCCCTGGCTTACTAGGAAGTACATTGTGCATCTATTTTTTTAAGTTTTATTGTTTGCAGTGTCAACATTATACATTATTGGAATTTGAACTACAAACTGGTACATTTTTGAAAGCCCACTGTCTGAGGGCTACCAGGAGGAATTCAGCATTGGTTTTGATCTTTTAAAGACCTGTGGTGTTGGGGTTATTAGGCATATATATATATGAACCAGAGTTCTTCCATGTTTAAACTCTGTCCTTCCATGTTTAACTCTAATCGACCTCAAGAGCCAAGGACAGGAATTGGAATGTGTAAATAACCAGTTACCTATTACGACCTTGTTTATAACCAGGTCCTAAGCAATAATGATGAGGTTTGCATGTTTCTAGCTGGAGGAGGGGTGGTAAACTAAGGGTAAATAGAACCAAATGATTGTTTAGAGGAATGTTACTAACAAGCTAGATTTATAGCCCCAGAATGATTTAACGGCTTAAATGTATAAACATGTCTTCGGTAGAGAGGGGAGGAGGAGTGGGGGGGTGGTACAGGGGGAGAGGTGGGGGCTTAGTTGTAAGGTATAAGAAGAGAGAAGCTGTTTTTTACTGGTGTGCTCGATTTGAGACTTGCCTGTCTCCTTGCACCACTTTGAGATCTCAAATAAACTTTGATTGTTTCTCCACCCCGGTATGTTTATTGGCGCGAAGCACGCCGGCCAACGAACCCCCGACTGTTGCTGTCCTCGGGCCTCTGTGCCTGCAACAGTGGGGTTGGGCTTTGGTAACCAGGCAGACTGCCTCTCTCCTCCTTCCACTAAAATGTGTTAACATGCATGACATTAGAGTTAGGGAGGTACAGCACTTACAGTATACCTTCTATATTTTCAAGGGATGATATCTTTTACTATAAATTTATCTGGCCATGTCATCATTTGTACTACTACATTATTCTATTATATTGTATTCTTATTGTTGTTATGATGTCGCGATATTAATTTATATATAAACCTCCCATGTATCAAGATTGTGTACAGTCTCACAGCAGTACAACAAACACATGACATAGATTCAAAAATAACTATGAAAATAATGTTTTAAGCCTAACCTTGAAATACTGGGCCTGATTATCAACTGCCCTGCGCCTTTTGTAGTCATTTACATCTGTGCAATGTAAAACTGGTTTCAAACACTACAAAATCAGAATTTTCCATTCATGTAAGTCCTGATCAAAAGCCCATAGAAGTCAGAGGAGGGGCTCCCATTGACACCAGTGTGCTTTAAATTAGGATCAGTTGCCAGTTGGTAGTGTTTTATACTCACTTTGCACATATGTCATTAACTAGCCAAGGGGGAACACAATGAGGAATGAGGCCCAATAATTAAATCACAAGTACGGAGGACAAAATGAGTAGCTACAGTTTGGAGTCAGATAGGAAAGTGCCTTCGGCTGGCATATTGCGTGAGGGTGTCCTTGACACAGTGATTAAGCTAAATAGTCATTTGTTTTCTAGTCAGTTGTGTATATATGTGTAATGTCACTTTATGTTTATTAAAACTGGTAGTTACCATGTACTTGCTTATTAATATGGGGAAATCATGTTTGGAATTTTTAAAAAACACTCTTAAACCTGCACTGTGGCCCACCTTTAATAGGCTATCCAAAGTCTTAAAATGACTTTAAAGCATCCCCGACATTTCCAGTACAGCTTTGTTCAAACATCAATAAAAAAATCCACCCTCTACTAGAAAACAGAATTTTGCCTGTCACTTAGGTGGCTGCTTAGGATGGGTGTTACTCTACATTAAGAATAGCAGAGAGAGAAAAACTTTAAAAAGTTATTACTGCCATTATAAAAATAAGTATTTACACACTAGGTAATAATGTCTGTAAAAAGTAAAGTGTATCCATGCATTCTAAGTTCTCCAGACTTCTTAACTTCCTTTCCTAACATTTTGTATAATGTGGTTGTGTGGAACATTTTGTAAAATCTGGAGTGGAACACACATTCCATGTTCCACTCCAGATTTTCTTATGTTTCAGTGGTAGATGAAATGATTCCATATTGTAAAGCACTTTGGGATTTTTCAAAATGAATGGCACTGTGTAAATGTAAAATATTGTTGTTATTTACTTGCAAGCTGCTAAACTTTGGCAAGTGGTTCTGGACTTTCAAGTAAATGTTATGGGCCCAGTTCTGGATCTCTTATGTACTCACCAGAAAATGCACAAGTCTGGGTTTATCTTGACAAGGATTTAAAGTTGTGTAGTTAATAAGAATGTGTTAGCTAACATGTTATAACATATTTGTAATGTGGTATATACTGGTCCTTGAAGGCCAGAGGGGGATGTCTCAGGGGGTCAGGCTACCATGTTGCTGGAGTTCTGGGGCTGACAGAGATCCACGGAACAACACTGGCAGGTGTTAAGAGAAAGAAAGTGGTCCTGAGGTGACAGTTGGAGTCTGAAAAAAAACCAAGTTACTGTTCTCTTTAGGACCCAGGACCAGGAGCCTTGTGTTGCAGATCAGGGGGAAAAAAAGAACTCCTTTCTCTGCCTCCTCTAAGCATGACAAGCTAAGAAGGATTAATATCCCTCTTCCCTCCTAATGGGGGTGATGCTAGCATGGAGAGGTCTGCTTACTGACATCTCCCATCCATGGAGAATGTGATAGACTCATTTGAATGTCTCCCCAACTTTGGAGGAGGGTTGAAAACCCCCACCTCAGCAGGAAGGCTGGGAGTTGGGGGCGGGACTGGTGGCAGAGCAATTTCATTGCACGTTTATATTGAATGACCTTCTTGCCCGTCTGTGGGGGACAGGGGAGCTGGGTGTAAGCATTTTAAAGGGCCAGCTCAGAAATGCTGGTTAAGTGAGGCTGCCTGCTACAAAATTAAAAACGTTTAGTATAAACAAGGCAGATCAGACTTCTAACATGTGCTAGGTGGTTGAATTTGAGCCTAGGCTTCACCATGAAAAGGTTTTCCTTCTCCCAGTCTCACACTCTTTGTCTGCCTTGACTGTTTAGACTGTAAACTCTAAAGTGGGGACTGTGTCTTATGTGCATGTCTAGTGCCTAGCACAATGAGACCCTAATTTGAGTGGGCTGCAGGAAGGGCGGCGAGCACATCCCTTGTCCCGCGCCGCTTCCCGCAGGCCCCATTGGCCTATAGCAGCGAACCGCGGCCAGTGGGAGCCGTGATTGGCCGAATCTGCGGATGCGGCAGGTACACAAACCGGCCCGGCCCGCCAGGGGCTTTCCCTGAACAAGCGGCGGACTGGCTTTGAGAACCACTGATCTAGCTTGTACTATTATACAAGTTAATAGTTTAATGATTAAAGTTTAAATTGGTAGATGAAACCCTAGCATATTTGAATTAGCCCTTTTGAAGGTTGCAGTTTTATAGAGACGTCCTTTTCAGGAGCTGTAATCAGGGTGGTGCTTCAGATTATGCAAAGAAAACCACCTTCAGCTGTATGAAATAGGCTATTTATTTTAATAATGGATAAATTTATTTCAGGAATATTTAATAAAGCTCCTTTAATTTTGTAGTCTGAATGTTGTGTGAGGTCTTGGGGTGGATTATGGTTTTAACCAGTGGCAGTTTTAATATTCATGACAATGGGGCTTCATAACTTATCAATCAGGCAACAGAGAGACACAATATTTTCAATGATTCATAACATACTTTGTGTTGTCCTTCTCCTGGGTTAACATAATTGAATTAAGGTATAGAAGTCTAGTTAACTGTATTTGGAATACTTGAGTGGGTAATTCAGGATTAGTGGATATAATCTGTTCTATCTGCATCTCTGTAAACTGCACTACTTGTTTTTAATGTATATTTAATTAATTAAGAGTCAAATTCTGCCCTGAAATCATTGCCATTGTGTGCAGTTGAGGGCCAATTTTAGTATTCAGAAATATTTTTATAATAGTGTGTGGATTTTATTACAAGAAGTCTTGAAATGTTGTTGTTCGTTGTTAGTAAATCCTGAAAGCTGAACTTTAAAGATGTGAATAGCCCCACTAAAGTCAATTGAATTTTAAAGTTAAGTATGTGTGTCAGTATATGAAAGATCAGAGCCAAATGTTTTGAACCAAATGGCAAACATACCTGTTTCTTTGCATTTCCAGGGACAGTGTCATAGAATCGTAGAAATGTAGGACTGGAAGGGACTTCAGTAGGTCATCTAGTCCAGTCCCCTGGACTCAAGGCAGGAGTAAATAATAACTAGACCATTCCTGACAGGTGTTTGTCCAACCTGTTTTTAAAAACCTCCAGTGACGGAGATTCCACAACCTCCCTAGGCAATTTGTTCTAGTGCTTAACCACCCTGAAAGCGTGTTTTTCCTAATGTCCAACCTAAACCTCCCATGCTGCAGTTTCATTCCATTGCTTCTTTCCTATCCTCAGAGGCCAATGAGAACAATTTTTTACCCTCCTCCTTTTAACAACCTTTTTATGTACTTGAAAATTGTTATCATGTCTCTGCTCAGTCTTCTCTTCTATAGACTAAATAAGCCCAATTTTTTTCACTCTCTCCTCACAAGTCATGTTTTCTAGACCTTTTCTCATTTTTGCTGTTCTCCTCTGGACTTTCTCCAATTTGTCCACATCTTTCCTGAAATGTGGTGCCCAGAAATGGCCACTCCAGTTAAGGCCTAATCAGCGCAGAGTACAGTGGAGGAATTATTTCTCGTGTCTTGCTTACAATACTCCTGCTGATACATTCCAGAATGATGTACGCTTTTTTTGCAACAGCGTTACACTGTTGACTCATATTTACCTTGTGATCCACTATAATCCCCAGATCCCTTTCCGTAGTACTCCTTCCTAGGCAGTGTGTGTGCAATTGTTTGTTCCTTCCTAAGTGGAGTACTTTGCATTTATCCTTATTGAGTTTCATCCTGTTTACTGCTGGCCATTTCTCCAGTTTGTCCAGATCATTTTGAATTTTAATCCTATCCTCCAAAGCACTTGCAACCCCTCCCAGCTTGGTATCGTCTGCAAACTTTAGAATTGTATTCTCTATGCCAGGGGTGGCCAAACTTACTGACCCTCCAAGCCACATACAATAATTTTCAGAAGTTCAAGAGCCACTAGACATGCACAAACTGCCCCGCAGGGTGGCGCCTGCCAGGGTGTGGGGCTATTGCCCCAACGGCCCCCTGTGGGGCTAAAGCCCCTAGATCCCCCTCCCCACAGGGCAGAAGCCCTGAGCTCCCCACTCCCAGTCTGATAGATGGAGAATGGGGGGGGGGGGAG
Organism: Emys orbicularis; assembly: GCF_028017835.1. Lineage (NCBI taxonomy): Eukaryota > Metazoa > Chordata > Testudines > Emydidae > Emys > Emys orbicularis. The sequence continues at coordinate 124,617,734 of NC_088685.1, read as the reverse complement.
AGCACAGGAGGCTCCGCATACCGCACTTTAACTGTAAAAGAGCCACATGTGGCTCACGAGCCATGGTTTGGCCACACCTGCTCTTTGCCATTATCTAAATCATTATGAAGGTTAAAAATTATGAAGATATTGAACAAAACTGAACCCAGGACTGATCCCTGTGGGACCCCATTTGATCTGCCCTTCCAGCTTGACTGTGAACCACTGATGATTACTCTTCGGGAATGGTTTTCCAACCATTTAAGCATCCACTTTATAGTAGTGCCATCTAGGTTGTGTTTCTGTAGTTTGTTTGAGTAAGTCATGCGGGTCACTATCAAAAGCCTTACTAAAGTCAAGATATACCACATCTACCGCTTCCCCCCTATCAACAAGGCTTGTTACCCTGTCAAAGAAAGCTATGAGGTTGGTTTGACATGATTTGTTCTTGACAAATCCATGTTGACTGTTACTTATCACCTTATTATCTTCTAGGTGTTTGCAAATAGATTGCTTGATTATTTGCTCTATTATCTTTCTGGGTATTGAAGTTAAGCTGACTGGTCTGTAATTCTCCAGTCTGTAATTTTCTCTTTTTCTATTGCATGAGTTTTCAGATTTTGTAAATGTTTATACTTTTATAACTGTATTTTTGTGTAACACATTTTACTTTTAACATTGATTACACATTTATGGTTTAAGAGATATTTCTAAACCATCATAATATTATAGTTATTTCAGAGTCAAATAAAATATGATGTTGATTACCTGGCTTCAATGAAATAACAAAATATCCATAGCTCTTCCTCTACAGGATAAAGACATAATTATATATTCATTTTCATTAACTATTTATTTAATAAATTTTGTATTTCTTTTATGTTTGTAAATTGTCTGTGAACCATTTGAGATTTTCTGTTGTTTGAATTTATTTGCCAAATAATTTATGCAACAAATGCTTAGCTCTAGGTGGTTTGTGAACAGTTCATTACAGGTATTCAGTACTCAAAAACTGAGCTGTTTTGATTTTTCCTGTAGGTCACATGGTATTTTTTACCCAATTGGATATGAATAAATTTATATAATGAGGTTTCCAGTTCAAATATTTACATTTACAAAATAACAAAATTCACTTTGTGTAAATTATCTCAAATATTTAAATTAACTGTCTCTGCAAACTTGCCTGCCTATAAGTGCATTTGCTATAATAGTCATGTAAAGGGCATACAAGATGGGGAAGAACAGAGCTGTAGAAAATTCATTAAACTCGTAATATGATATTTATGAATTATTGTTTATAGCATATGCCTAGCGCTAATTCATGCTGCTAGAGAAAAACTATGGAGTGAAGGTTGAGAATACATTTCAGTAATTTAAGGGCTAAATAATTTACAGAGATGTTATATTTATCTTAAAACCAAGTATTCCAAATGCAAGAAAATACAGAGTTACGGTCATACTTAAAATGAGTATGAAAATGTACACTTAGGGTACCCAAACAACTTTGACTCTTTCCTGTAGTGATGTCAGACAGTTTTAGTGTTTGTAGTCTCAGATTAAATTACATTGATTATTAAAGAAACATTTTGATAGTTTTTCTTTCATGTTACTAAAGGGCACAGTTAGGGTTACATAGGCACCATAATCGTACATTTCCATGCCTTAACATATTTGCATTTTTTCTGAGTGTAACACTAAATCTGAATTTCCTGGGTTCACAGTGCTTGCTTTGGGGATAATTATAACATCCCTGTATTGTATTTAAACTCTAAATTACTGATATGTACTCTCAATCTTAACTCCATTTTCACATAGGTTTTTTTTATTTTGGAATTTCTTTGGTTTTTATTACTAAAATTATCATATATGAATACTGATAAGGAAACACAAAGAGAATGCTACCCTGTATTATTTCTAATGATTTGCAGATTACTAGTTTCTCTCCTAAATATATATATATATTTTTTACATTTTAAGGGCAAGCTCACTAGTCCACAAGAGCAATGGAAAGCATCCAGAATGCAGTGGCAGTTAAATTGGGTTTACATCTGCTTGGTATTGTCAGAGCAACAAATTTAGCTCACAATTTGCAACTGTTCAGAGAGCTGTGTGAAAAGAGAAGAGGGGCAGTCCCTGAGTCTTGAAGTATTTGTTCTTTAAAGTCTCCCTCTGTGCTTCTACCTCACTTGTCAAGGTGTGCTGCCTAAGAGTGTATTAAGTATGCTGCCTAAGCATTGACACTTGAGCTAAGTTATCTGCCACTGAGAACTCTTGACACATCCCCACTTTTCTTCATACCACTGACTCATTATAACCAATAAAATTGTTGCTAGCAAATTTGCTGTAGAGAAAGGGTAGTGATTGGTTAAATTACCTCTGGTATCACAGTGGCCTCACTTTAGTTACTGTTACTAGTGAGCTGTTGACCTGACCCTTGCTTGTAGCTTATATAATCCTAACAATTAGTCACAGCAATCATTAATAACTTAACATAATTACAATTTCTTCAAATAGAGCCTATGCACAAGATTTCAATGAATTTAACTGTGTGGAAAGTTTGAAGTGTCTATGTTCTGTTATTAAGATAATTTAGAACAAAGAAAAGATTGACACATGAGCTAACTGTCTAAAGGGCCATTTTAAAATTTAATTTTAACTCATAAATGAATTATAACATTTTATTTGTAACTTCTTGGGAAATTCATTCTGCATTCAAACAGTACGTGTGGTAATTTGGGGGAGGATACATGCTGTGTTCTTTATATAAAACAAAGAGGTTGAATCTCTGCTTTGAGTGCAATATGGAATTCACTCTTCACTATGGAGTCATGAGTGGCAATTCTATAATATTTAAGACACGGATTTAAAAGTCCAATGCATTATCAATTAAACAGTTACAGTATTGTTTTGAAAAAAGAAAAGGAAAATAAAATAATGTCAAGTCATTTTTAATAGCAAAATAAAGGTCATAGAAAAATCGTATCACTGTGAAAACATGTATGTTACATAAAGTTTTTAAAAGATGGAATATACGAATAGCTCTTTAGAATTTTTGAATGGTAAACATATAGGGTGGAAAGGGTTATGTTTGAACTCCCTAATTCTCTTAGAAATTGGCTTAGATTGCACATTAAAAATGTACTTAAAAATATTTATTAAATAGGAAATTAGATAGCAGCAAGATCTTCAGCCCTTGGGAGAATTTACATGAGAGCACCTACTATGAAAATAAAAAGTTTTCACCTGATGCTTCTCAGCCTGTTTGGATAGTGGCCAGATCTGCTGTATTGCTTAAAAACACATCATCTCAAACCTCAACATATTTATTTATCTTTAAATAGGTATATAGCAACCCTCATTTGCTTTATCTTGCTGTTTTCTAATTATGCATGTTCTTGTCTGTAATTCTCCCCCTCATTATATGTTCTTCTGAATCTTTCATTCTTTTTAGTTAGGGAACAATAGCTGAACCATTTCAGCATATATGTTAGTCTTCTGTTCATTTCTGTGATAGGGGATTATGCTTTGTGTTTGATTGAGCCTCTTCAGCTCCGAATAGCTCTAGGATAGACGTTCTTTCTGTTTGCATCCTGATGTGTCTGTGTGTTTTATGTGCCACAACACGTAAATCTCAATAAAATATACATTTAAACACTCCAAAATTGAAGAGGTGAAAGCTTTAAAATGAGAAATAGAAGTTTCATTTTAGGTGGTTTTATGAAATTAACTATCTTTTAAACTGCTCATGAGACTGGATATTGCTGAATATTTGCTGTCCAGAAGTCCAGAGGATATGAAGCTCTTATTACATCTGAACTTGTAAATTTCTCCTTTGTAATAAAACTCTTTCACCGTGAACAATTTAATGTTAACACTTCATAAGGGAAGATAATAAGTTCTAAGTGCATCTAAGTAACGATTTTCAAAGTATCTCTATAAATCAACAGCAATGGAAGTTCATAAGGTCTCAAAGGAAAGGGAACTTATGTCCATTGAAATGAATAATCTGTAAACTACCAATAACTCACACTCTTATTGGGACAAGTAATTTCTTTGATAGGAAACTTACTGTTAGAATGTTGAAACAATTGGATGATTAACTAGAATGGCAACTTGTACACATGAAATTTTATTATATCAAATGATTTATGTTATTCTCCTTCCTGCAGCCCTAGCAATTGTTGTAAATCTTAAATAGTGTTTTAATCCTCAGGGCATACTGTAGAGTTGAACCTAAGCTTTGGGATTCTTCTGTGCAGAAATGAAATCTTACCCTAGCCAAAATGCTGTTGTATGGGTCCTCAGACATAGCACTTTGATAGGAAGTGGCAGATAGCAAGTTATTTTGCCATTGTTCACTTGGGCCCCAATTTTCTTTAAAGAAAATTATTAATTTGCCATAAAAATCAAATTTAGGGTGGGATTTTCAAAAACACGCAGCCTTTGCCTAACTCTGCTTCCAGTTGAAGCCAATGAGACATTTCCTCTTGACCTCAATGGGAGCAGCATTAAGCCAATGCTAACCAGTTTTGAAAATCCCACCTCTGAATTTTAGTTAAAGCCTGTCAGATTGGAACCCCTGCCTACAGGCCACAGTGCCAAAAAGCAGATCAGGGTTGGAAGACCGCATATGCCACCTAGACCCCAACTCTGTCTAGAGCCAAATAGCACAGCCAGAAAGTGGGCAGAATGCCTGGAGGGCAGAGAGATTATGCAGCACATCTCCCACATAGCCTCTGCCAGTGATGACCCGCGGAAATCCCATCCAAAAGTTGAAGTTTTTTGTCGAGGGCTTGTATTCCATTTCTGGTGCTCATGTGCTTAAGATCAGAATGTTTTGGCCAGCAGTGTCCATCTGCCTGTGCCCTGTGTGCCTTGCATACCCTCACGCAAGGGCACAACTGGAGTAGCAGGGTCTATTGTCCCTCAGTTCCTTGTTTCCACTCAGGGCTGCGAGATAGAACTGTGAGCCGTGTTCACTGTCTCTTGCACACTTGTGGACCAGACTATTTTTTATTGTATATAATTCTCCATCTACCTGTAGTGTTAGATTTAGTACTTAGTTAGTTTAGGCTTTGTTAGGTTTGTGTTTGGCTATTTTGTTTGTTTAGGATAAATGGTATCAGGCTTCAATCCCTGTGGCTAAACCCAAATTGTCAGGAATTTAATACCTCATGTGAGGTGGCTACACGCCTCAATGATGGACATCTGAGCTCTTTACTCTGCTTTGGTGGAGGGCATACCTGAAAAATGTTCTCTTTGTTGTTCATTTTCTAAATATACACAGAAGGCAAGAGAGGCTCACCTGAAGTTTTTTCTTCTTTACAAGTTGATGAGATCTGTTTCCGATCCAGATAAATAAGATCAGCTGAGCTTACCTACCAAGCCCTCTGATACAAAGGGTTTTGAGGAAGCTCAGTCAAGAGGCTTCAGTAATGATCTAGGTAGCATCAGCTTGGCTCACACAGTTCTGGTACTCAGACCTGATGTAGCTTTCTGTTCGACCTCCAGTAACATTATCTCTGCTCCAGACATAATTTTCCAGAGCCACAAGAAAACTTTCCATTCAGACCCAACCTCTTTACATCTCACACCTAGGTAGTGGCTGGCTGATGAACATTAAGAGAAGTTGTTCAGAAGTAAGAGAGGAATATTCACAATATTCTAGTCCAGAAAAGACTCCACAAGAGTGACCTATGTGGCCATGTGGAAAATATTCCAGAGCAACATCATCTCTCTCTCCCACAGAGATTCAAATTCCTCCCATTTTAGACATCCTGTTGTCATTGCAAAGCTCAGGAGTTTCCATTAGCTCTGTAAGAGTGCACCTAGAGACTATGTCAACTTACCACTACCCCCCCTATGCAGTGTCACACGGTATTCTCACACCTGACAGTTGCTAAGTTCCTAAAAGGCTACTACACATATTTCCTCCAGTACATGTATTTCCTTCCCTACCCCATGGAATCTCACTGTGGTTCTAGATAGGTTGATGGGTCCCCCTTTTGAACTCTTGACCTCATACTCTTTATATCGTCTTTCAATGAAGGTAGCTTTCCCAATGGCAATCACATCAGTTTGAAGGGTAGGGGAGATGCAAGCACTCGTGGAGGGTCTACCATACACTTTGTTCTACAAGTCACACTTAGGCTCCACCCAAAATTTCTACCCAAGGTGATCTCTGACTTCCATATAAACCAGATGATCCTTTTGCCTGTCTTGTTCCCTAAGCCACATTCTAACCAAGAGGTAGCTGGATTTCATACTTCGGATGTGCTCAGACCCCTCTTCTTCTGTCTTGATAGAACTGGATTGTTCCTGGTCTCCCCAAGGTTGTTTATTGCTTTTGCAGAAAGGTGGAAAGGTCAGGCTATATCTTCCCAAACACTACTGAAATGGGTCTCTGATTGTATTAAATTATGTTATCAGCTAGCTAGTTTAGATTGTCCTTCGCAGGTCATAGCTCATTCAGCCAGAGCTCAGGCAGGTTCTGTGCTTCATGAGACGTGTTCCCAACTGTGAAATCAGTAGGGGATCAGTACATACATTTATGAAGCATTACTCCCGTGAGGAGGCATCTAGGTCTGATTCCAGTTTTGGCAGAGCTGTCTTATAGTTGTTATTTAGTTAGACTCAGAGCACCCATCTCTTTCCATCAGGTCACTGCTTGCAAGCCTTCAGAAGCGGAATATATATGGACAGACACTCAAAGAAGAGAGAATGGTTATTTACCCTACAGTAACTGTGATTCCTCAAGATGTCATCCATATATATTCCATGACCCAGTCTCCTTCCCTCCCTATAACACCTGGAGTCTGTTTTGATGACGGAACTGATTGATGGTTGGCCTTGGTCTGCCACAAGGCACTCAGAGCCAGGCATAGCTCCAACGGACATAGCTAGCTGGTCAAATGATTCCGATCTCTCATGCATAGGGTGAAGGCATGCTAAGAATTCAACACATCTTAAAGAACCACAGTTACTGAAGGGTAATTAAACATTCTTTATTACCTGCCTACCTGTCTGTGGGGGTGAATGACCCTAGTTCACAGTGATTGCCACTGGAATGATGAGGGTATAATTTACCCCCTCTGTGCAAGCGTACTTGAATCTAACCCCAACAATATCTGTTGAATCAGTTCTTTAGTTCTTTCACATCCACAATTATTAGCAAAACAGATGTATTCACATTTGAGACCAGAGATGAAATCATAGAAATAATAATTATAGGAACAAAAATATCTGGTTCTAAAACAGTTTAATTGATGATAATCTGGAAACTATTCACATGATACATCAAGGCTTCCTTACACAGAGTATCTTTGGAAGTAAGCCATTGTGAATTAAATAAGCCCCAAGTGTAACAGTAAATTATAAATTAATTAGTTTTGATGGCAAAAATTCAGAAGATGGGTAGGCAGCAGTTGGTACATATTTGTGTGACTACACACCCAAGACACTTCCTTCCTACAGGAATGGCAACACACACATCCCTGGGGGGAGAAAATCAATCCTGAAGGCACTTTGTAGGCCTAGTATAGGTGGCCATGATTCAGAAAGTCAGTTAGATCAGTGTATTTTACATTAACGTGCCAAGAGAACAAGATTGTTCCTCCTGTGTCAGGAAGCCCTGTGAGTGTGGAACTGGACAGTGTCACCCACAAAATTCCAACTGGCCACTTACCTGGTAGAAAGGTAAAAGACAATGGTGGACAGGCATGGCTAATTAGTTGACCCATGTGAATGGTGTGTGAATCTTTTCTTTCTCAAGTAGAGGACACTAGGCACAAATCATTTACAGTGCTTCTGAACAATGAAATAGCAATCTCTTCCTTCTACAGAATACTGGTAATAGGTGACTCTTTTTCAATCAATGAAGTGTGGGATATGGGGGCAGTTCCTATATGACTTTAATTCTCTACTTCTGGTAGCAAAGATAGTGAACATGTTGAGGAAAGAGAAAGATCCGTTTTGTCCTAATAACCCCCATTGGTCAAGAACAATATGGTTCTTCACCTCTTTAGTGATGGTGATGGCCTTTTCCACCAACCTGAAAATCAGGCCACATCTGATCACACAGAGCCAAGTTACCAGTCTGCATCAGAACCAGTATTCTTTTCCTTTTCACCATGGCTCCTGAGGCGGTGAAAAAGCTAGAGGCTGAGCATTTCTGAGCACGTGAATCAATGCCTTCTAAGCTACTCATGTGGAGTTGGCTAAAAGGGCAGTTTAAGTAACAGGTTCATAAGTCTGGTGGATCATTTTACATGCTTATCATGCAAACTTGCCACCTTATGGACCTGTCAGAGTTTTAATTACAAGCAGTTTCCTTCAAAGGTCATTTGGAAGCTTTTTCAGCATTCCATTAATACACTGAAAATAATAGAACTTTTTTGCAGTTCCATGTCATCAGACTTACATAGGTCTTGTTGCATATGAAATTCCCATTAAAGTGCTCCCTGTGTCATTGGATATTGATTATGGTCCTGGCTAAACTGACGAAATTGTCTTTTGAACCATATGGTACATGTAAACTCAAGTGTCTTATTTTAAAGGAAATTTTCTTGGTGTCAGTGGTGTCAGCATAAAGAGGACTGTCTGATTCTAGTATGATTGATCTACCTTAGACTAAACATTTCAAAGACAAGGCAGTGCTGCAGATTATTTTAAATTTCCTCAGAGGGTGCTGACAGAGTTCTGCTTTATTCAGTCGGTAATCCCTGACGATTATTTCCCAGGTTTACATGTCTATTCCAGAAAGACCTTTAACCAAAAGCTTGACGTTACAATGTCCTTTGGATTTTATCTGAAGGGTACTAAAGCCCTTACGTAGTCCAGCCCAGCTTTTTGTTTTGTTTGACACAGATGCTGCGACATAGATTTTGCTGTGTCTAATGGCTGTCTGTTTGCATTCATCATTGTTACAGCTTGACAGGCCTGCAGCATGAAGGTCATATCAAGTCCCAGTTCATATAAGGCAAACTTCTGATTTATTTCCATTCAGGAGGTTTGCAAGACAGCCACCTGGAGTTCTCTCCATATATTCAGTAAGGATTATTGGTTTGAATCAGATACTAGGTAAAAGTCAGGATCCGGTTAGTCTGTGTTACAGAACTTATTAGAGTGTGCAGACTTTCCTGCACCCTAGTAATTTTGTTTTGGAGATGACAATGTTCATTGTTCCTTCTGCTGCTTGTTTTGACAGGTATATATATAAACCTATAAATCTGTTATGGGAGATATCTCCTCTCCTCCCACCCCTTCTTCTTGTTCCTTTGGAGTGAAGGAAAGGAATTTCACAGCTTCATTTTCATTGTTCTGTATTAAGCTTTTAGCTTCCTTTAGGAAAAAAGGGCCTTGGAACAATTACTGATGATTCTGTAGCATCTGCTCTATTTTTAAATTTTCTTTTTATAGCACAGTTTGAATTCCAAGTATATTCTCTGAATTGTGGATATAGTCAGTTGTTAGTTAAAGGTGTTCATATTTTTGTGTCTGTTTTACTAGTCTAATGTTAAACAGGCCAGTGTAAAGTGGGTTTTATTTTCACTGTGGATAAAGATTTTCAATAAGTCAGTTTTTGAAATTTTGAATTCGTATAAACCACTCTGTTAAGGGAATTGTTACTATTAAAGCATTGGTCCAAGCTCTAGATCAATGATTTTATTAAAAGCCCAATAGACTAGTTCTATAGCCTTTCCCTGGTGGCGTTCAAATAATCCTTGTTTTAAGATGGTCTTTTATTAAAGTATTGCTTTACAATAATAAAAATAAGATTTCATTACAAACTAGACAAAAAAGAGCCATCCCCACACACAGTAGTACTACCTAGTAATTTTTCTGACACATTGTCCGTTTCTCTTAACCATGAAGCTAATGTTTTTCCCCCTGCAGTGTGTTGCTTCTTCATATGTAACTAGAGAGGATATTTCATTTAGACATCAACTAAAATTTTAATAACCCATTTCTTCTTTGACATACACATTTGACTCCACTTGACTTCAATAGGAGCTGTGTATGGTACACACACTGCTAGCAACCACAGAATTTGGTCCAGTAGAGAAAAGTGTACATATCAACTCCCCTTACTCCTTAGTAAGAGTGAAGAAATGTTTTTCTTAATATAGCAGTAAGTCTCTTTGGGACAGAATCTTGATCCAGCTAAATCTGTTTGATGAACTCCAGTGACACAAAGCAGACTTAAAGCTGCCTTTAGGGTATGCCTATACTGCAATTAGACACCTGCAGCTGGCCTGTGCCAGCTGACTTGGGCTCATGGGGCTCGGCATAAGGGGCTGTTTAATTGCAGTGTAGACGTTGGGGTTGGGCTGGAGCCCCAGGCTCTAGGACCCTCCACGGTGGGAGGGTCCCAGAGCTTGGGTTGCAGCTCGAGCCCCAACATCTACACCGCAATTAAACAGCCCTTTAGTCTGAACCCTGGGAGCCCAAGTCAGCTGGCACGGGCCAGCTGCAGGTGTCTAATTGCAGAATGTCCCCTTGAAAGCACTGCAGCTGGCACAAACTATAACTGCCTTGAGACTGCTCTCAGTCACACTGGGAGTTAAACTGGTCCCTGGTTGGCCCTAGGATTTAGGGATGGCTTTAGGACATAAAGGTGGTGTAAAGATACCTTTTACTCCCCTTCTCCTTTATATCCTGTGCCAAGAGGAGGTCAGCTGGACCTGAGAACCTAGCCCTTCATTTCCACTGTTCAGTGACTGTTCATGTTTCAAAAATTATGTTTTAATACTAATATATATGAGAGCATTTCACCTACAGAAATGATCACTTCTGCACATTCAGGTCTTTTCTGCTTTTTCTTTACAAGAATGTCATATTTTTATGTTGTTACAGAAAATAGTTGTTATATATGCTTGTGTGAGGATCTGCTTGTTCTGCCATAAACAGATGTTTATTTTCAAACTTGGATATCCTGTTTGAGGCCCCAGTTGAAGAAGGCATTCCTTGTTCAGGAATGATACTTAAGTATGTTTTCAAGTTCCACTGAAGTCTGTGCTTAAAGATAAGCAGATGCTCGAGTGCTTAATTATCCTTATAGTTAGAAAGTTTGTCATAATATCCAACATAAATCTCCCTTCTTGCAAACTAAGCCCAGTACATCTTGTATTATAGGTCTATTTAGATTACAAGTTCCTTGGGACACCGAGTATCTTAGCACTGAGCATAATGTCAACTCTAAATAGATGATACTACAGAAGGTGAAATCCTGACCCTATGGAATCTAATGGCAAAATTCCTATGGACTTCATAGAATATCAGGGTTGGAAGGGACCTCAGGAGGTCATCTAGTCCAACCCCCTGCAAAGCAGGGCCAATCCCCAGACAAATTTTTGCCCCAGATCCCTGGATGGCCCCCTCAAGGATTAAACTCACAACCCTGGGTGTAGCAGGCCAATGCTCAAACCACTGAGCTATCCCTCTTTCCCTCCCTGCTTCATAGGACCAGGATTTAATCCATGGTGCCATGTCCCATTAGTGAATCCCAGTTTATTTTAAGAAAACACTACTGATTTTCTCTTTCTGGCCATAGATTTGGTAAGCTCGGTATTTGTTGCCAAACAGTGGATTAAACCAGCCAGTAAAAACGAAAACAAGTGGTTATACACGATAAACTCTTTGTGATACCGCTTCTTTCAAAAGTTCTGGTTCTTTGGGCAGTTAATACACTTTTTTTTTTTTAAACCCTGCCTCAACACACATTTACCCAACGGTCTAGAATGGCTCTGAAGGGAGACTTCTGTTCCAGTCTCTTGCATAAATAGTGTCTTTAATATATTCCATGTAAGGCTTTGTGGGAGCCAGGATCTTTTCTTCTCTTGTCTTTTATATAGGACAGGCATTACTGTCCAAAGAGCTACATTTAAATAGCATTAAGGTTCTGACAAAAAAAAAACAGACAGAATTCAGAGTTGACATTTGGTCATTCAATTGTTTCTTCGCTCTTCCGTCTCCGCAATGTGATGCGTTAAAGATTTGGGGTCTGATGTTACAGCTAGAGCTGGGTGGATAACAGCTTTCCCATCTTGCAAACATTTTCAAGAATTTGGAAATTTGTCCCTTTCTGCACTGGGACAAACTCAGACTTTTAGAAGTTTTTGAGAGAGCGGGAGACTTGCACTCACCTGGGATGTAGGAGACCTGGATTCAGATCACACTCTTCCTGATTTGGAGCAGGGACTTGAACCTATGTCTCCCATATCCATGTGACTGCCCTAACTACCAGGTGTTTGGTTAGTTAAAGGTGGGTCTCGTGGTTTTGACCAGTAATTCCATCATAGACCTGAGAAACCCTTCTGACAGAACTTTTGTTGAAACCAGTATGTTTCCCATGAATGGTTTCCATTTCCAGAAATCAGCATTGTCCGATGAAAAACTGTTTTGTCGAAAAATTCCCGACCAGCTCTAGTTATTCTAGTCCACTGCCTTTAGCTTCAGTAGGAGTAAAGACATTGCACCATTGGATCTTCAGTGCCAAACATAGATTTGAGACTCCTAGCTTTTGTTGGTTTGTATCATGTAAATACAAGACTGTGGATCACATTCACAGATTAAGATAATTACAGAAAAAAGATTTCCTTTTTTACAGCCTGAATCCAACAACATTTCTCATGCCAGAGCACTTCATTAAAATGTTGACATGATGCCAAACACAATGAATATCTTTATAAGCGTGGTTTAGATATTCAGATATGGTTGTCTGCTTTGCAAATGTTTTGCACACAAAACTTCAGGCAGCTGAAAAATTCCAACATTTCCAGAGTATCTGATAAGCATGGCATAAGTTCAGAAGATCTGTTTCACCTCCCATTCTGTGCCTCTCTTGTCTGTTTAAACTGTAAGCTCTGTGGGGCAGAGACTGTCTCAGGTAATGTGTTTGTACAGTGCTTAGTACAATAGGGTGTTGCTCTTGGTTGGGACTTGTAGCACTTTCTGTAGTACAAAAAATAATAATAATAATAATAATTAATAATATAATAAATGTGCCTTAAAACAGCTAGATGGGACATACTTTGTATAACTAGAATTTTCAGTCAGAAAGAGAGCGCCTCTGTTTCTCTGACAGCTACCAGAGATGAAAAAGGGACTTGAAAAACCCTGCAAAAGGACTTGCAGATGAAAGATTAAGCTACTAGTGAAGGTTTCATTTTCCATTTATTGTGAGTTAGATGATAACAGCCGCTGTATAACTAAGTTGAGGTCCTGGTTTCTCCTAGCTGTGACAAAGACTAGAAAACTGAGGGCATCAGGCAAATTGTCTCATCCCCAGGACTTCTTCTGAATGGCAGCAATACAGACTGTGTGCAGGGCCGGCTCTGGCTTTTTTGCCGCCCCAGGCAAAAAAGCCTCCGGCCGCCCCCCCCCCCCCCCGCGGGGGGGGGGGGGGCGGAGGGGGGGCGGCGAGCCCCGGCGGGGGCTCTGCTCTCCCGCCGGGGGGAGGGCGGCCGGGGGGGAGGGCGGCCGGAGCCCTGGGAGGAGGGCGGCGAGCCCCGGCGGGGGCTCGGCTCTCCCCCCCCCCCCCCCAGCGGCCAGAGCGCCGGGGGCAGGGCGGCGAGCCCCGGCGGGGGCTCGGCTCTCCCCCCGGCGGCCAGAGCGCAGGGGGCAGGGCGGCGAGAGGGCGGCGAGCCCCGGCTGGGGCTCGGCTCTCCCCCCGGCGGCCAGAGCGCAGGGGGCAGGGCGGCGAGAGGGCGGCGAGCCCCGGCTGCGGCTCGGCTCTCCCCCCGGCGGCCGGGGAGAGGGCGCGGGGGGGGGGGGAGGGGGGGGGAGAGGGCGCGGGGGGGGGGGGGAGGGCGGCCAGAGCGCCGGGGGGAGGGCGGCGAGCCCGGCTGTGGCCCCGGTGGCCCGAGCGCCGCGCCGCCCCCCTCCAGGTGCCGCCCCAAGCACCAGCTTGGTTGCCTGGTGCCTGGAGCCGGCCCTGACTGTGTGCATTAACAAAGTGTGCTTTAGTATAGCAATCTTGATCCACAATGTCATGTTAAAACACCCCATGCATTTCCTGGTATTCATATAAAGCTTTACAGAATCTTAGACCTATATTAATAAGGTGTAATTTTCAAATATGTACGTGCAAGATGCACACACAAAATATGCTTTGTGTTTGTATATGTAATATTTTAGTAATGCCACCTTTTTGCTTTGCTGAAAGGAGCAGGAAGTGCCAGTCATACTACTTGACAGTATGCAGTGATTCCATGGCTGCTCTCTGTTCTTTGGCAAATATTGTGCAATTAAAGGTTAATTACACTACACATTCTTCCATATTATTTGATAATATGCTCAAGGTTAGGGAAAAAACCTCAGTCACTGTTTAATGTTTATTTGTCAGATCTCATGTCATCCTGCCTGTCAGAAAATAGAAGATCCATGTAATTTTCTAGTCATTTCATGATATTTATAATAAGAATTACAAGGTCACTTGTAACAGCATAAATATAGTGTCCTTTGAGGACTATTTATTTGTTAGGAAGATAAAAAGGAGGGTGCAGAATGTATTTTTCTTTGTTCTTTCCATTTGTTTGCTAGCCTGACCTTTTGTTCCTCAATTTCAACATGCAGATAAATACCTTTTACTCATTCATTTTCATTTGGTGATTTCTGATTATCAGATTTTGTCCCTTTTGTCTCTCTGGGCCTTTTCCCATTATACTCCCTCCCACGCCTTCACTCCTTTCTCCCTAACTCCTCCCGACAGGCCACATTACTCCATTTTTCCCTGTGGTAGTGACTGGACACAGGAATGGAGTAATCTGTTTATTCAGTTACAGCTCCCATTCGGTGTGGCTATACAAACTGTCCTCTCAAATGCTTCCTCCTGCACAGTCTCCCATGGAGAAAAGATTGTTGCATGGCATGGGATGTACCTAATGCCAGCAGCGCAGAGCAAACAAGCTATTAATTATATCTCACTCACTACTCACTACGATGACCTACTGCTTCCTCTGTTTTCACCAGAGAGAACTTTTCCTTGCATAGTTCTGTGAGCAATGTGGTGGGAAAGGATTTACTTATTTTTGTCATTATTGAGATCTGGAACCCACAGCATATCCCCCACTGTGTCACAAAGCCAGTGTGCTACATGAAGTCTGTATTGCTTAGGCTGCAACCCAATTTTTATTTGGTCTTTTTGACTTTTAGAAGATTATTTTCCCTCCATTTTCTAACAAACAATGAGGTTAATAGCATTAGTTCTCCAACATTGTCATGGCTATTATTTTTACTCTTTTTATTATTCTTGCGGCTAGCAAAGATTGATTTCTCAGACCTAACCTTGAAGTTAGTTAGCTTTTCAACTGTTTGGATGGAGGACTGGCTCTGTTTAAAAAAAAAAAAAGTACAGGCAATTATATCTAACATAGAGACGAAACCCATTCTAATGTGCAGTTTGCTGAAATATTGTCATGTCTTTTATCTAGTAATAGAGGCTAGCTGGTTTGGAAAATGTATGCTAAGGGATCCCTGAGGCAGGAATAATTGGTTGTGCTAGACTGGACCAAATTAGGTTGGTACCTCTCAGATCCATGTACAGCACAATAGACTTGCTACTTATTTCAGCCATTTTTATATTTTTTCCCTCCTGGATAACAGAGTAACAAAGTATTAGCTTGAAACATAAAAACATCACATGTCCTTTTAGATTATGACAGTCTGTCTTTAAATTTTAACATTAACCTTCTTTCCCTTACAACATTCAGTTCAAATACATGTGTGAGCACAAGACTGAAAAAATGTATACTGAAGCTGTTGCCTCTTCTTTTATTTAAAACATTTTTGTTTGCCGTTCGAGCATATATATTTTTAGTTACAGAAAAGATAGGAAATAGTATTACTAGGGTTGTTTGAGATTTGGTTGATTAAGTGCATGACACCTGAGTCAGTTTTATACCACAGCTCTTTTGAATCGATGGCAATCACACAAAGTATTATTCTACCTTTTAGATATTTGGCAACTTGATTTAATATAATTTTATAGTCCAAATGGTTCCTAGTGTGTTGTGTTCTGGCAGCCCACTCAACATCCACCTCTGAAGGTAAAAGGATAGTAGATAATCCTTGTGATGGGTTGGATCACAGAAACCCCCTTGGGAGCTGCCACCTGATGTGCAAAGACTACCTCTGCTCCTGTTTTCCCTGCCAGCTCAGGATTCCAGCACCCTGTCTTGTTGAGCCAGACACTCTCGTCTGCTCCAACACAGGCCCAGGGTCTGAATCACTTGCCCCAAAGCTGCAAGTTTACCTGAAAACAGCTCACAGAAGTGTGCTTGTCTTTAGCACTCAGATGCCCAACTCCCAATGGGGTCTAAACCCAAATAAATCCGTTTTACCCTGCATAAAGCTTATGCAGGGAAAACTCATAAATTGTTCGCCCTCTATAACACTGATAGAGAGGTATGCACAGCTGTTTGCTCCCCCAGGTATTAATACATACTCTGAGTAAATTACTAAATAAAAAGTGATTTTATTAAATACAGACAGTAGGATTTAAGTGGTTCGAAGTAGTAACAGACAGAACAAAGTAAGTCACCAAGCAAAATAAAATAAAATGCGCAAATCTATGTCTAATCAAACTGAATACAGATAATCTCACCCTCAGAGATGCTTCAGTAAGTTTTTTCTTAGGCTGGACACCTTCCAGGCCTGGGCACAATTCTTTCCCCTGGTACAGCTCTTGTTCCAGCTCAGGTGATAGCTAGGGGATTCTTCATGATGGCTCCTCCCCCCCTTTGTTCTCTTCCACCCCTTTATATATCTTTTGCATAAGGCGGGAACCCTTTGTCCTTCTGGGTTTCCACCCCCCCTCACTGGAAAAGCACCAGGTTAAAGATGGATTCCAGTTCAGGTGACATGATCACATGTCACTGCAAGTCTTCATTGCCCACTTGCCAGCACACACATATACAGGAAGACTGACAGGTAAACACAGCCATCTGCAGACAATGGTCCTGGTTAATGGGAGTCATCAAGATTCCAAACCATCATTAATGGCCCACACTTTACATAATTACAATAGGCCCTCAGAGTTATGTTTTATATTTCCAGTTTTAGATACAAGAGTGGGACATTTCTACAAATAGGATGATCACACTCAGTAGAGCTTTGTAATGATACCTTACAAGAGACCTTTTGCACGAAGCATATCCCAGTTGCATTATATTCACTTATTATCATGGTTTTTATAAAACCATATAGACTGCACACCGTCACAATCCTCTACAACCAAAGGATAGGAGATAATCCTCCACAACCTTCAAACTGAAACAGTATATTTTTCCTTGACTGTTTACTGTATTTGAAGAAACTATTGAAATAACAACTTGGGAAAATACAATTTTTGTTCCTTGCTTTAAAAATGTACATTAATTCAGACCTGGTTAATCCCACTTCAGCAGAAAGATGTGGAATATCACAAAAATAACTGACATTTAAATAGCTGCTTTTAATCCAAAGATCCCAAAGTGCTTGATAAAGTTTATCATCTAACTTTTGCACCTGTGGAGTCTGGATTTAAAACTTGTGGGTAACAATGATACTTCGCTTCAAGACCAGAAATACATGGTATATTTTGATCCTCTGTCTCGTCATTCTCAAACAAATGTTATTGTTGTTTTTGTACAGGATCCATTAATTCCCAATTGTTCATGGAGTATCCCAGGCCATTGCTGCAGTTCAAGACCTTGCTTCAAATTGAGCAGTGTTTGTATTTGGTTCTCTTCAAAAGTCCATTGCCATACAACAAGGATGTCAGACTCTTGCAGTGATGAGGGATAAATGACTTAGGTTCCTTGGGACACAGCCATAATGTTACATAGCCGTTTAAATGTATAGAAGCCGTTAAACTTCTCCCCTCAAAACCAGTGGAAGCTGAGAGTGTGCCTTTGAGGGGAGAACTTGCTGCAGCAAAGTTAACTGTTGCATTCAGCATCACCTGATTACTGCAGGTATAACCTGTTATTTGTTTGCCTTGCTTCGTTTTAGCAATGTTAGTGACTTTTATAACTGCTGCCACAGACTGGAGAGAGTTAATGTTATCAGTCCTTTGGGTTGGGTGTTGAGGTCTCCCATGCATGCATGTAATATCAACACATTACAAACTAAGCATGTCTGGTGATCTGGTAATCCCTCTGCACAGCTTACAAATTCTGGTTTATATTATGGAGTTATTATGAAATGTTACTGTAAAGAATGGCTGTATCACGAATGCCACTCTGAACATGTATTCAGCATGGACTAGCAGGGTTGTGGCATGTCCTCCTAGAACAGATACAATGGGAAAGTGCTTGACTTTGAAAAACCATGCTTTCACCAGCAATAGTTATACTAAAGAGCAGCTGCATCTTTAGAAACCCAGTTTGATCTTACCCTTCTGGATGGAGGAGGCAGGAGAGGTAGGTGCACTGGAAATTTACTAGGGGTTGAACAAAAGAAGCCAGGTGACCAGATGGGAGTTTAAATAAGGAACATACAGGAGCAGAGGACACAGGCAGGAACAGGAAGTGTAACCCACACTCCTCCTGGGTGTGGTGTTCTGCCCCACCTAGTGGCACTCAGGAGAGAGAGAGACAGACAGACAGACAGTCTGTCAACTCTACAGCCTTAGCTAAGCCAGTTGGCTTTTAGCTCATGCAGTAAAGGCTTATGCACTAAGCTCCAGTGATCCCAGGTTCCATCCCCCGCACCAATGACCGGGGTCTGTCGGCGTTACAAGTGGGAGCTCGTCTGGGATTTCAATTGGGAAGTCTCTGAAGCTCGGGATGTGCTTCCTCAGCTAGGGGAAGTATGTAACGCACACACCTCCTGGGTGTGGTGTTCTGTCCCATCTAGTGGCACCGAGACCACTTAGAGATTAATGAGTCTGCTCTTCAGCCTTAGCTAAGCCATTTGGCTTTTAGCTCATGCAGTAAAGGCTCATGCACTAAGCTCCAGTGATCCCAGGTTCAATCCCGCCCACTGACAACTGGGGTTTGTCGGTATTACAGAAGCACTGGGCAGGAGAGAGTAAGGTGACAGAAGCTGGGGGAAGGAAACTCCACGAGTGAGGAAACTCCACGAGTTTCCTTGCATGCAGGGAAACCTGTCTGTCTTTATGGACACAAATGACCCCAAGGACTCCAGAGGGAAGGGTGAGATAGAGAAGGGAAATACATGTAGGGTTTATTGTTTTATATGATCCATACTCTCTTGTGCTTTATATGTTTTAGTAAGAGACTAAATTGTGTTAGACTCTGTGCAAAGTGTCTCTCTGTGTTAAATGCTTTGCAACTACCACCCTGGGAGAGAGAAGCTGTAAACCAGAAGTTTCACACATTGGGAATTCTGAGACATGGTATGTTGAAATATGGGGGAGTCTGAAGGGTCAGCACTGTCCCAGAGAGGGTAGGCAGCTGGAAATCAGGGTCCAGCTCTCAGGGTTGTGTGCTAGACAGCAGGTCCGGGGCCTGAGAGTGTGCCTAGGGTCTCTGAGATTGGGGTCATGGCTGGACTCGGTTCTGACTCTGGAGGCTTAAACCACTTTGGGCTCCAGAGATCCAGAGGTCTGTATTCCCTTGACAGCAGTCCAGTAGGTGGCCCCCAATAGAGCAGCCAACCAGATCTGTGACAGCATAGTATATGTTTCTCGTTGCAGCAACCATTAATAGGTGGGAACGTGTAGGCTTTGTACATGGCAAATCACAGTTAGTTGTGGAAGCAGAAGAATGAAAATGGCCAGGTAGAGCAATCTGTCAGTAAAGCCATTAAAAAAAATGATTTGTTCCCTCCTTTACCCCCCGTTTTCCTCAAAAGGCACCAGTCAGACTGAAATAGGATTTCTGCTGCCCAGTTTTTGTCTAGTACACTGACAAGAAATAGGAGAGTCACTTCTCCCTGAATCCCAGCTAAATTACATCAAAACAAGATTTATGCTGCATATAAAGTGTGCAGATCCAGTCAGGATAGAGCCTTTTAAGTGGAAACCAATTTTGTAGTGTGTAAGTATCATTGATTTGTTAATCTGAGGATTTTTTTTAACAAACTGATTTGGATTAGCTAGTTATGATTGTATGTCACCTGGAAGCCTCTTGAATGCTGGGTAGCTTAGTGACTAAAGCACTAGAAATTAACCTTTAAGGCCCCTGTCTAGAAATTAAATTATTGATCTTAAAAAGGAATCAGGTAATCTCGTTTTATAGAGTTTACTGTAGTCTGAGTCAAAAATCCTACTATATAGGGTAGTTTATCATAATTGGCAATCTTTGTCCTGAAGAGCACAGGAGCTGAGCTACAATAGAAAGTAAATCCTATAGACAAGGCAGGAGAGGAATGTGAAGAATCTCCAACTGATTTGACACTTCCAGGTATACTGTTTTTTCCAAGTTTCTCTAAGAGCCTTCAGTTTTTATGCATGTAGTTGTATTTATATATTCAAAGATTTGCAATAAAAAATATGTTCACAGCTCTTTGGAAACTCATGTCCACTGGGATTCTGGAGCCATACACCTTTTCAGAAAGGATGAATTTCTGTTCCACAGTAAAGCAAACAAATGTGGAAAATAAATAGCAAATAAAAGGAATAATGAAAGGAAAAAGTAATAGGGTTCAGCACTTGCCATATGAAGCATTAGTAAAAAAAGCCACCCTTTGGAAATAATGCATGAAATGGTAGAACAGAGTAAGTGTCACACAGTGTGAGAACTGATGTCATTACATTTCATAAGTGCAATTAAATTATCAACAAAGCCAGTAAATATTTAATCAGATAGAAGAAAGCCATCTCTCAACCCTATTTTGAGTTTAAATAACCAAAGTTTCCCTTTGGCACCGCTTGGGCCTAAATAAAAAACAGACAGAACCGCCCCCATTGAAAAAAAAATAAGAGTGAAAATTAAAGAGGCAGTAGTTTTGAAATTACTTATTGGCATGGAACATGTATTAAATGCTAGAGCCAATGTCTATTTAAGTTGGCCTCTACAAATATCAAGATCTCATATCTGCAGTTTGTAAAGTGGTTCATATTATAGTACTCTATTCGGCCATGGACTCGCATCTAAAAAATTCTAAACAATAGAAAGGACCTGAAAAAAGCTTGTAGCTGGATAAGAACATAAGAACAGCCATACTAGGTCGGACCAATGGCCCATCTAGCACATTATCCTATCTGATGGGTCAGTGCAAGATACTTCAGAGGGAATGAAGAGAACACGGTAATTATTGAGTGATCCATTCCCTGTCATCCATCCCTCGCTTCTGGCAGTCAGAGGTTTAGGGACACCCAGAGCATGCATCCCTGACCATCTTGGCTAATGGCTATCGATGGACCTATCCTCCAGGAATTGAACTAATTCTTTTTTGATCCCAGTTATAGGTTTGCCCTTCACAACATCTCCTGGTAATGAGTTCCACAGGGTGTGTTGTATGAAGAAACACTTCCTTATGTTTTTTTTAAACCTATTGCCTATTAATTTCATTGGGTGACCCCTGGTTCTTGTGTTATCTGAAGGGGTAAATAACAGTTCCTTATTCACTTTCTCCACACCATTCATGATTTTACAGACCTTTATTATATCCCCAACCCCCTTAGTAATCTTTTTTCTAAGATGAACAGTTCCAGTCTTTTTAATCTCTGATCATATGGAAGCTATTCCATATCCTAATTATTTGTGTTGCCCTTCTCATTACTTTTTCCAATTCTAATATATTTTTTTATGAGATGGGACAACCAGAACGGCACACAGTATTTCAGGTGTGAGTGTACCATGAATTTATATTGTGGCATTATGGTATTCTCTGTCTTATTATCTATCTCTTTCCTAATGGTTCCTAACATTCTGTTAGCTTTTTTGCACATTTAGCAGATGTTTTCTGAGTACTATCCATGAAGATTCCAAGATCTCTTTTTGAATGATAATTAATTTAGACCCCCATCATTTTATATTAATAGTTGGGATTATGTTTACCTATATGCATTATTTTGTACTTATCAACATTGAATTTCATCTGCAATTTTGATGCCCCGTCACCCAGTTTTGTTAGATCCCTTTGTAACTCTTCACAGTCAGCTTTGAACTTAATTATCTCAAGTAATTTTGTATTGTTTGCAAACTTTGCCACCTCCCTGTTCCCACCTTTTTCCAAATCATTTATGAATATGTTGAACAGTACTGGTCCTAGTACAGATCCTTCGGGGACCCTGCTATTTATCTTACTCTACTGTGAAAACTGACCATTTATTCCTACTCTTTGTTTCATATCTTTTAACTAGTTACCGATCCATGAGAGGACCTTCCGTCTTATCCTATGACTGTTTACTTTGCTTAAGAGCCTTTGGTGTGGGACCTTGTCAAAAGATTTCTGAAAGTCCAAGCACATTATATCAGCTGGATCATCCTGGTCCATATGCTTTTTGACCTCCTCAAAGAATTCCAATAGATTGGTGAGACAAGCCATGTTGACTGTTTCCAAACACAACATGTTCATCTTTGTGTCTGATAATTCTGTTCTTTAATATAGTTTTAACCAATTTGCCTGGTACTGAAGTTAGGCTTCTCCGCCTGTAATTGCCATGATCGCCTCTGGAGCCTTTTTTTCAAAATTGGTGTTACATTAGCTATCCTCCAGTTGTCTGGTACAGAGGCTGATTTAAGGGATAGTTTACAAACCAAAGTCAATAGTGCTGCAGTTTCATATTTGAGTTCCTTCAAAACTCTTGGGTGAATGCCATCTGGTCCTGGTGACTTATTTGTTATCAAATTTATCAAAACCTCCTCTATTGACACTTCATTCTGGGACAGTTCCTCAGATTTGTCACCTAAAAGAATGGCTCAGGTGTGGGAATCTCCTGCACATCCTCTGCAGTGAAGACCAATGCAAAGAATTTATTTAGCTTCTCCATAATGCTCCTTTAGCACCTCAATCGTCCAGTGGCCCCACTGACTGTTTGGCAGGCTTCCTGCTTCTGATGTACTTAAAAATTTTGCTGTTAGATATTGTGTCTTTTGCTAGTTGCTCTTCAAATTCTTTTTTGGACTGTCTAATTATACTTTTACACTTGGTTGCAAGAGTTTATGCTCCTTTCTATATTCCTGAGTAGGATTTGACTTCCAGTTTTCAAAGAAAGATGAAAAGAAAAGTGTACACAAATGGGTGTGTACAAAATAATTAGTGTATATATTGTACCTTAGCGAGAAGATTTATCATAAAAAGTATAAGGGCTAGATTTTTAAAGATATTAGGTGGGTAACTTCCATTAAAAATTTGACCAAAGTTGACCACTGTGACAATGAATTAGTTGTTAGTAAAAAAAGGGAAGACAAAAACTGTTACAAGATATTCCCCATGTGTATTTATGAAATAGAAAAAAATTGCATGATATTATATTGGATTATTTGAGAAATTGTATGTGATCGTATAATTAAAGACTGGGTATGGTGGAACAGTTGCTTTCCGCTGCTCTGCCAGTGTAATTTGGCCATAAAAGTGCATGAACCTGCTCAGGGAGGGTCATCTCAATATGAGGGTGAGTCTCTGATGGCATAGTGCTGATGTAGGTGTTCTTATCCATTGCCACATGTAGTACCATGCCAATCCTGAGCTCTCTTTTTGTCCCCTTGTGGCCATTGCATTCTAGCATAAGTTACAGCAGCCATCAGAATGCTGTAACAGTGCAAGAGGTACAGCCTTCTGAGAACAACTTGAGGATTAGGGAAGTGCAAAGGTGAGTCACCTTTACATATCACTACCTCATAGGTACTCGATAGCCAAGGACCTGGCCCAGGATTGTAATGGTTGTGCACGAGGAACAGAGTTAAGGTTATGCATGTATATGGTATGATATATCTAAGCAGAATTGTCTTCAAAGAGAATACTTTTCAGAGTTTTCCAGGACATGTCAGCAAGTGTTCAAACACAGATATGCACCCATCTGGTAGATAATATTCAGTATTCCTTAACTGATGTTTTTGGGAAGCCTGTTCAATGTTGCACCCTCTTGATAAAAAAACAACAACCCAAAACTGGAATGGACTCTAGGTGAGCAGTAAAGATGATCAGTTTTTCAGTAATATTTTAAATGCATTGCAGAAAGAGAGCCGGATGTTAAAGTGTTTTGTTTATTTCATATGCAAATAATAAGTTGTGCTCCATAAAAATGGATAGGCCATCTTTGATGTTTATTGACAGATCTGAAGCAATGCATTCTTTATGAAATAACATTGCATTGCTAATAAAGTGATCCCAACAGCCGAGCTTGTGCTGCTTAATTTGTTTCCATGGAGTGATATTATAATTTTGACACACTGAAAAATTGCCTCACAGAGACTCATATTGCATTTGTTGCTGAGTGCATCTTTGATATAACATTTGTTATTGCGGTGCTTGGGGTGTCTTCTGAGGAGTAATATTGTAAATGAAGCTGGGTGTATTATCCCCTTAATGTAGAATGGAGTTTTGCATCCAATTTTCAGCTTATATTAATTCTGTCTAGCCAGCTATTCACTGTAAGTGTTCTGTTCAGCAGTAAGGCCATCATATCAGTGCACAATCAGGAAAATCCCTAACTCTCTGCCTTTTGGGAGCACTGATAGCTTTCCAAGTTTTCTCTTTGTCAGACCGGCCACACTATCTCCAGTATTTATTACTGCCTTTTTTATAGCAGAAACACGACTCACCGTTTGTAATATAGGATCAGCATGTCTTGCACATTGTTATTAAAATTATTCCTGAGTAGAGAGAGACTTAATTTCTTTTGTCCTGTATTTAACTTTAGATTTCATCCCCACATCAAATTATGCACTCAGGGACAAATTCTGCTTCTTTTCACGCCAGTAGAAGTACAGGGAGACTTCAGTGGAGTGTCTCTGGATTTACACTGGCATAAATGAGAGCAGAATCAGATCCTTTGTGGGCATTTGTGTTCTGAGCTGCCAGTAAAATGTAAAAAGATTGTACTATGATATCCTATTAGACTAGGAGGCTGGAAGGACAGTTTGTATTGAACACAGACATTTTTCATAATTATGTTGCCTGCAGGGTTACCACCTGTCCTAATTTGATCTGATTAAGGTGAAATGCAAAACTGTCCTCATTTCACAAAGAGTGGAACATTGCCAGGTTCCATCACAGAAAGCGATAGAATGTGAATGCATATATTGCTGGTGAGGAGGAGGAAGGGGTATATAATAAATAGCTAACAAAGTAAGAATTCAGCAGCACAAAAAGAATGCAGGTCACTTGTAAACAAATGCTTCACTCTTGAATATTCTGGATGTGATTAGCTGCCATAAGATCTCTTTAGAAAGGAGTAAACCATAGTCTTTTGTCCAAATATTTGTGAGCTTTTTTGTGAGACATTACTTATTCCGTGGCTTATTAAAATTCTCTCTTGGTTGGATAGGTTTTTTGTCCATGAGCATTTGCGTTTAGAGTAGCATAGGCTAGTTTCATTTACATGCTGAACCACTAATGTAGCAGTCTAAATATTTGTCTACGCTCTCAGTGAAAGACTTATGTTGGACTCATAAATGCTGTACAGACATAAAGGAATTGCATGTGTTTTATGCATTGTTTATATAGAGTGACATCATATCAGGCGAAAAAATCCAGACGTAACAAGAGAAAGCTTTGCTAATTCTGGGTCACTGAATCTTATTTGCCATTCTACTCTCCAACAGTAATTGTTTAAGTAATATTTTGTGTGTCATGTGTGTTTGTGTGTATTTGGTTTCTTCTTTCAGATTTTTGGTGAACATTGACCTTTTCTCTACTGGTCACGGTAAATGACCTTTTTTTATATCCATTTTAATTTTCTTTACAACAGGCTTTGTAATTAGAAGGGATGAAAATTTGTGTTTGTTCTTTGGCACCTGGCCACAATTTTCTTGATGGCACAATGGGATATTCCACATTACATAGCCAGCATTGTAGCCTTATTTGGTTCAATATAAAGTGCTCATGTGACAAGGGATTTCATTGCAACATGAATTGCTGAGACAGCTCTCTCTCTCTCTCTCTCATTATAGAAGGGCAGTTTTTAATTCAAGTTTTAAGTGCAACAAAAAGTGTTTTCACTCAAAATCTGATTCACTGGACCTGGCGTGTTAAAATATACTTCTATTATCAAGCTGTCAGTGGAAAAACTACTATGTGAATTTTGGTTTCATTTCTATTTAAAAATCCTTTTAGTGCCTTCTACATTGCACTTGTTTCATTCTGGCATTCAGAAATGACAGTCTTTTCAAGAGATGGCCTTCAATAACTGGAAATGAAATTCTTAGATGGTTATTTTTGCCCTGTGTAGACTTTTATTCAGCAATAGTTGGGTTTTCTCTGAGAAGACAATTTCCACTCTTATAAAGTCTTCACCACATGCTGAAAGCTCCTGACCTCTCTCTTGCTTTCTGAAAAGGACTGATCATCATCAAAGGCCAGTGCCAGCATGAAGGTGGGAATTCAAAAGAACAGAGTTTGCTTTGGAGATTTTGACTACTTTTTGAATAAAAGATGAAAAAACCTTTCATGAATTGAGCTGATTGAGCTAAAATCCTAGTATACCAACAGTGCAAAACTCCTTTCAACCCAGATTCCTGCAATGAGATTTCCACTCTAACAAAGCTTATGCAAGTGAAGCCAGTAGAGATAGTGTATGTTCCAGGGGAAGGAGGTTAGAACCACTCCATTGTATCTCAGTTAAAAAGTTAATATTGTGATGAGTTTTGCTCTTACTTTTTTTTGTATTGGTGGCACCATGATGTAAATGCCTGTAAGAATAGGTTTTATAGCAATAGCTAACTGTAAAAATCAGAACTGATTGTGAGGGGACTGCGTCTGCAAAGTGTCTCAATAAAATAGGCAAAGAATGACTTCCAGTTGGCACAAGATTAGTAACTTTGTAGAGCTGTTGAGGGTCCTGGTTTAGGGTTCCATTCTGGATGGACAGCATGGACTCTGTTCTGACCTCTGATATGTAAGCACTGTGCTCATTGACTTTATCAGGAACTGCATGGGTGTGTTTGAGGATAGAATTGGAACCTGGGAATGCAACACCAGTTGGTGCAGTCTGCTAAGTCTGCTCTGGGGAGTCTGGTCACTAAATGGTCTCATTCTACTGAGCAATATTGAGTTTGTTTGTTTGTTTTTTAGAAAATTATAGATTTTGAGGAATTATTTGGACAGTTCATCAGACAGCAGTGCAGAGCATATCAACTAAATTGCCAAAAATAGCAAGTATTGGCATCCTGGTGTTGACCGCCTAAGGGCTCGAGGGGACAACAAAGGTCCGTGGCCCGGTGTGCTTAGCACCAATAAAGACACCGAGGGGAGAAAGCAAGCCAAGCTTATTTCAGAGCTCTGAAATGGCACTAGGAGACCAGCATGTCTCAAATCCAGTGCAACAAATACAAATAACTTTTACCTTTTATACCCCAAACTGTTTGCATACATCTCTTTGTCTGGCTGTTCCCCCACCCCTCCCTTTCAGACAACTGTTACAATAAGCTCTACATAAGCTTGTGAGAAAACTTTCCCAGTCTCTGCGACCTTGAGTTAGACATCTGCAAACTAACTACTCCTCCTGTTCCCGCCTCCTTATCTCTATTATTTCTGCTAGTGTGAGTGAAACTGCAGCCATCTGCTAGAAACGCTGACCAATACATTTCTGCTTCAGCATGTAAGCAGTTAGCATAGAAGTAGGTGAGAGTTCACAAGATGGAGTTTGGGGTTCAGGTAGGCCCAGAGCAAAGGAGCTTCATCGACACTTTGGCCTTCCACTCTCTCGAGTTACCTGGTAGCTATGCCTAGTGGACCCCAACACTGGCATTCTATAGTTCAGTGATTTAAGTGACATTAAATCAATAGTGTTTGTCCAAATCTGTTCTAAATATTTCCTTAAGCCAAAAAAACCCCCAAACAAAACAAAATCTAAAAACAACCCATAACCTAAAATGCAAAAATTATATTCCTGTTGTTACTGCCATAAAAATTAAAAGGAAAGAATCTTAGTAGCAAAATGATTACCATGATTCATTAGTTTTGGTAATTTGGCTTTAAAGCATCATTAGAACAAAAACAGTAACTGGTAGTGCTTAAGTGGAGGCCAGAGCTGTATACAACGTCGGAAAACCAGTCCAGTGAGTTTCCTCTAATGTAGCTGACATACTGTATATGCGGTATTGCACTTCACATTATTTATTTGACCTTTTCCATCTCTGATGCAGCTCCCTTGGCAGAGTTACTGGACAATCACATTAGACAGTGTGCCTTTTCTGTTCCTAATTTATTTTGAAATACAGAAATACATGCAAGCAAAAAATTCACCTTTTCCCATTCTGTTGTGTATATAAGATCTTTGGGAAATCTCAGGACAGGACAGATTTACTCTCCAAAGGAGCAAAGGTTTGCAAACCTTTCTTGATAACTTGCTTTATAAGCCTCTTCAAAGGTTTGATCACAACAGGTGGATAGGAGTCTTTCTGTTGACTTCAGTGGACTCAATTAAAACAAAAGAAAATGACTACAAAACACTTTGACATAAATATAAATGAGGAGACAAAGATATTTTAACTCTGAAATTTAAAAGTAGATTGGGTGAGTATTTACCTCTGGAGAAAGTTACATATAAGGTCCATCTGCTATAGACTAAGAAGTTGACTTTGCTTGTGAACCATTACAAACAGTGTTTTCCCACCTAAACAATTGCTGAAAACTGAGTAATGCTAGTTTAAATAGTGGGTCGATTTCTTGGTGTGGATAGTATTATACAATTAAGGGGATCTTGTCATTAAGTAAGAAGAGTACTTTTCATTGGAAAGTAGCTTACTAAAGAGCTTTTGAACAAAGAACAAATATAAACTTTTAGGGCTATATCTTCAGCTGGTGTCAACTTGTGTATAACCATTGACTTCAGTGTACCTATTCCAGTTTACACTCGATCTGGCCCATAATTTGTAATGCTAAGAAAATACTAATAATGTACAAGAATGACACTCATAATGTTGACCTTTGTATATGCAAGACTCTATACAACTATTGTTTGCTGCAGTATCTGACTTAGACTACATCTACACTATGAGCTACGGGCGTATTTTCCCAGCTTGTGTACACCTACTCATGCTAGCTGAATAGCAGTGTAGCTGTGCTAACACAGGTAGGAGCAGAGGCACGGCTGACTGTGCTGAATACAAACTTGCCTGAAACCAGTGGGTATGTACTTGGCACGGCCCAGCTGCCACTACTTGTTTATATGTGCGCTACTTTGACGAGAGCTAGCATGAGTATGTGTACACAAGCAGAGAAATTACACCCCTAGCTCATAGTGTGTAGACATTAGCCTTAGAGTTGGATGACTGTAGAGCTAAAGGTTGGGATTTTTAGGTCATGGTCCCACTGACTTTGACAGGAGCAAAGCCAACTGTGAGTGCTTTTGAAAATACCACCCCAAATGTTTGTTTTATTAAAAGATCTATATTATTTAAACATGTAAATATATTTCCTTCCTGCACATATTTGTTGTATCTCACTGTTTACCCTTCTATATTATTGACATTAAAAATGTAAGTCTTGAAACTAAGGTTATAAAAAAATGTAATAAATACAAAGAAAAGAATTCCATATTATTTTGTGCTTCCCTTTTTATTTTTTGTTGTTTTTTAGACTCACTATACATAGACCAGTGTTGTGCTTTTGGGACTTATATGGTTGACAACAGTGGATTAATCACCCAGTCAGCAGTATAATATTTACAAAATATAAATCCTCAGATATTTTAGTATGCCTAACAAATAAATGCTAATTGTAATAAGTTGTAACCAACACTGTAAACCAGGTTCATAAAAAAGATGGGTCAGACATTCTGGGAAAATATCAGGTATGCTATGGTTAGGTTATTCCCATGTCATAAAATATTCACCTATCTGCTTCCATTGAACCAAGTTGTTCAGCCTGCTTCTCTGAAAGTTTTCTTGTGGGCAAAATGTTGCCTGACCTTTCCACAGGTGAACAAGTCCCAAAACATACCAGGTATTTGGAGCAAAGATGTCATCTCTTGGGTCAGAAAACTCCACTGATCCACTGGACAAAAATTCAAAGTGGGATTGTGCAGGGGCTGTGGCCAATACTACAGCTCATCAACAATTGACCATATCTTGTCACCAGACTGGAAGGGAGGATTCCAAACTGCCATGTACATGACTTTTTTTTATCAGGAGCCTTGCTCTGCCACCCTTACTCACTGTGAAAGGGTATACCAGTCTGGGGCCTGGAATCATCAAGACAGCAGTCAGAAAGATCCAAGGTTACAAACTAGAGTTTTATATGGAGAGGCCAGGTTTAACTGGCAGGGCTCAGGGCTTGTCTACGCTGAGACGCTACAGCAGCACTGCTTCAGTGTAGACTAGGGTGGCCAAGTGTCTGGTTTTCGACCAAAAATCTGGTTAAAAAAAGGGGACCTGATGGTGTCAGTAGATCTGACCGGACACCCAAAGTCCAGTTACTGCGGGCGGGGCAGGGGAAGGCACCAAGTCATCACCCATGCCAGCCCCTACTCAGCCAGGGCCACTTCCTACCTCCACCGGGCGGCTGCAGCTTCCAGCCCTGGCTCTGCAGGTGAGTCCCTCTTGACCCAGGCAGGGAGAGGGTAGAGAGGAAAAGCAGTGAGCAATGGAGGGACGGGAAAGAGGAGCAAACGGAGGGTGGGGTCTTGGGGGAAGAGGCAGGGCAGGGGTGAGGCCTCAGGGGAAGAGGCAGAGCAGGGGCGGGTCTTCAGGGGGAAGAGGTGGGATGGGGAGATTCCGTCACTCCTGCTGGAGTGTCCAGTTTTTAAATATAACATAGTTGGCAACCCTAGTGTAGATGCTACCTATGCTGACAGGAGGAGCAGCTGGGACCTGCTAAGCTCTCAGGAAACCATCCTAAAGCAGATAAAGGAAGAGGAAGTTTGTTGCTGGGTGTTCGGAGAGCTGGCCAGCCAATCTGAGACACGTTTCACAGAGTGGATACTCCTAAGGCAATTGTGAATCTGTATAAAACCTCTTAGGATTTACTACTTCTTTAGAAGAAAGAAGGAACTAAGACTTTGTGTTGCTTCAGCGTTGAATGAAAACTAGGTTTGTGATTTTTGCCTTCTCTTCCCTTGTGGTTCATTCCCAAGACAAATGATTTTAGACTGTTGCTTGCCTTGAATTTGGGACAAGGGTAACTGAGACTGGAGAGCATAAGTCCTAAAGAGAATTTTAATTTAATTAATTTATTTCCTTTCTTGGCTTTCCAAGGGTTCATTTGATTAAAAAGTTCCTCATCTACCACTACATTTTGCTGCATCTTATTCTGAAAATAGCCCTCACACAGCTTTGGCTCAAAAAGGATTCTGGGAAAGACATGATCATGTGGAGATCTTCCTAAAATCTTTTCGTTTGCATGAGAAGCCTCACATTCTGCTACGTGACCTTCTCTGTGGCATGCAATCAGCTAAAACAATCTTCTATACAAATGTTGGAGAAGGGTAGGGAATGTTATTGATACTGAGCTTGGGGATGGTGGAGAGAGGCTTTGTTTCATTCAATGAATCTGTAATAGAAAGATTGTGCCAATGGCTTGAAACATACACATATTTTTCCTTTTCTTGAAATCTAGCTGCTGTTGGCTAGCTAGCAAATAGACTCTCATGCTATTGCTTCAGATGCATACAGCTTTATAGCTGTGCCACTGCTGATCTTTGTACTGCCAGATATTAAATAAGACTGAGTAGTGAGAGGATTACTGAAAGAAAAACGAAGTTCACAGCATACCTTAAGTCTTTTTTGTTTTCTTTTCTGTTCTCCATATATCTTCTTTGTTTGTTGCAATAGGGGAGAAGTAGTCTCCCTCGATGTGTTTGGGTGTTTTTTTTACTGCTACATGTAGCTGAGTTAAAAATTAATCCAGCCCCAAGCCAACTTTATTGGGGATACAGTATAGTCTTTATAACTGACAGCCTCATAAATGACACCTTTTATTTGACAAGATTACATAGGAATTGATCCAGTGTAATATTGTAATTGTTCTCAAAAATAAATAGCATAGCTAGACTAATTGAATGGCACACAGGGTGTTATAGTGACTTGTAGTGGATACATGTATATTTTAATAAGCTTCTGATAATCAGCATAGTTATTAGAACATTTCTGATTTCCTTAGGAAATGCAACTTAATAAAGGAGGTATTTAGTATGTGTACAAGATACATGTCTGTCATGTACTTTTGCTGGGTTGTCCTAGTACCCTGTCAAGGACTGTGGGTCTTGAATGCCGGTCCACAGGGCTCTTAAGCACTAGGCAGTCCCAACCCGCTACCCTCTTAACACCTGCTAGAATAGCAGCTGAACTCTGACAGGAGGATTCCAGTCCTAGGATCTGATTGGTGGAACCCTGAGGGTCCTGATTGGTCCCCAGCCTCTATTTAACCCAAGCACAGGAACAGGAAGTTGTCCATGTAACTGGGTTCTCCCTGCTCAAGATTGCTTTTACTACTGATCTCCTAATAACCTGACCCTACCTCCCCTCCTGACACCTGACTTTTGGTTTGCCCTCTGGGCTGGCTCGGATTCTGACATCCTGGTATCTGACCAGCCTGACTCCTGCTCCGGCCACTAGGTCAGACTGCCCATGTCTCAGTTGTGACACACCCTTACTTTAAGGGTAACTGGTTATTCTGGAAATAGCTCCTTGTCTGGTCCACCATGCCTTCTACATCTCTTCCTTCAAGTTCCTGTCCAAAACCAACTTCTTTCAAAAGCCTGTTATAAAAGCTAGTCTTTCCTTCAAGAAGTAATTACAAGAAATATAGGCATACAACACCCCCCCCCCACACACACACACACAAAATATCTCCAAACCACTGTTGCCCAGCTTTTCATGTCAAGAGCCACCGTTAGGAGGGGAGGGGCAGTTTAAAGTTGCCATTTTCCCCATCCTGTCCTCTCGTCAGTTCCATGTTGTAAAGAAACCTGAATTGGGTGTCTAAAACTGGCTCCCAAATCAGCTCTCACACTAAACACTGACAACATAGCTGCTCTGCTGTATTTTCAGAGAATCAGCTGGGCCTAGAGAAGGTGAGTGGAGACTTCCTTTTTTGAGTCCTGCCTTTAGTGTCCCCATCCCTCAGAAACGCACCCATCAAACTTCCCCAGCTGATCCCCTAAGAGACTCCCTTCCTCAGCCCCATTGCCTGAAGGAAACACCTGTTCTCTTCCTCCTGAGAGCCCCCAGCCAGGTCTCCCTCCCTCCCCCATGTACTCAGCCCATCTCTCCCTCCACAAATCTCCAGTGTTCCTAGGCACATCCACCAAATATTTCCCTCCTTTCCCTCTGACTCCTTAATGGCACTACTTCCCCTCAAAAATTCCTTCCTTTCTGACCTACTCTTCCTAACTTGCCCACTGCCCCAAGTCAAATATTGAGGCTCCATGGCCTCTTCAAATCAGCTCCCTGCTCCCCCTACTTCTTTCTGTGGGACTTGAGCTGCCGCTGTCCCTTTTCCTAGTGCTCTGTGCCATGGAAGACCCAGCTCCTCCTGCAGGAATTGCTGGGGTGCTTGTTTGATTCCCCTCCCCCTCTTGTGAAGACTGTGGCTCCAGCCCTCACTACTAGGGTTACCATATTTCAGCAAGCAAAAATGAGGACGGGAGGAGCCCCGCCCTAGCCCCGCCCCTGCCCTGCCCTAGCCCCGCCCCTGCCCCTCCCACTTCCCGCCCCCCTCAGAACCCCAACCCTCCCCCGTTCCTTGTCCCCTGACTGCCCCCTCCTGGGACAACTGCCCCCCAGGACTCCACCCCCTACCTAAGCCTCCCTGCCTCTTGTCCCCTGACTGCCCCCTCCTGAGACCCTCCCCCCATCCTAACTGGCCCCCTAGGACCCTACCCCCTACCTGTACCCTGATTGCCCCAACCCTTATCCACATCCCCACCCCCAGACAGACCCCTGGGACTCCCACGCCCCATCCAACCACTCCCCACCCCCTGACAGCCCCCCCCAGAACTCCCGACCCATCTAAACCCCTCTGCTCCCTGTCCCCTGACTGCTCCGATCCCTCTCCCCACTCCTGCCCCCTGACAGCCCCACCCCCAGAACTCCCAAACACCCCCCCCCCCGCTCCTTGTCCCCTGACTACCCCTCCTGGGACCCCTGCTCCTAACTGCCCTCCAGAACCCCACCCCCTACCTAAGCCTCCCTGTTCCTTGTCCCCTAACTGCCCCCTCCTAAGACCCCCCACCCTAACTGCCCCCCAGGAGCCTACTCCCTACCTGTACCCTGACTGCCCAAAACCTTCTCCACTCCCCCCAAAAGCCCCCCCCCCGAACTCCCGACCCCGTCTCTTGACTGCCCCCTCCAAAATCTCCCTGCCCCTTCTCCGACCCCCTGGCCCCCTTGTTGTTGGCCTTCGCCTAACGTCTCTGTGAACTTGCTCAGGAACGACCTGAGCCTTTCGTCCCGGCACGCTGGGCAGCAGCGGGGGAGGAGCTCCAGACTGCTGGAGGCAATCTGCGAATGCAGGGAGGGAGGGAGGGAGTCATCTCTGCTGCAGGGGGGAGGAGGGGCTCTCTCTGACTGTCGGAGCCCCATGTAAGTGGCATCATCCGGCCGGCTGCCCTGTTAGCGCGCTCTGCATGGGGGGGGGGGGGGGAGAAAGTCCGGACATTTACAAATTCCCCCCGGGCGCTATTTTTAGCTCAAAAAGCCAGACATGTCCGGGGGAATCCGGACGAATGGTAACCCTACTAACTACCCACTCCATTTGTCTATGTCTTCACTCCTCCCCTTCTAAAGAAAACTGTCAGTGAACAAACATTTCAATCAGCAATCACATGCACATTTTCCTCTTAAAATGGTCCCTCTCCAGGGCCTAAGTTAAGGGACCCCTGAGGGCCACAAATGGACCCTGGGCTATAGGTTGGGCTCCAAATAAATGTTGTGGAACTAACAAGGCATGCTTCTCAGTCACTCTGCTTTTTGTTGCATTTCTGATGACAGATTTCATTGGTGCACTGTCTGTTTCAAACCCAATCTTGCAACCAGATTCTCAGTGTTGCCAGCTCTCATCAGTCATGATATATAGTGTTTTTCTTACAGCCTCAGCTGCTAGATTTAGTAGACTGCATGAGAATCTCAGCTTTCATTTAAAATAAAGTCAGTTTCTAACCCTCATGGTTCCTGATAAAAGTATGAAAATGTGAAGCAAGTGCACCCTAACAGCTCAGAAACCAGAAGACAAACCACAAGAATCCTATTTAAAAAAACAAACAAACAAACAAAAAACATGATTTTTAAGCCAATCTTATGAGGGACTTTTGGGCCTTAATGCATGATTTTTGAACATTTGTGGTTAACAATACTGGATCCTCATGGATGATTCTTATGCCTACATGGAAATCTATTGACTTCAAGAGCTTATGCAGATTGCAGGCTTGAGGCCTTAGATTGTAAATTGTGGCTGGAATTTTGGTCAATTTACTTGCCTTTAAAAAGCCATATTATGTAAATATTATCTATAAGTACAGGATAAGTCTGAATTCAAGCAGTTTGAAGTTTGGCTACATTATGATATTGCATTACATAAGCAGCATTTAAAAAGCGATATTCAAGATTTTCCAAATGAAAACTATTGTAATAACCTTCTTTGTGTGGGCTTTCTGCAAATATATTTTTAGACCTCTCAGCATAGGCAATATTTTAAAGATAGGCTTTTACACTTAATGACTACATATTATATGTCAATTACCTGTCACTTGATACTCTTCATAGCTCCTGTTTCTGTTTTCGTAAAGTACGATATTTATGCCATAAAATGGGCATTCCAATT
Organism: Emys orbicularis; assembly: GCF_028017835.1. Taxonomy (NCBI): domain Eukaryota; kingdom Metazoa; phylum Chordata; order Testudines; family Emydidae; genus Emys; species Emys orbicularis. The sequence goes on along the minus strand of NC_088685.1, from coordinate 124,581,941 downwards.
TCCCTAACTTCCCCTTTGTTCATGTAAGGACAAACATTGTGACTGAGAAAAGCTCTTTTGAAACATCAAACATTTAATTAACACCAGTACAATGAAGTCACTAAATCCTTTGACATCACTGTCTGCTCTCACAAGAGTGATTACAGTGTCACAGACTCAGGCTTCTTCTTCACTGGAAATGACATGAGCAGGATATAGGTCTTATTTTTACATCAGTATTCTAATTAGTTGAATAGTTTGGAAGAGAACTAGGAAAATGACATGACAAATGAATGGACAGTTATTACAGCTTCATGTTATCCTTCATTTCCAGGCTTTTATAATTTCCCCCCCAAAAAATATGTAACATTTTTCATGTTTGTACTCAGCCGAAATATTTATTTATATTTAGAACATTAGAAAACAATCCATTCCACTGTTAGTTTACCAGCATAAAATTATTTTTGGCAATTTTAATACATTTAGAACATTGTATATTTGCAAGCTTATTATGTAGAGACCTGGAATCTTAAAACTTTACCTGCCCTGTGTGAGATAGCTTTGCTCTGTGGGAAGAATTCCTTTGAATAACATTGATTTCCTATATTCTCTTCCTGCCAGGGAAGTTGGAATTTTAAGGCTCTAGGACTTTAGCCCTCAAAGAACAGCATGTGCTTTCTAAAGTTCAAAAATGTTGGTTCAGAAATAAACTATAAGCAAGTGAAAATAATATTTGCTGTGCATAAGGGTTCAATCCTGCAAGACGCCAAGTGCTCTTGGACTATTCATCTGCTTAAAGTTAAGTGTATGTTTCAATTATGTGCTCTGCATTAATGTGGTGCTTTGCTATTAATATTTTAAATAATATTTACATTTATGGATACTCATTTAAAAACTAATTTAAGTTATATTTTTGCCAGTTTATGTAATATCTATGTTAAAAAAGTTGATTTGAATTTTCCACTGCTGTTTACAAGGGGGTTATATGAAGCAATAATTTTAAATAAGAATAAAAAACAGAGGCTAATTCTGTCAACCTGTCAGAGAAAAGGTAAAGATTTGGGCAATTAAATTGGTAATAGTTGGAATCATGGTTTAATAGCAAATGCAACTGAAACTGTGTATTGTTCGCAGCAGTGCAAATCAGAGGATTCATGATGCTTGTCATTTAAATTGGATTTTTTTTATTTTGCTTGTTTGGTCTTCTCTTGGAGATATCTCCTCTTATGTGATCTAATTGAAAGTATTTTTATAATGTGAATGCCACAATGAAGTGAGATGGCAGTTCTGACAGTGTAAATTCCTGTATCTTAAAATGTACCTTTCACTCACAAGTGCAATTACCCACATATTAGTTTGAATGAAATAATGACATGAAGCAGGAATGAAATAACATGGGAAATTACTGAAACAAATAAATTGGGATGTGATGGAACATTGCAATAGAAACAAATAATTATTTTTAGTCAATTTTTAAAGCATTTTTTTAAAAGATGCATTGAGGTCATCTGTTCAGATGCTGGCTTTCTGCTCACTCAGATGTTGGTCCTAATTCTTCATGCTATCACACTAGGTTTATGACAGTGTAACTCCTTTGAAGTCAACAGAGTCACCACAGAGTAAAAATGGCATAACAGAGTAGAGAATTAGGCCAACTGTGTACTCATTGGATCCTATTCTGCCTCAGAAGTAGGCAAAAACCTGCACGGTCACGGCAGCAAACCAAAGTATATGAAGACCTCCATCATATAGACCTGAATTTAGTTGGAAGAAGGAACTAGTAAACATTTTCAGTGTTGTTTTACCAGCCTGCAGATGAACTCACCCCAGTGTTTTGGCATCTGATGAAAGGCATTTGTTCAGTGCTTTTGCCTTATTTCCTTTGATTACACTAGGTTTTTATATTTTTTGTGTATGTGTGTGGTCATTTCATCTATGTCTGTGGTTCGTTTTTCAAGTCATAGTTAAGTGAGAAGGAAGAGGGGGAGAATAAAAAGTTACTGTAATTGATGAGGCTACTGTGCATTAGGGATTCTGTACTACAGAGAGCAGAAAAAATAATCCTCAAAGCATTCCACACAAAATAGTAGAAATCTGCAAAGTGCAGATTATTTATGTCATGTACTACTGCCAGGAGCACATCAGAGAGATAGAAATAATATTGATTTCCCCCCTAAGCTTTGGTATTCCCAGTTTGCCAGTGAACCCCATGGATACCACACTTGCCCTGTGATAAATGATGAGAAATTAAAAGGAAAATGTTTGAAGACTTTTGTGGTTTTAATGCTCTTCAGTAGAATATATTTTTCAAAAACCCTTTCATTTTGGTTTACAGTCTGGTTACAGTCTTCTTTACAAGTTATAGTGCAAAAACTAATCATCCCCCGAAAGTTTCTTCAGAACTATTGGACATTATACAGAAAGGGGCCACAGTACTGGAGCATGTTTTACTAATGCCCACTTAAAGAAAAAAGGCAATTGAAGTGGACATTTGAAATAAAATAAAATAAAGACACCCAGAAACATCCAAAGAGAACAAAATAGCTGTTTTTGAACTTGTTCTTTTTATTGTGTGCCATGTTACTTCCTTATTTCCATTTTTCTAAAATAAAACTTCATTTGATTTGTTCACTCAAGCAACATGAAGTTCTGATACATTGAAAGGACTTTTCATCAAGAAGTAGCTGTATTTGAGTACAAAGATTTTCAATACAGTTATCATTTCTGAGCTGCTAGCCACCATCTTGCTAACCAGTGACATCTTCCTTTTGGTCTTACTGATGCTGAGATCCATTTGACTGTAGAATCACAGTCTAATGAAAGCCTAGTCCCTGGAGACATGTGGAAATTGGACTGGCGAAAGCACTAGAAAATATAGAGTATGGAAAAGTTCTTCTCTGCTAGATGGATGCACTTGATGAATATTAATATTGATAAAAATAACTGTGTAGCATCATACCTGGCTCTTGACAAACGCAGACTAAGAAATTCTCCCTGACCCTCATGTGCTTACAATCTCACAGAGACAAGACAAAGATGAGACAAAGAAACAGAACTCATATAAGGGAGAGAGTGGAAATTACAGATGAGGAGAGCAAAGTAGGGTGGAGTTCTGGAAGAAGTGGGTTTTAGGAAGGGATGATTGAAGGATAAGAGAGAGAGGGTGTATGGAGGACAGGAAGAGGGAAACATTAAGTATGGAGCTGAGGGAGGATTGGGAGGAACACAGAGTGCAAATGGGAGGTGGGAAATATTTTAGTTACTATTAAAAAGATAACATTTGCTAAGAGTTACCTCACAATAGTATCCTACTTTGACTTTCAAACAGCACTGTGTGCTAAATGCAGACTTTTTTTCAGTGGGGATCACTATAGGAAAAAATAAGAACAGAGTTTTAAATTTGGGAAAGATTATGTGAAGCCTTGAAGGTGAGGAAAAGGAGCTTTACTTTTATGCAGTAAGATTTTATTCAAAGCCAGTGAAGTCAATGTGAGTCTCCATTGAATTTTATGGGCTATGAATCAGGTCCTGATTCAAGAAGGTGGTGTTGTGGTTGGAGTAACCGATGTGTTAGCATTTTGAATAAATTGGAGGGTGCAGAGTTAAAAAACAGTGAGACTGGAGAGAAGAAAGTCATGATCATCAAGGTGAGAGATGAACAAGGCAAGGACATGTGTTTCTGCATTGGCAATAGTAAGGAAGGGCTGGCTAATTAGTATATTAAGGAGTAAGAAGCTAAACGAAGTAGATAGAGACAGAGTCTGGAGAAAATAGAGAGAGAGATGTCAAAGATGATGCTGGGGTTGCAAGCCCAGCAAATGGGATGGATAAAATGAATATGAAAGGGTTATAAACACAGTTGAATTAATATTCCCTTTTAAATTCAGTCAAGGTTATTTGTAGTGCTGTGGGAATAACTGATTTTTCAGTTTGCTGGCTGTTTTGAAAAATGGGCAAAAGAATAGTTTTGGGTCAACCCCAAGTGATTTTTTTTTTTTAATTTTGGAGACTCTAAAAGTTGGGTAGAAAAATTCATTTTGGATTGAATGAAACATTTTGTTCAACCTGAAACATTTTGTATTGATTTCAAAATTTTGTTTTCAAAACATAACATTTAAACATTTTGTTCAGAAAATGACAAAATAAATCGTTATGACTTTTTAAAAAATGCCTTTTTTAAACTGAAACAATTTGGTAAAATTGACATGAATTAATGAAATGTTTTGGACAGCCCAAATCTTCATTTTTTGCTGAAAAATGTTTTGGCGGATAATTTTTGCCCAGCTCTAGTTGTATGTGCACAAACCTATATGTGTGTGGGGAGAAGGAGGTTGACAAGAAAGAGGGTTTAAGGTATGAATTATTTTTAATAAAGGGGAAGAAACAATAGGACTTAACAAGAAATTCGATACTAGTGAAGAATTATGATTGTTGCTATACGTTATGAGTGCTGCTGAATATTTGTTGCTATGAAGCTCCAGTACAGACAGAGATCCTGAAAACCATCTTCAGAGTTATCTGTACCCCACTAATGCTAGTCCATGAGGATGAGATTGTAACTTTTGGTAGCTGCACTGGCACTGGGGCAGGCACAAAGAATTGTAATTCCTCCCTTGCCATGTGGGAGGAGTAAATTTCTTAACCCCTTTCTGTGGAGCAGATTCCCACCCTTTCCCCCTCCCCTCAGGAATCAAGGCCTACAGTAAACTAGTCTCCAGGCAACCTAATAAGCACAGCTGGCCTGCAGCAGGCTGCCTGATTAGCCATTCCACAGTAGCTTGCTTGCTGTTCAACACTCATATCAGCCACTGTTATTAGTCCAGCGTTGCCTTGTTCCTGCTTCTTCTGCCTTGCCTGAGCCCTATCCCTGCCTGAGCCCCCATTTTGCCTGTTACTCTGCTTGCTCCAGGTGATTCTGGCTCTGACCCTTGGCTCTGCACTCTGGTTCCTGCCTCCGGCTTTGGCTCTTGGACCCAGTTCCTGACCTCCAGCTTGACTCTTACCTCTGGCTTCCGACTGTTCCCTCTGGCTCTTACCCTAACCCCTGGTTTTTGATACCCGCTCCACCCACTAGGCCTGACTATCCACATCCCAGTCACCTGACACCCCTCACTTATGTGCCCAGTCAGATACCCTGATCATGAGAGGGGCAGCATTGCTGCTCTCTGATCCTTCTTGTCTAGATTCTGGGCTTCAGAACCTTACAACAAGGGGTATCAGGGGAGTGACCTCTGTTCTCCCCACTGTGGATGGAATCACAGTCTGAGCAGGGGAGTGGGGGTGGAGAGCTTATTCCTTTTTCCCTGTGCTAATATGTAAGGGCTGTGACAATCTAGCTCTAATCCAGTATCAAAAGCCTGGTAAACCTCTCTTCCTCCAATGTATTTGGTTTGTGTTTTACACCAAGGAGTGACAGTTACATGTGCTAAGTGGATTATACTGGAAACAGCCAAAAAGTATAGTGGTATGTGGGGCCTGCAGAATCTGTGAAATCCTGCAGGGACTCGAGGAAAGCTTGTGTTATGCTTAGAAATGGGCCCAAGCCATTATTTGGATCTGAACTGAGCTTTATTCAGTTCTAGGCTTTTGATGTGAATCCCTCTAATTACAATATGTTGACTCCTACACTTAGGGGCTGGCATTATCTGGCAGAAGTTACTGCCCTTTTCATCTCTCTCCCTCTTTCCTGTTTGTAGCCCTTTAGAAAAAGGGCTAAGATATACAGAACATAACCTTTCAAAGCATTCCTGTGTGTTCTGAAATGTGGTAGGATTTGTTTTGATAGATGGTTTTCAGTGCTCAGATGCCCGTAGAACGGTAGCTTATCTTTCTAATCTGTTTCATGTAATCTTTTTTTGTCTAATGTCATCTGTGTATCCAGTCCTCGCTGCATCTATGCATGGTATGCTGTGGCCCAAAAAACACGAACAGTGAATTCTAAAATGCATTTCTTTGTTTCTTTCCAACAGCTGGCTGTCCAGACTCCTTGATTAAAGAGCTTCATCACTTCAGAGTTCTGGGAGAAGAACAGGTGAGTTAACATCTCAAAGGCTGCGTCATAGTGTCATGAAAGATAGACGCTAATGAGACAGTTTCTTTTCTCTCCAGGGAAGCAGAGTATGTCTCATGACCCCCAGTGCCTTGAAATGGGGAAGAAAAACACACAGGAGATGTGTGTGAGAATATTTTTTTTATTCTATCCATCAGCCTTGACAGGTTATTAATTGGTACATCTGCTATCTGCCACAGCTTTTCAACTCAGGACTCCAGGAGTAAACAGGCTCGGTAAAGTGGCAGATAGGCAAACAAGAAAATACAAGGATGAAGTCTGCCTAAGGGATTGATATTTAAAGCTATCTTTGATATTATCTATATCTTTTTGTGATCCAGAACTTTTCTGTATTTTTAAAAGTCTATTATTCAAAACTATAACAACATTTTATATATATATATATAGCATTTTCTATATGAGAACCTCAAAGCACCTCATAAATATTAAACAAACTAAGAAGCCTCACAACGCCCAGGGGGCTGTCGTTCACGGCGGGGGAGTTGATCACCTTATGAGTTCCCCCAGTGCGAAGCACAGCCTCTGCTGACACCGCTCCGCGCATGCCTGAGGATTCCAGTTTGGGGGGCAATGTGGCCCCCTACCCCCAAACTACATCAATTTTTAAAAGTGGCCCCCCAACCTCCCCATTTCCAACACCCCTGGCTGGACCCCAGTCAGACCTGCTTGGGAAGCCACAGTGAAGTGCAGAGGGACTGTAAGCCTACCCTCTCGGTCTGGATGGTGAGAGACATGGGTCTGCACCTGAGAGAGGTGACGGCTGGGAGCTGGAAACCTTAAGATGGTGCCCTACAGGAAGAGGTGTGTGTGTGTGTGTGTGTGTGTGTGTGTGTGTGTGTGTGTGTGTGTGTGTGTGTGTGTGTGTGAAGGGTGCAGTTAACCCTGAAACTGCGACACACCTAAGTACAGAGATTACTGTCGTTATGTTATCTACTTACAAAAGCACAATTGTAACAAGTCTAATGATGACTTTTGTAACACGGCCTGGAACTAGTGTGCACACTTAAAATTAACAGTTGGGAAACAACTAATGAGAGAAAGTCTTTGGTCTGAAAAAAAAAAAAAGAAGAAAATGAAAATACATCTAAATTAGGAAAACAGGTTGTACAAAAGCCAAGGGGAAGAGAGGAAAGACTCAGGGAATTTTCTTACCTACATGACTATACAGCACATATTTTACTTTTTTCAGTCTTTAAAAATGTGTCTGTCATATGCTCTATTCATGTGTACAATAGAAAACCATACTGCTTCCAACTTGCCCATCGGGACTAACAGTTTCTACCCATCTTAACCCCTTACACCCTGTTCAACCCATCCCCCTCTCAAAAGCCTAAGGAGAATAGATGCACCTTACAATATGATTAGTCTAGTTCAGTTTTTAATGTCTCCGTCACTGTGGTATCAGAGCTCACAGAAATTCAAATAAAGCAAATGTGAAATTTTCTCTCTCTCTAAGACCATACTATCCTCTCCGCCGTCTGGGGCTTAATCCTGCAAGGTGCTGAACACACTGACCTCCTATTGAAGCCAATAGGAGATGAGGATGCTTGGCACCTGGAAGGACAAACTGTTGGAGAACATACTGAATGTGTGTGCCTGGTTTCTTTATCTAAACATGAACAGTGAGGTAAAACTAGTGCAAAGAGATGGTTTTTACATTTAATTTGGGAGGTGGTAAGTTCCATGGTCATGCTGGTATCTGATGATAAGGAGTTCCATAGCAATGGACCACCCACCAGAATACTTAGTGTGGCTGTACAGAGGAGTATAACCTCAATTACGTGAACTCCAGAGTTCCTGATAAGTGTAGCTATCATGATAGGCATTGGGTGAAAAGCCTATATCCTTAATTACCTCAACCAGGCAAAAGGTAGCAAGTTTAGCTTGACTTGTATAAAACTTTATAAAATTAAGCAAAAGTAAGAGACAGAAACTCATACAACCTGGATTTGTTTAAACTGAAAGAACTGATTAGCAGTCTTCAAGTCTCCTCATAAGGTTACAAAATTGCTCTAACAACAGACCAGGACACTGAAAGAAGTGGCCATAATTTGGATCACTGCATAAGTGTTTTGACTGGACAGTTTTAATGGATGAGGTGTCAGCTAGCGCTGGTCAGAACATGCTTTTTGTTTTTGTTTTCACTCCACCTTCCCCACATGCAGAAAATTGTGAGTTTTCAACAAATAAAGTGACATTTTTGCAAAAAAAACCAAACAACTTTACCCAGAAAATCAAAATATTTCTGTTTTGAAATATTGAAATTTTCCATGGAGAGCAGACACTTTTAATGACAAATTTAGTTTGGTCCAAAACCCAGGTTCCTGTTAGAAAGAAAGAAAGAAAGAAAATCCCAGTTTCAACAGAATTTTTTTGAACAATATCATCCATTTTTTGCACATTGTTTTCCTTGGTAACTTGCTCAGGACTGTGGGCTGAACAGTTTAAAGAAGCTAACTTGCAGAAGAGGGATTGATTTTCACTGTCATAGCTATAATTGCTTGCTCGAAAGAAGTGTTGTGTCACCACACCAGAGCTAGTCTGTGTACATCCACCCTGTGCTATAAGTCATAGTAGACTGTCATACTTCCCAGCTGTGGTGCAGGCACACCCTTAGACTGTAAGCCCTTTGGAGCAGGGATGCTCTTTTTATTCTGTGTTTGTACAGTGCTGAGCACAATGAGATCCTCACCCATAATCTGGGCTCCTAGGTGCCACTGCAACACAAATAATAAATCTTAACAAGATAAGTTTCTTATCTAGTGCAGGCAGCCGATTTTCCTTCTTCCTGAAGTGCAGCCATCCAGACGCTCTCCTACTTCTCCTGTCTCCATGTAGGACTCTCAGGGTATGTCTACACTACGAGAGTAGTTTGATTTTACTTAAATCGAATTTGTGGAACCGATATTACAAAGTCGAACGTGTGTATCCACACTAAGGACAGTAATTCGACTTTGTGAGTCCACACTAATGGGGCAAGCGTCGACATTGGAAGCGGTGCACTGTGGGCAGCTATCCCACAGTTCCCGCAGTCCCCGCTGCCCATTGGAATTCTGGGTCGAGCCCCCAATGCCTGCTGGGGCAAAAAATGTGTCGAGGGTGGTTTTGGCTAACTGTCGTCATTCAACCGTCACTCCCACCCTCCCTCCCTGAAAGCGCCGGTGGACAATCACTTCGCGCACTTTTCCGGTGAGTGACAGTGCGGACGCCACAGCACTGCGAGCATGGAGCCCACTGCGACCATCACTGCAGTTATGGCCGTTGTCAACACCTCGCACCTTATCATCCACCTTTTTCAGAGGCAGATGCTGAGAAATCGGGCGAGGAGGCTACGGCAGCGCGGTGAGGACATTAAGTCTGAGAGGGGCACAGACCTCTCACAAAGCACGGGACCCCATGCCGTGAACATCATGGGGCAATGGGTCATGTTGATGCTGTGGAACGGCGATTCTGGGCCCGGGAAACAAGCACGGACTGGTGGGACCGCATAGTGCTGCAGGTCTGGGATGAATCACAGTGGCTGCGAAACTTAAGGATGCGTAAGGGAACTTTCCTGAAACTTTGTGAGTTGCTGTCCCCTGCCCTGAAGCGCAAGGACACCCGGATGCGAGCAGCCCTGACTGTCCAGAAGCGAGTGGCCATAGCCCTCTGGAAGCTTGCAACGCCAGACAGCTACCGGTCAGTCGCGAACCACTTTGGCGTGGGCAAATCTACCGTGGGGGTTGCTGTGATGCAAGTAGCCAACGCAATCGTTGAGCTACTGCTGTCAAAGGTAGTGACCCTGGGAAACGTGCAGGTCATCATAGATGGCTTCGCCGCGATGGGATTCCCAAACTGCGGTGGGGCTATAGATGGAACTCACATCCCTATCCTGGGACCGGACCACCAGGCCAGCCAGTACATTAACAGAAAGGGCTACTTTTCAATGGTGCTGCAAGCACTGGTGGACCATAGGGGACGTTTTACAAACATCAACGTCGGATGGCCGGGCAAGGTTCATGACGCTCGTGTTTTCAGGAACTCTGGTCTGTTTAGACGGCTGCAGGAAGGTATTTACTTCCCGGACCACAAAATAACTCTTGGGGATGTGGAGATGCCTATAGTGATCCTCGGGGACCCTGCCTACCCGCTAATGCCCTGGCTCATGAAGCCCTATACAGGCGCCCTGGACACTGAAAAAGAACTCTTCAACTACCGGCTATGCAAGTGCAGAATGGTGGTGGAGTGTGCTTTTGGACGTCTCAAGGGGAGATGGAGAAGCTTACTGACTCGCTCTGATCTCAGCGAAACCAGTATCCCCACTGTTATTGCAGCTTGCTGTGTGCTCCACAATCTCTGTGAGAGCAAGGGGGAGACCTTTATGGCGGAGTGGGAGGTTGAGGCAAATAGCCTGGCTGCTGATTACGCCCAGCCAGACAGCCGGGCGATTAGAAGAGCCCAGCGGGACGCGCTGTGCATCCGGGAGGCTTTGAAAGCTAGGTTCCTCAGTGAGCAGGGTAAAGAGAAGCTGAACCTGCCCCCGTTTCTTTACCCACTTAATGTTGACTACCCTCTGCAGTTACATACCCCGTTCACCCCGTTCACCCCCTTCCAACACACGTTTAAAAATAAAATAAATGGAACTTTGTTAATTAACACCGTTTTCTTTATTACGGATTTTGCGGTAAAGTGTTGAAACTGGGACGCTGACTGTGGTGGGGAGCGGGCGTAGTGATGGAAAGAACGCTTCTAAACTGGAGGAATGACTGGCTCCTGCTCCTAGAGCGGTCCGCAGTGGTGAACTGGTTGTTTCAACGGAGCCTGCCACCCCTCCTTTTCGGGACTCTGTCTGTGGGGGCTATGTGACTTTGTGGCGGGGGAGGACGGTTACAGATCCCCTGCTGCGTGGCTCTGTGATCCAGGCTAAGGACCGCTGCATAAGATCTCTAACCGCCCTCCCCCGCCACAAACTCACATAGCCCCCCCCCACACAGAACATGAAAACCACTTCCCAGACTGACCAGGGTGCCTAGTGACTGCAATGTGTGTTTGACCTTCTGCTGAACCTGCCCCCGTGTCTGTACCCAGGTAAAGGTGACTGTCCTCTCCAATTACCAACCCCCTTCCCCCCCTTCAAACACTCTCCTCTAAAAGAACATGACGGAAACAGTAATTAACAGAAACGTATTTTTTATTAGCAACTACACAGTTAGGGGATGAAACTGGGACAGGGGCTTGGGTGAGGTGGGAAGGAAAGGACTTATCAAATTTTTGGGAATGAGAGCCTTCTGGTACTTGAGCAGTCTGCAGGGGTGGAGTGACAGTTTTCACGGCCCCTGCCGCCCCTCCTTCTTGGGACTTTGGGTGAGGGGGGTATGGGACTTTGTGGCGGGGGAGGGCGGTTAGAGATAGACTGCAGCGGGGCTCTGTCCTCCTGCCTCCGGTCCTGCAGAACATCCACAAGGCGCCGGAGCGTGTCCGTTTGCTCCCTCATTAGTGCAAGCAGCGTTTGAGTCGCCTGCTGGTCTTCCTGCCGCCACCTCTCCTCCCGTTCGCTATGTGATCGCTGGTATTGCGACATGTTCTCCCTCCACTGGGTCTGCTGGGCCGCCTCAGCTCGGGAGCAGCCCATAAGTTCTGAGAACATGTCGTCCCGTGTCCTTTTCTTTCTCCGCCTAATCTGCGCCAGCCTCTGGGAGGGGGATGCCGGGGTAGGTCGGGAGACATTCGCAGCTGTGGGATGGGAAAAAGGGAGTGAATTCCTCACAAAGATACATTTTTGTGAACAATGAACATAGTCTTTCTCTGTGAAGAAGACCATGCACAGCACCTATCACATGCACACTCAGGACAAGGTCGAATTTTCGGCCTTCGCATTCAGTGCCTGGGGTCTTGCAGAGGAGATCAGACAAGCGGGGCAGGACAGCAGAATTCGGGTAGCAGGCTGACATGGTAAGCCATAGACTTTTGGCTGCTTAAAACTTAATTTATAGCAGTGCCCTCCTTTCACGTTCAAAGCAATGCTCCTAGCGTTGGCCAGTTCCTGCTGCCAGCAATCGGGCAAGCATGAACTCTGCCCTTGTCCCACCCCCTCGTGGCTGTCCCCGGGAAAGATCCCTGTATGCTGCCCCTCTCCCGCCTCCACCGCGTGGCTGTAAACCGCCGGTTACAGTTATGTAAAGGAACAGGCAAGCAGTCCCAATACTAACATTCCCCTAATTCAAAGCAGGTCACCATGAGCGACATCACTCTGATGAGGATTTCTGACACAGAGAAAGACCGCATGCTGCGTGAAAGCCAGCAAAAACCAGGGCCGTATGCTGCCATGCTCTGCGAGGCAATGATCCCAGAGTACTTGATGATAGCCTGGCGTGGAAAAGTTTCCTACCATGGAGGACGCAATAAGGCCGCTCTCCCCAGGAACCTCATGCAAAGGCTTTCCAGTTACCTCCAGGAGAGCTTCGTGGAGATATCCCATGAGGATTTCAGCTCTATCCCCGGACATATAGACCTTATTTTCCAGTAGCTGCACTGCCAAGGACTAAAACGTTAAGCGCCTAGGGCAAACTAATCATGAAAAACCCATTGTTAATATTCCTGTTCTGTTCAAAATAAATGTTTATATGTTTAAAACACTTACCCACTGATCCTTCCCCTGATTCAGGGTCCGGGTTAACGCCTGGGGAGGGTTGGCAGGGGATCTCCGTGAGGGTGATGAAGAGATCCTGGCTGTCAGGGAAATCAGCGTTGTAAGCGCTGTCGACTGCCTCGTCCTCCTCATCTCCTTCCTCATCTTCCCCGTCCGCTAACATCTCCGAGGAAGCGGCCGTCGACAATATCCCATCCTCAGAGTCCATGGTCAGTGGTGGGGTAGTGGTGGCGGCCACACCTAGAATGGAATGCAGTGCCTCGTAGAAACGGCATGTGTGGGGCTGGGATCCGGAGCGTCCGTTTGACTCTTTGGTCTTCTGGTACCCTTGTCTCAGCTCCTTGATTTTCACGCGGCACTGCATTGCATCCCGGCTGTATCCTCTCTCCGTCATGGCTTTGGAGATCTTCTCGTAGATCTTCGCATTCCGTTTTTTCGATCGCAGCTCCGAAAGCACAGACTCATCACCCCACACAGCGATCAGATCCAAGACTTCCCAATCAGTCCATGCTGGGGCCCTCTTTCTATTCAGCGATTGCATGGTCACCTCTGCTGGAGAGCTCTGCATCGTTGCCAGTGCTGCTGAGCTCGCCACGATGTCCAAACAGGAAATGAGTTTCAAACTGGCCAGACAGGAAAAGGAATTCAAATTTTCCCGGGGCTTTTCCTGTGTGGCTGGTCAGAGCATCCGAGCTCGGACTGCTGTCCAGAGCGTCAACAGAGTGGTGCACTGTGGGATAGCTCCCGGAGCTATTAGCATCGAATTCCATCCACACCTACCCTAATTCGACATGGCCATGTCGAATTTAGCGCTACTCCCCTCGTCGGGGAGGAGTACAGAAATCGAATTAAAGAGACCTCTATATCGAACTAAATAGCTTCGTTGTGTGGACGGGTGCAGGGTTAATTCGATTTAACGCTGCTAAATTCGACATAACCTCCTAGTGTAGACCAGGCCTCAGAGTGGGTAGAGGCCTACCTTAAGTATTGGTCCTAGGTCCTGGTGCATCGTGCTGAGGGGTTTGACTGTGGGGTACAGGTGAGTGGTAGTGCTACTGGGATTTGTGGCTTTACATTTTTCTTCCTGATGGTTATCCCAGGATTACTACTTAGAAAACTTTACTGTTTCTGAAAGCATTTGTGTTGATCTGCCCAAGTGTTCCTCTGTCCTGGAAAGTAACAAAATGTTGGCCCACAGTATGAATGTTACTTAATTTATGTTATTTGCGTAAAACTAAGTTTTCAAGAAAAGTTCGTATTTGTCCCTCAGCTCAATCTCTCTCAGTAAAGTGTGAGATACTTTGTCACCCCTGCTGCTGCTGACAGCACAAACTATTCCTATGATGTAATCTTTTGTCTGTAACAGCAAGGACTCAGACCTTGCAGAGAGAGAGGGAATCAGGCTTTCCAGACTTCCTGGGGAGAGGGAATCGTGGGTTTACCATTTCTTTAAGCTTTGTGACACTACATGTCATGGATTGTACCACTAGGGCACCCTCATGGGGTTTGGGTGGACACCTCTCTCGCCACAGACATCCTTCTCTGGCTGGAGGCATCACTTTAGAGCAAGTGCTGAGTTTGGTGCTCCAGCCATAAGTCTTAAGGAGCTTGCATCCCCAGACCCCCAGGTGAATAGCAGTCCAAAAATCTAAGGGGAGAACCAAATAATACTGCAGCCCACAAAATGTCTGGACTCACCCAGCAATTCCCCACAAGGTCAGTGGTCACTATATTCTGTAAAGGGGGTCTGGGCCCCTAGCCCCCTCAGTGTCCATAAGACCTAGCCTGAGCACCCTGGGTTCTAAACAAAACGGGGAAACAAAGTAAAAAAAAGTCCCTTTACTTCTTCAAAGGGCCCACGCAGCAGTAGGGTTGCCAACTTGGTAATATTTAAAAAATGGACACTCCAGCAGGAGTGCCAGAACCTCCCCTGCGCCACCTCTTTCCCCCGAGGCCCTGCCCCTGCCCTTTCCCCCGAGGCTCTGTCCCATCCACTCCCTTCCCTCCTCCCCTCCATCGCTCACTGCTTTTTCCCTCCCACACCCCCCTCCACCCAGGTCAGGAGGGACTTGTCTGTGGAGCTGGGGCTGGGAGCTGCAGCCGCCCGACACAGGTAGGAGGCGGCCCCAGCTGAGTAGGGGTTGGCGCGGGTGATGACTGAGTGCCTCCCCTGCTCACAGTAACCCGACTTTGGGTGATAGATCGGACCGGACACTGGACACTGTAAGGTTGAAAACCGGGCACCTAGCCACCTTAGGCAGCAGAGGCTCTTTCACCATGTTCTTGCTAAGGAGAGCGCGATTGACAGATTGACTTAGGGTCCGTGGGCCTTGAAGTGAAGAACATTGGGCTAGAGAGCTCTAGCTCTTACTTTTGAGTGCCACTCTGCACTGGTTTTGGATCCTCCCTTGCAAGGAGCTGACCCTCTCCAGATTTGACAGGCCTCATAGGTTCACTGGGTTAGGTCTGATTGTGCTCAGGGGAGCCCTTTAACCCATTCCTGACTGGGATGGAAACCTGTCCCACCACACTGTATATTCATTTCACTGGTACATGATGTGTTTTGTGGACTTTTTAACTTTACTACTATTAACTGGTTTATGAAACAGTTTTTACTGAAATGCAGAGTGTTGGTAAAGCAACACAAATGGATGGCAACAGATTACCGCTCTGCCTCATCTGTCACGCTTTGAGAGGGTGCCTGATAGTCCTTACTAGTAAAATGTCCAATAGAGCTGGGTGAAACTTTTACATCTGAAATGCAGATTTGGGTCGGCCAAAACATTTCACAAATTCATGTCTATTATGGTTAATTGTTTTGGTCAAAGATTTTTTTAAATGTCAAAAGGAGTGGTGTTTACATTTCTAAAAGGAAATATGTGTTTGGGCTAGATTTGCAAGGGGGTTTGTTTGCCATTCACAAAATAGAGGAGGCAGAGATGATACTGGTGCCCCCATTGTAGACCAGTGGCTAAGGAATTCAGGATGTGGGAGACCAAGATTCAAATCCATGCTCTGAATCAGGCAAAGTGGGGACTAACAGCTCTCTCACAGAAGGGGGACGCCACCTTCTCTGGTTCCAAATTTCATTTATTTTTAATGTTTAAAAAATCAGTTAAAATGTCTGAGGCAACTGAAAAAAAACATTTTGTTTTTTATCCAAAATGAAATTTATTTTTTTTCAGTTTGGCTAGTGAACCAAAAAACTGATTATTTATACAGCTCTAGTCTCCAAAGGCAAGCTTCTTCAGAAACATTTGCAGGAGAAGGGACATCCTAGTGTTTTGGCTTTTCATTGTCTATCTTCTTGTGGTTTCCTGGTGTATTATAACATGAAGGAAATACAGCAAGAGTGGTTCTGGTTGGTTTGGGTCTTCGTTGTGTAAGTTCTCCCAATGTACAAAGCTCTTGTTCTGTACAAACCAACAAACATAAAGAGAATCTCCAGAACAGACTGCCTTGGCAGAGCCGAAATCTAAACTTTTGCGATTTTAGCTATGTGGGACTCCCCCCCCCCCCCGCCCCCCCCGTGCAGTTTGATTTCATCATTCATAATCCTTCATTTTCCTTTGGATAAGGTCCAGCCCTCTATCTAACCATTTCACTTCATAGGTACATGACAGCTGAGGGCTGGGAGGAAAGATTTATTAGCTAAGGAACTGCTGAAAAATAAAACAATGTAAGAAAGTCAGTCTCCTACAGAGCAGATATTTGTCCTGTGAGGCTGGCTTTCTGTTTGATTAAATGGAAATGAGTTCATAAGTAATGATATTACAAGCTGCTTACAAAAATATGCTAAAGATGCAGCAAATATAAATGTGGACTCTGTCCAAATACTGTATAAGGCAAGTAATTCAACAACAATCTAGAGAAAAGAGAGGGTGTGCTTCGATTCAGACCTAAACACTACAGTTATACAAACACAACAAGATTACTGGCAATCTGTATGGAACTGTTATGGATTCTTCCTAATGACTCTGAGAAACTTTCCTCTTTTTTTCCCCAAGAGTGATAAAAAACATGTTTAATTGTTTAAATGGAATATTGTGATTCATGAATAAAATAGCTATATGTGAGGGGCAAAAGGGAAAACAAATAACGCAGGAGAAATCTGCTGCTGTACCTGAGTGCCCCCATCAGGACATAGCATAGAGAAATCAGATGGCAGGCTAGTGACAAGGAAAGAAGCTGCTCAGTAATGTATAGCTAGACCTCTCTGCTATATTGTCAATTCTGACAGTGTGGCAGAATGTATTGGCCAGTTTCTTGATATTTTGACAGGGGAGTGATCCATTTTAACAGATCTCTCATTAGCTGTTGCTGCAACTCATCACAGTCTTTTCTTTGGGAACACTTTGGATGTTGTATCCCTTGAATGACAGTAAGCCTTCAGGGAGGCACTCCATTCTTCAGCAAAATTCCTTTGTGCATTAGGAGATTTTATGCGAAGGAGCCTCTCCAGTGTTGGAATTTTGAGGAAGCACTGCCCCAGGATGGTGTGTATCTGAACAATCTTTTGCTATGGGTGGTAGCTTTAACAGAACCCTGTTTATGTTATATGAGGTGTGACAGTAGTGCTGAGAGAATGCTGGGGTGTGTGTGGAAATAATCATAGAAATGCAGGACTGGAAGGCACCTTGTCAGGTCATCTAGTTCAGTCCCCTGCACTGAGGCAAGACTAAGTATTATCTAGACCATCCCTGACAGGTGTTGGGCTAACCTGTTCTTAAAAACCTCAAATGACGGAGATTTCACAACCTCCCTAGGTAACTTATTCCAGTGCTTAACTGCCCTGACAGTTAGGAAGTTTTTCCTAACTAGATCTCCCTTGCTGCACTTTATGCCCATTACTTATTGTCCTGTTCTCAGTGGTTAAAGAGAACAATTTTTCACCCTCCTTTTTGTAACTGTGAGGGATCTTGAGCTTTGAACCCAGGCCCATGTGTCCTTTGGCCACAACTGACACCCAGCAACTCACCGGAGTAACCAGAGAAGGGAACCAGTGAAGTGCTGGCTTGCAGAGGGCCCCTACCCTGAAGCTCCCAATTGAGGGAAACATCCAACAACCCTGATTGGCCGAGGAACTCTGTATAAACCATGAAGTAACACAGGAAGTTGTCAGAGCAATTAGAGAACTCCCTGGCTGGCTGCTACAGTGGACCCCTCCCGTTTACCTGACTCCTGAGCCCTGAATTCCTGCCTGCCTATGGTTCCTGTCCTTATCCCAGACCCTCATCTATTCCCAGTTCTTGCTTTCCTGACTTACTCCAGGTCCCTGCTCCAACGCCTTACTCTTGTGCTGTCTCTGGCTCTGATGCCTGGCCTGGCTAGGCTATCTCCAGCTCTGACCACTAGGCTTGACCGCCCACCCCCTGGTTATTGCAATAACAATCTTCTACGTACTTAATGTAATATTCATTCATATTTTAAAAGGAATTTGTTGAAAACATGCTTGTGCCCTGTTGTACTATGTTTCCATCACATACACTACTGAATGAGTTTGATAGTATGAATATTTGTGGAACCAGTGAATTTTAAGTGTATGTTAAAGATATTCACATAAAGTGAATTTTGAACTCATTATCACATTACATTCATCCAATCATGTGTGACCAGTTTAAAGTAATCAACAGTTTGGAGTTTGAATGTCAAATACACAATATTGCAACAAAGTGGTTGTAACTGTCTATGGACCAAGAATTACTCACACAAATTGTTAAGCAAATAGTTTCAATTTAGAAATTTCAAATTGAGAAAATTGTCAGCTGCCCCTGGGAAATTCACAAACAGAGAAAGAAACAATATTCATTAGATAAATTATTTGCCGTGGAGAATTTGCCCAGGTCTTTCCAATACCTAGTTAACCCTGAGCAAATTGTGGGCTGTTTTGTTAATATGGAGTTTCATCCTCAAGTCTTTATCTCTTTCATGAATATAAGACTCTTCCTATCTGTTGGCTACCTCATGGTCTTGTCCTCTCTCCCCTTCTCTTTTCCTTTATTGACTCCATCCATTCCCTTAGCTTCAGCTACTATTTCTCTGCCAGTGACTTCTAAATCCACCTCTCAGCACCTGTCCTCCACTCATCTATTCAGCCTCAGATCTCCATCTGACTCTCAACTCAACCATTGTGTATGCCACCACAGTCCCAAACTCACTCTTTCTGAAACTGAGATATGTCTGAACTCCTGATCCCTCCCTACCACCTCTTATCTCTATTCCCATTAACTATGTCATGAGCTTTACAGTGTCCCAATGTCATATCACCAGTGACTTTTCTCTACTCCCCCCAAATCCAGTCACCACCTCCTTTTTGAATATCTTCAAAACATTTTCTCTCCAGACTACACCTACAGCTAGAATTCTTTTCTGCACCTTGGCCTTTCCTGGATTACTCTAACCTTATCCTCTCTGCCTTCCCCAATACTCTCTTCTCCTTCCACAAAATGTAAAAGTTCACTGTTAAAGTCATCTTGCTCTTCTGTCACTGAGAGGGCATCCTCATATTTCTTAAATCCTTTCACTGGCTTTTCATCTCTAAACTGGAGAAAAAAATCCAACCTCCTGAACCACACTGTCAAGGCCCTACGTGCCTCTCTTATATCTGCTTTCATGTCCCACACCCCCCTTCTCACCACCTATATTTTTCATAGTCTTCTCTCCTTGCTGCTTATTTTATTTCCTTTCCTCACTCTCAGCTTCATGCCTTCTTTCATGCTGTCCCATAAACTTAAAATAATCTCCCCTTTTTTCTTCATCTTGCACCCTCTCCTTCAAATTCCTCCTTTGCAGCACTTTTCATCTACAAATCCATCCTGCACAGGTCTTATCATTGGTTTCTTATTTGAAATATTCTCTTGTTTTTAAGGGTCAGATTCACCTTGGTCTTTATGCTTTTGCACAATTGCAGACAGAGCCCAAGATGCCTTATCTGTCATTTCATGGCCCTCAAGATCCAGGCAGAATTCCAGCCCAGGAACTCAGAGCACAGTTCCCTTCCTGCTCCCCATGCGTGCGTGCATAATGTCCCAAAGGGAACAGAGAGGAGGTGGTACCATAGTTTCACCCTTTCCCAGGCACCAGAGAGGAGGTGGTACCATAGTTTCACCCTTTCCCAGGGTGGCCAACAGCACAGGGGATGTAGAGTGGCAGAGTGGTCGGTACAAATGAGGAAGAGCCAGGAACACCTGAATTCTAATCCATCATCTCCATTTGTGTGAATGTCAGTTACTCCCTCTCTTCCTGTTTATAATAATACTTACATACCTGATAGATTTTTTTAAAGTATTTATATTAGCACTAGGTATGTTATATTTTTTGGATTGTGGTATCAAATAATTGCATTATGTACATTTTATATATATTATAAATGTGTGACAAAAATTGCCTAAAATGCTAAGTCCACCTATGGATTAGTAGCCTCCAAAATTAATTTTAAAATACACAGGTGGTTATTTGATTTATGGGAATAGTAAAAACAACCTTACTCTAGCAAGTGGATTTTTTCCCTCTGAAACACCCTTACTTGTAGTTTTAAAAAGTACTTAAATTACCTTTTAAATATTAGAAATTCTTGATTTGCACCAGTCATTAAACTTTAGTCTAAATTCATTGGAAGTCATACTATCAAACAGATGTTTTTAGATACGTAGAAAGAAAAAGAAATATACATAATTTTTAAAATACAGAATTAAAATAGCATAAGCAATATTGTAGAGAGCCATGGCAAGTAAGTAATGTTTTCATAACGTATTTCAGAATGGTTAGAGGCTTGCTTAATCTCCAAGTCTTAACGCAGCTGAGCAGATCCTGATCCCCGCTTACACTAGTTTTATACTCATGTAGATCAGGAGTAACTCTGTTGAAGCCACACGATTTACTCTAGTGTGAGAGTAAAACCAGGCCTAATATATTGGGGGCTAGAAAAATCAGGAACTGTTCTGAGCCCCAAGTGGATCCCATGAAGGAATTTGAAGTGGGGGAGGATATTGTCATTGTCCAGCCTCCATCTATATGCCCCTCTCCATTAGGAGGTCCCTGCTAGTCTATAAGTGCCAAACTGTGCATACCTTAACATCAAGATGTGATGGAAACTCTGCAGCTTAAGTTTGTCTTTTTCATAGATTTCTCTCTGGGAAGGAATGATCTGGACTTCATTTAGGTGCTAGATAGCCATGCTGGACTTTGGAAGTTCTCTGTTTGGCCTAAAAAAAGATACAGTTCAGCATTGGCTGTGGCACTAGAAGCTTTTGTAGTCTGCTTTTCCAATGTAGTTCTACCCTGATCTGAAGGGACTACTTCAAGTATATAAAAGTCTTAGGTTCATTAAATCATTGACCTTTCCCCCCCTGAGACTGGCAACAAGCATGACATTTAATACCGTTTCTGATCAGAGGTTTGTTTTGTTTGGTTGGTTGGTTGGTTTTGCTCTGAATACCTTTCAACTAGGGTATGGCCCGGGATAACCAACGTATTTTACATAGACCTTTCATAGAGTTTAAGGTCAGAAGGGACCATCAGATTATCTAGTATGACTTCCTGGGTTACACAGACCATCAGATTTCACTTAAATACCCCATTACTGAGTCCAAAGACTTCTGTTAGACAGAAGTATTTCAGACTCAGGAGACTAAACTGCTGTGTGCCATAGGCAGAGAATAGGAGAGACTGAGGTGCCACCGATGCCTGAATTAAAGCATATCATTTAGAAAGCTATCTATTCGTGCCTTAAAGACTCCAAGCAATGGTGAGTTACACTGTTACAATGTGTAATTAAACTCACTGCTAGGAAATTGCAATTTATTTCAAGGTTGTATTTGTCTAACTTCAGCTTCCAGCTAGTGAATCTTCTTGTTAATCAAACTTGTTTGTCAGCAAGATTAGAAGCTACCTCATTCCAGTGAATATTGTTTCCATGTGTAAGTACCTATAGATGGTGATCAAATCACCTCTCAATCTTCTCTTTGGTAACCTGAATAGGTTGAGTTCCTTAAGCTTCACATCCTGAGGCTTGTTTTCCAGCCCCTGGATCATTTTTGTGGCCCTCCTTTGAACTCTCTCCCATATTTCCACATCCTTCATGAAACATGGACACCAGTACAGGACATAGTATTCTAGCAGTGGTCTTACCAATGCTGTGTATAGAGGCAAAATCACTTCCCTACTTCTGTTTGATATTCCCCTTTTTATACTTCCAGAGATTGCTTTAGCCCTTTTTGCCACAGCTTTGCACTGAGAGCTCAATTTCAGATGGTTATCTTCAATGATTCATAGATTCATAGATTCTAGGACTGGAAGGGACCTCGAGAGGTCATCGAGTCCAGTCCCCTGCCCGCATGGCAGGACCAAATACTGTCTAGACCATCCCTGATAGACATTTATCTAACCTACTCTTAAATATCTCCAGAGATGGAGATTCCACAACCTCCCTAGGCAGTTTATTCCAGTGTTTAACCACCCTGACAGTTAGGAACTTTTTCCTAATGTCCAACCTAAACCTCCCTTGCTGCAGTTTAAGCCCATTGCTTCTTGTTCTATCCTCAGAGGCTAAGGTGAACAAGTTTTCTCCCCCCTCCTTATGACACCCTTTTAGATACCTGAAAACTGCTATCATGTCCCCTCTCAGTCTTCTCTTTTCCAAACTAAACAAACCCAATTCTTTCAGCCTTCCTTCGTAGGTCATGTTCTCAAGACCTTTAATCATTCTTGTTGCTCTTCTCTGGACCCTCTCCAATTTCTCCACATCTTTCTTGAAATGCGGTGCCCAGAACTGGACACAATACTCCAGTTGAGGCCTAACCAGCGCAGAGTAGAGCGGAAGAATGACTTCTCGTGTCTTGCTCACAACACACCTGTTAATACATCCCAGAATCATGTTTGCTTTTTTTGCAACAGCATCACACTGTTGACTCATATTTAGCTTGTGGTCAACTATAACCCCTAGATCCCTTTCTGCCATACTCCTTCCTAGACAGTCTCTTCCTATTCTGTATGTGTGAAACTGATTGTTCCTTCCTAAGTGGAGCACTTTGCATTTGTCTTTGTTAAACTTCATCCTGTTTACCTCAGACCATTTCTCCAATTTGTCCAGATCATTTTGAATTATGACCCTGTCCTCCAAAGCAGTTGCAATCCCTCCCAGTTTGGTATCCCCAAGTCCTTCTCTGAATCATTGCTTTCCATGACAGTCTCCCCCATCCTGTAGTTACAGACCTTCATTCTTTGTCTCAGATGTATTATCTTGCATTTTGCTGTATTAAGATGGATTTTGTTGGATTGTGAGCATTTCACCATGTGATTCAGATCAGACCTGTCCTCCTCATTATTTAGTACTGCACCAGTCTATGTGTCCTCTGCAAACTTTACCAACAAAGAATATTATATAATCATCTAGATAATTGATAAAAATATTGAATATTATTGGACCAAGAACCAGTCCCTCTGGAACCCTGCAAGAAATTGTCCCACTCGTTGATGTCTCCCTATTAACATTACATTTTGAGATTTGTCAGCGAGCCAGTTTTTAAACCATGTAATCTGTGTCCTCTTAATTCCACATAATGCAAGCTTTTCATTCAAAATGTCATGTGGAACTAAGGCCTTGTTTAGACTAGAGGGTTAAGACAATATAAGTTGCACAACTTAAGTTGAAGTAGTTTATATCGACTTAACATGGTTTCTACACCGCTCTGTGTCATTGGGAGACGCTCTCCCATCGACATAGCTTCCATCTCTCATTGAGGTAGAGTACTGAAGTCGACGGGAGAGCACTCTCCCATTGATTTATCGCGTCTTCACCAGACCCGCTAAATCAATGCCACTGCATCAATCGCAGCAGTGCCAACTTAGCCCATAGTGAAGACAAGCTCTAAGTCAAATGCCTTAGAGAAATCAAGGTATCACCACAGTTGTCTTTTTAAAATCAGACCTATTATCTTTGGGGGGGGGTTGGGGGGGGAGGGTTGGGTATTTTTTTTAAAGAAGGCAACAGGTTTGTTTGATAAGACATAACCTTCCATGAAATTATGCTGACTGGCAAAAAATCTATTTTTAGCCTTTAATTCTTTATGGATAGAGTCCCAAATTAACCTTTCCATTATTTTATCCACAATCAACATCAGGCTAACCTGGGTTATCCTTTTAACCCTTTTTAAATATTGGAACTACATTGGTAGGCCTCTAATCCTTTGGACTTGGCCCAGGTTTCCAAGATTTATTTAAAATATTAAAAATAACAGTGATGCAGAAAGTTCCTCAGGTAGTTCTTTTAAGACTCTTACATGGAAGTAATCCAGTCCTGTGGAAATGAAAATGTTTAATTTGCACAGCTGCTGACTCACATCCTCCTTTATCACAGATGGTAAACTTTCTATTCCATCCACAACATCATATGGGATGGATACTTTCTCCTGCTTCATTTCAAATACAGAAAAGAAATATCTATTGAACATTTCTGCCTTTTCTACAGCATTATTTACAATTTTACCATCCACATCTAGCAATGGACTTATACCTGACCTAGGGATTTTTGTTATTTTGGTTTCCTAATATGTTTTTAAAATGTAATCTTATTGTGTTTAATCTTACTGGCCATTGATATTTCATTGATTCCTGTAGCTTCCCTTGACACCTACATTTTTTAACTTGTGGCTTATATTCATTGCCCTTTTCCTGTGTTTTTCATCCTTTTATATATTGATGTTTTATGTTTTAGCAGCGCTTCCAAATCTCCCTTTAACCAGTATGGCTTTTTGGCCAGCATACCTTTTTTTATGTCTGTGGAAATGTGGCTTTTTGGACATCAAGTTGGATGTCCTTGAACAATACACAGTTTTTGTAAACAGCCACACTTTAAATGTGGGTTCCCATTCAGTTATACTAACCATTGCTTTCAGCTTTGGTAAATTGGCCCTTTAAATGTCCAAATATACTAAATGCCCCAAAACTTCAAATACCCTCAGCTTTTGTCATTTTTGATTACTAGCAACCTTGCTGCATTCAAATCTGTGTCATAAAAGTGATAGGCTACCATGTCCCCTTTCCAGTCCCCAGAATGATCTGATCTCCTTCCAGAACTCCTCAGCAGATTGTTCTCCTGTAGCATTAATATATTTTTCATGCAAAAGACTTAGTTGCTGGAGTGCTTGTCACTTAAAATTAATCACAATTTTAAGTGTATTTTAAGCATTTTTAAAAATACTGTTAATTGGGAAATGTACGCAATACAAGTTTTTTCCATGTTTATTTATGCATGTATGAAAATCAGCAGTCTCCAGTTACTTACTTATAGATATTTCTGTGGCCTTCATCACAGCAATATCTGAATTCCTCACAAATTTACATTAGATTACTTTTAAAGCTAGTTTCTAACAATGGTAGAAGGCTTGTAGTTGATTCCTTCTATGCCTGGTGTTATTATTAAACGGTTGTTTGGGGAAACTTTAATTTCTTTCTCTTTATATGGCCCTCATCACCATAGTACCTGATGACCTCTCAGTTATTAATGGATTTTTATCCTTGCGACATCCCTATGAGATAGGGAAGTATCACCCCCACTTTACAGATGGGAAATGAAGGTGCAGAGTATATCAAGTGTTTTACCTAAAGTTACCCATAAAGTGTGTGGCTGAGTCAAAAATTGAATCCAGATCTCTTGAATAGCTGTCCAGTCCAGTGCCCCATCCATTAGATCATTCAGAAGTTTATCTGAAATGGTGGAATATACCGTTATCCTAAGTATAGTTTGTTCAGTTTCAATTGATATTAATGATACAGCCATAAATAATTTATAAGGTGTTCATAAATGATAAATAGATGGGTAATGTTTTCACAGGTGCCTCTGTGATTTAGGAGCCTAAGACCTATTGTCAAGTGTATTTTGCCTGTCATTTCTGAAAATAAGTTAGGCTCCTAAGTCACTTAGGCACTTACAAAAGTTTCACCTGTTGTAAACATGTTACAGACATGAGTTCTATGTGTTACACATAATGCTAAGTAGAAGATGTTAGAGAGAGTTCTAACCCATGATTGTATGCAACTGTCACCAGGTGGCTGGCCCCAGAAAATAAAGTGGATCCAGCTCCCCTGTGCCAGAACAGGCGCTTTCATTTGGCCAATTAAGAGGTAGGGCAGCACCTCGGGACTTTAAGAGACCCAGTGAATCAGAGCTGCCTGAGTGAGAGTGAGGAAAAGAGGCAGGTGAGAGCTGCTAGATACAGAAGGTGTTTTTTGGGGGGCAGGCTGACGGAAAGGAGAGCAGCAAGAGGGGTTTGCTGGCTGTTGTCCCCAAGGCAGATAGATGGAATGATGGCAGGAATAGCAGCACAGGGAGGTGCCTGCTGGCTCTAAGCCAGAATGCCAAAGTCGAGGGCTAGAGAGGGCTGAAGGAAGGGAGAGCACTGGTGAGGTTTAGCAGCTGACGTCTCTGTACTGGAGAGCTGGACCCAGAAGAACAAAGAGAGGGTCAGGAGGAGTGAGGGATGCTCCTCTTGTGAGGAAGATCACCTATCAGAGATGCTGTGGGGGTTCCTGCTAGGAAGAGTGGGATTGCACTCCAGCTGGAAGGGCTGCGGAGGCTGTCCTGAAAGAGGGACAGAAGAGGACCAACGAAGAATCCAGGTGTGGTGGAAGACACTGGAATGTGGTCTGTGTTACATCAATGGCCCTCAGGATATGTGATTTTAAAGATTACTTGTTTATCACCCCAGTGCAAATTATGTTTTGGGACTTGAATTTTGAACTATTTGCACTGTGTTCTTGTAATAAACCCAGCCCCATGGAGGGGTACTATTGAAGCAAGACAGCCTAAAGTATAGTCTTTGGATTACCTCAGGGGAGAAATGGGTGCACCGGTCATGCCAGGGCCTATTGCAAGAGGGCACTGCAGTTAGGGCTGCCCTCTGACAGCAATCTGTTGCCCTCTTGAATTCTATAGCAAATGATTTAAGCACTTCTTCGTTGTGTATTAACCCTTTATAAACTATTTATAAATGTACCCGTATTTATAAAGTGAGATATTTTGTTTTAACCATAGAATACAATGTATATTAGAATATAACTGATTTTTGTTATGACAATAGACTTGTACGGATTCTGCTTCTTCATTTTCAGTTGATGTCTGGGCCTTTAATTGGTCTACAAATATTGGAAAATGACACTTTTGTAAATATATCTGAGCTCTAGAGATAGGAGACAGGTTTGTAACTGGATAGCAGAATGTGCAAAGCATTTAGTAGGATCTTCTCTGTTTTCCAATTGATCCATTTATTTGGCTTTTTATGGTATGAAAATCACTCTTGACAGTGCTATAATTGTATAATGATTTGGCATGATTTCTGTGCTGAACCAGTATAAAATGTCAAATTCGTTGGACAAAATATAATGTTTTTTTTCCAATGAACCCTGTAAATCCATTTTCCTGCATGTAACTTATAAAGACAGGATTGATTTTTGTCATGAAAATTTCTTTATTAAAGGGGGGGAACTCTTGCTGACTTCTTTTATGTCAAGTTTGAGACTGGAGATCATTTTCTCTTTTCAGCTGAGGATTTATAATGGAAATGCTGACAGACCCTCAACTATAGTATTGCTGGTGTTTGTGTCTATAATAGGAATCTACTAACAATCAAACATTCAGCACAATTGAATGTTACCTTTTAAGACAGGGTAAGACAATCTCCCTCCTCACCTTCAGGTCCACTCTGTGCTCTGAAGAAAAATGAGGTCCTCAGAGAGCTTTGCAGCTGTGATTACCAGCACTTAAATTCAAGGCCAGCAGAATGACTCAGAGCACTCAACATATTTACTGCAAGAATCACAAACTTGGTTGAAAATTGATAGATTCCAACATTAAATATTTATCCCATTACCCTGGGATAAATGGGTTCATGCATAATAATGTTAAACACCATTTGACTCGTTGAGCCCCCACGTTCAAGGGGACCTTGCAGACACGTGTCATAGATGCCTCTCTAAATGCTGATGTCTTCAGATTCCTTTCTAACAAGAAGGCTGTAAAGCATATAAGATATTAATCCCCAATTTTCAACTGATTTGCTCATGCCTCTTATACACTGTGTGATTCTTCTTTAAAAGGGTATTTCTCCAATTAGCTTTTGTATTTTGTTTTGTTTAATATAAAGAGAGATGTATTTTTTTTTATGGATTTTCCCAACTGTTTGGAAAAGATTTTATAAAACAGGATATAAGATTATTATTTTTAACATGGATATTATGTAACTTGACTGTGGCTTTCAAAACTCTCATACTTGTTTTAAAAAATACAGTGAAAAAGAATGTGTTACTGTAGCATGTAACTCCTGCAAAATGATGAGGGGCCTCCTAAATTGTACCTGCAAAATGTGCATGGGAGCCCCTGTGTGTATGCTGAAGTACTCATTTGCATCCTCCCTGTGTGGGGGTTTGGACTCAGTGCTTCATTTTTCCATAGTTTTGGTGCGGTTGTGTTTTTAGTAATCCACAATTTTCATGAGTTATATGTTAGGTAGAATTTTAAGAAGCACTAAATCTTTCCATTAAAGCTGTAATTTTACACTGTGTTTTGTGATATTTGCACACCCTCAGCTCATTTCCCCATCTTCTGAAAAAATTCATCCAACTCATTTCCCTCTTGCCTTTTAGTTTTTTCTCTTTTATTTATTCACTGTGCAATGGGCCAGATTCACTGAGACCTGCTCTACAAGGGAGTTTTACCAACCACTGGTAGAGCTGCATCAGTGCAAAACCCTAGTTTAGACATGATTTACACTGGTGGAAGCTGATTTGTATCTGTTTAGCTTATCCCAATTTGAAACCAGGGTAAGCTAGACCAGTTACTGCAGTGGCATAAATCATGACTACAGTAGGGGTTTATACTTTTGCAGCTACACCAGTGACTAAAAACCAAATGTGTAGACCAGAAGTGTGAGTTGGTATAATTTACACTTCTTCTTGCACCTGCAATGTGAATGTTACACCAGCTTAGATTCCATCTAGACCAGAGTGCCAAACTCATTCAGCAGAGAGAGCCAAACTCCACTTATCATTGTGGTCTGTGACCTGAGGCCTTAATTTAGGACTGTGTACCCTCCATCCTCAGCAGAAGGCCCACTGACATCACTGAGAAGTGTGCCATAGTTCAAGGGTAGAACCTGGCCTTTACATAATAACTAAACTTCTAGTTATTATTATTTGTTACATACTTAATGAACTCACTCACTGTCACTCAGTGGGAAAATATGCCCACCATTTGGACCACTTTTATTTCTATCCTTTGTTTCTCTTCCTTCTTCCCCATCTTCCTTTCTGTTTCTGTCCTTCTTCCCTGTCTTTCCTCTCTGTTCTTCACTCTGCATTTCCTTCCCTGCAGTTGCAAATTCTCAATTCCCACCTCTCTCTGGACCTTTCTTCAATACCCCATTTCACCCTCTGCAGTGATTGACATTGCAATGATGAAATTAAAGTGTCATTTACTTGACACTCTCTAGTGACGTGGATAGAGGAGTTCAAACCTGTCTCCTTTATTGTTTCAGGCTCTCTGCAGACTCAAGAAGAAAACACAGCATTGGTTTACCCTCATGTGACATTTTAAAGGTTTTCTTCACAACCACAGGGGCTAGAATCTTACTTTGCACAAAATTTCAGCTTTCATTTTTAAAAATCTGAATATGTCAGGAGGGCCAAGGGCCACATAAATATATATTAGGCTGGACTGATCTAGCCCACAGGCTGTATTTTAACACCCGGGTTCCATCTAACTGTCTTAAGGTCTGTCCACACTCTGAAATGAATGGTGGTTTTAAAACGTGTTAACTAATGTTCTAATTAAAACACTTAAAACTAGTAGAGTTTGTCGAAATTTTCCAAAGATTCAAAATTTGGATGAAAATGTTCCCTGCATGTTTTGGTCAGTTCTCCTTAGCATCTACTGTAGACAAAAACAGTCATGTTTAAAAACAAATTCTCTGGCTGTGGTCAACCCCAATGATAAACCAGAGAGACCCTTATATTTCTTTACTTAAGATCAGTTTCTGCCATCCATACTCTGCAAGCAGTCCTGAAGTAAGGTACTGATTAAAAATGGCAGAGATGGTCCAATTTATACTTCTTCCTTATACACACAGAAGAGTGGTGTCATGGCTAAGGCACTGGGCTAGGACTCATAGGATTTGGGTTTTATTTCTGACTCTGACACAGAATTCCTGTGTAAACTTGGATAGGTCACTTAACTTTCTGGTGTCTCCATCTATAAAATGGAGATGCTTCCCTCCCTGGTGTTGTGAGGCTACTTAATGACTGTCTGTGAAACACTGACACTACAATGAGAAACAGAAACACCTATGCATGAAATTAAAATAAATTGTTACCCAGAGAAAGAGTTTGTCTACCTGGAATATGTTTTTTAAAAGAAAGTTGTCCTGTGTAATTGTGGGATACTTTTGGCTCTGACACATTATACTGTTAATTTTTGGTTACAGCTCTTTGATTTCCTCCCCCAATTTGCATCTAATGTGGAATGAAGCATTGTGGCATTTACCCTGTTTACTGAAACAATGTGGCAGTACTTTGATGCCCCCAAACATCTGACAAATAACCTGAAGTTACTGTGTAAAAGAAACCTCATAACTGCTGACCTCATTGAGCAAGATAAACTGGAGCAGAAAAGTTTGGGATTTCCCCCCCAGGCTCCTTGAACTACAGTACATGTGTTTTGCCTTGCAGTACAACCGCTACCAGCGCTATGGTGCAGAAGAGTGTGTGCTGCAGATGGGCGGAGTGCTGTGTCCTACCCCAGGATGTGGTGCTGGCCTGCTTCCTGAACCAGAAGTGAGAAAAATAGTATGTGAGCCAAGCAATGGACTGGGCTGTGGGGTAAGACTGCACTTTCCTTATAGCTCATTGGGAATCAATTGAGATTGCAGGATTTAACAAGAAGCTTAAAAAAAAACGGATTTTCCTTTCACTTTGATGACTCTGAATTACCCTTCATACCACAGTGAGATTCAGTAGCTTTCAATAAACAATTTTAATACAGTGCCAAAGCCTAGAAATCACTATTTTGTCATGTAGAGTATGTCCATCCCAGAATCCTTTGCTTTAATTGGTTTGAGAAGTTGCTGATCTAAGTAGTTACAGTGAGCAGTTGAACTGTGCAAATGACAAGCCAAGAGCTTTGACTTTTTTCTCCCAGCACTCAGCAAAACTGAATAAGATCTAGTGCAAACCCGTTTATTATTGTATTAGTACCACCCTTCTTAATTAGAGAGGGGGATGAAGAGAGAGAGAGAATGACCAGTCAGTGATATCTCAGTGACATTGTTTGTGTGACTATTTTAAGAAACATAATGAAGATTAATGCAGAAACCTCTGTGCTTTATTGTCTCATAAAAACTGTTTTTAACTAGGGATGTGCAGAATGAGTGGTATTTTTAGGAAAATAAAATAAGCAGCATTTGAAAATATGTTGTGCTAAGAGGTCAGGCCAGGTGAATTAGTCATTTTCTTGAATAAAATTACCACTGTATCTTAAAAGAAAAGGGCTGGAGGGGAAAAAGTTCTATACACAAAAGGCCATACTAAATGATAGGTTGAAGTGACTAACTGATGCTGATACCAAGGGAGTCCTCCTGTGCCTGATATTATTACTAAATCCATGGAGGCGGTGGAAAGAGAGAAAATATATATATTTATAAAATAGCAGCATGCTGTTGCTCTTGTCTTTTTGTGATGGAAAATGAACTTTTTACTGCGGTTTTGATGTTGCCCAAACTGATAGCACAGAAGAATAATTGTTTGCTGAACTAGGAAGTTACAGTAACTTTTCTTCTATGAATAGGTTAGCATCTCTCGACCTTGGTATAACTTCCTATCTGTCCATGCAGTGTTGCATGTAAAACACTGAGTTCCCCAGATTCTCTGAACTGGCACTGGGCTACAAAATAAAGGGCGGGGGTGGAAAAGCAATGAGAAACAAGAATGACTAAACAAAAAGAAATGCCTCAGATTAAATTTCAGGATTGGTTAAAAAAGATAAAATCTAGGGCTGTCGATTAATCACAGTTAACTCACATGATTAACTCAAAAAAATTAACTGTGATTAAAAAATTAATCGTGATTCATTGCACTGTTAAACAATAGAATCCCAATTGAAATTTATTAAATATTTTTGGATGTTTTTCTACATTTTCAAATATATTTATTTCTATTACAGCACGGAATACAAAGTGTACAGTGCTCACTTTATATTTTGGATTGCAAATATTTGCACTGTAAAAATGATAAACAAAAGAAATAATATTTTTCAATTCACCTGATACAAGTACTGTAGGGAAATTTCCTTATCATGAAAGGGCAACTTACAAATGTTGATTTTTTTTGTTACATAACTGCACTCAAAAACAAAACAATGTAAAGGTTTAGGGCCTACAAGTCCACTCAGTCCTACTTCTTGTTCAGCCAATTGCTAAGACAAACAAGTTTGTTTACATTTATGGGAGATAATGCTGCCCACTTCTTGTTTACAATGTCACCTGAAAGTGAGAACAGGCATTTGCATGGCACTTTTGTAGCCAGCGTCTCAAGGTATTTACGTGCTAGATATGCTAAACATTCGTATGCCCCTTCATGCTTCAACCACCATTCCAGAGGACATACTTCCATGCTGATGATGCTCATTAAAAAAAATAGTGCATTAATTAAATTTGTGACTGAACTCCTTGGGGGAGAATTGTATGTCTCCTGTTCTGTTTTACCCGCGTTCTGCCATATATTTCATGTTATAGCAGTCTCGGATGATGACCCAGCACATGTTCGTTTTAAGAACAATTTCACTGCAGATTTGAAAAAACACAAAAAAGGTATCGATGTGAGATTTCTAAAAATAGCTACAGCACTCGACCCAAGGTTTAAGAATCTGAAGTGCCTTCCAAAATCTGAGAGGGATGAGGTGTGGAGCATACTTTCAGAAGTCTTCAAAGAGCAACACTCCTATACGGAAACTACAGGTCCCGAACCACCAAAAAAGAAAATCAACCTTCTGCTGGTGGCATCTGACTCAGATGATGAAAATGAACATGCATCGGTCTGCTCTGCTTTGGATCGTTATCGAGCAGAACCCATCATTAGCATGGACACACATCCTCTGGAATTGTGGTTGAAGCATGAAGGGACATATGAATTTTTCGTGCATCTGGCACGTAAATATCTTGCAACGCCAGTTACAACAGTGTCATGCGAACGCCTGTTCTCACTTTCAGGTGCCATTGTAAACAAAAAGCAGGCAGCATTATTTCCTGTAAATGTAACCAAACTTGTTTGTCTGAGCAATTGACTGAAGTAGGACTGGGTGGACTTGTAGGCTCTAAAGTTTTACATTGTTTTATTTTTGAATGCAGTTATTTTTGTAGATAATTCTACATTTGTAAGTTCAACTTTCATGATAAAGACATTGCACTACTCTACTTGTATTAGGTGAATTGAAATATACTATTTCTTTTGTTTTTTACGGTGCAAATATTTGTAATAAAAAATAAGTATAAAGTGAGCACTGTACACTTTGTATTCTGTGTTGTAATTGAAATCAATATATTTGAAAATGTAGAAAACATCCAAAAATATTTAAATAAATGGTATTCTATTATTAACAGTGTGATTAATCATGATTAATTTTTTTAATCACTTGACAGCCTTAATAAAATCACTAATAATTTTTGCTCTACTCTCTACCAAAATCAAACTGCATTCTATAGCTTCATTTTTCAACATTTTGAATCTCCAGTTACTTTACCTAATTTAAAGGCTATATATATTGACCCGTTTAGCAAGCTGTTATGTTTTCTTTTAAGGACTCTCTGCTTTAGTAGCTACTGACCAGATTATGAGACTTTAATTTTACCTGACATGTTGTTTTGGGTTAAGAGATGTTGAGAAGAGGACACACCTCATTGAGGCAAAGATTGGAAATGTTAGCCCAGTCTGAGAGCCACATTCTGGGCACTCTCCTAAAATCCACACCCAAGTGTGAAAGAACAAGGCAGAAATTGGTGGCTCTGATTCTCTCTCTGACCCTGCAGAAAAAAAAAGCCCTTAGAGAAGATTTTTTTCTGCAGAACCTCCATGGCAGGAGTCATGTGATGCATTCTATGCCATGACCTCGGGGTGTAGTCAACATGTATATAAATAAGCTACCTGATTTCAGAATCAGGACTACAGATAAGAAGTGTTTTTTACCACAGTGGAAAAAAGGGGCAAACATTTGGCACAAGTCTCTTTGCAGATAATAGTATACCGTATTGACAACAATTTATACGTTCAAAAGAGGGCCATAAGACAAATGGTTGGTTGTTTGTGCATTCTAAGAGAGAAGGTATTAACTGTCTTTTTATATGCTTCTGTACAGTGTCCATTGCAATCAGGCTTTGATCCTTTTAAAGCAACTAAGAAGAGCAATGTGAATCTGGAGATGTTTATTTTTGACTGGGGGAGCATTATGGAGAAATCTTTTTCTCAGTTATGAACAGTGCTCCATATATAGTGATGCCATTGATTGACCTTCAGTCTTGGCTAATCCTTCACACTTTTTATTACTCATAAAATATTAATTAATTTCCCAAGGTATTAGCATTATGCACTGTTGTTCTGCTTTCATTGCTATTCAGCAGACCTATCTCTCTACTTTTATTGCTCAGATGTAAAATGTTGACATATTTAATACAAGAAAACAGCAACAAAATATGAAAGACACTACAGATTGTACCAACTGGCCTGGGTACAGGAAAAGCTGTGATAATTAAGGCCCAGGAAAGCTTTATAAATAAAACATCTTTGTCTTGTTTTCTACCATCCTAGAATATTACTTCCTATATATCAAAGACAAGCTTGACGTTAAAAACAGAGAACCTGATGAGGTTAGAACTGAGCTCCAAGGAAAAGTATATTATTTGCTTATTAAAATGGGTGCGTCAGTATACACATACAGTCCACACACCTGAAGAATTCACACCACTAATCTTAATTTATTATAGTGAGATGTAGAAGAGACTTTTCAGGTTCAGATTCTCTCATAAGATATGGTCCCTTTGCATCACTCCAGCAGCAAAAAAGGTGTGTAAAGCCAGCAGATCCAGCCAGACAGGGATTCCCTTAGAATGAAGGAGAAATCTTTGGATAGTGTAGAGCCAGCATAGCTATAATTTAAGACACTCTCTCTCCATCTTCACCTTGGTGTAGCATGCATATTGGGGGCATGGCCAAGAGCAAGGGTACAAAGGTGGAGAACTACTGTGCTCCAGTGATCCTTGGTAGCAGACCTTTCTACTTGTGGCCAGAGCCAGCCAGCCGTAAAGCTGCTCTAAACTATGATGGGGCCGGGGCTGGCAGTATAAATGGCTATAAGATCAGGGAATCATAATGTGTATCTTTGTAGCCCTTCCTCCTGCCCCCCTCAGCTGATTACAGAATCCACGAGTGAGAATCTCAAACTTACTGTGTGACGTGTGTTACTAGTGACACGAGAAATATTGTACACTTGAAACGACAATACAAAAATTGAGTCTTAAAATTCCCCCTGTTTTTCAGCAGATTTCATGTTCTGTAAGGACCCTCCCAATGAATAACAGAGTCCTTGGAAAAAAATACATTCCCTTCCTGCAGGGTAGGTGGAATTTTAAGACTGTAGGACTGCAAGTATTCACTGAAAAATAAATTATATTCAAGTACAATGTCAATAGCTAAGGCTAGGTACTGCATGTATCAGTTCTTTTTATTCTGTTTATTTGCTTTTTAGTTATTTTTCCATAGTTAAAGAAGCATACACCAAAAGCAATCAAAATAGTCTGCACATCATATGCAGTGTATTCTCTGGGGACACTCAGAACCCAGGAAGCATGGCAGGAACATAGCTGGGGAGTCTGGGAGCTCAGTGAGCCAGGCAACTTGCCTCCCTGCTGGCTAGCTGGTGAGCCACCGCGCAGTCTGCCTTCCTGCCTGCCTAGTTTATTTTGAAAGTTTTGACTGAGTCAACACATTCCCTGGGTTTTCTGTTAGAAAACTGTTCCATTGGAAAATTTTCAACCAGCTCTAGTGTTAAGTATAATAGTGTCAAAATACAACATACAAAAACAACAAAATACAAATGCAGGTAGTAGAAAACAGCTTTGAGTTCATTTAGCTGTCACTTATAAGTATTCTCTGTGACAAAATTCAGTACAAATGGAGTGCATTTCACTGGTCAGCATGCTCCTTATTTGTGGGGAACTTACCATTCTTAAGCTATCTGATTTTAAGACGATGTTTCACATGCAGTTGTCAAGAATGATTTAAATCTGCCTAAGGTAGAAGATTTTATTTGCAAACAGGGAGCTGTTCAGTTAAATCACATGTGTCTTTATACTTCATTAGTGGACATGTAAAATTAGACATTTTTGAAAGATATTTAAAAATATAAAGACAGTCAAACCAATTATTGGTATTTCAGAAAAATACTTGCAAGTTTTTTCCAAACTACTAAGCTCTGTAATCAGATGAGTAAAATATAATGAGTAACAAAGAACTGTGTGTGCAACAATCTGAAACTTTGCCTCGGTTTTAAGATGAGGAAAAAAGTGATAGTAGAGCCTGCTACCCTAGATATGATCTCAGAGAGAGAAGCATTGGGTTTGTGAAAAACAAAAGAAAAATTATAAAACACAGCAAAAAGACCTCAAGACTTACGTCATTTGTGAAGCTTTAAAGTGGAAATCAGGAAGACAGCCAATATCTACTACTAAAATTGAAGGGCCACTCTTCATTATTATAGTTCATATTTCTGTTCTTTTCCTACATTTTATTACATTTGTGCTTTTAAGAAGATCCGCCATAAATATATTATCATGGACAAGGTAATGTTTGAGGATATTGTTGAGATTAAGGAGCTGACTCACAGCAGAAGTGTTTCAGGACATCGTATTGTGACTTTTTTCAAGGGGAATGAAAATGAGACAGACATTTTCCATTATTGCTAAATGCTGAGTTGCTAGCATTATGCCACAAGCTCTAGGCAGTAATCATGTATTGCTTTCTTCTATTGAGTGGGTACTCTAGCCTCTAGAAAGTGGAATTCCATCTTGTTGACACATTATGCTTCAGTAGCTAAGCAAGTTGTTTCATTGCTAAAATATGACAGGCTTTCATAGAATGACTGAAATTCTGTTGTTTTTTTTCTGGTAATGTCTAACATGGTTTGTAATGATCTGTAAAAACATAGGAGTCTTTAACATGTGGTAGAATACTGATGAGTTTAAATAACGCCCTTATCCTATAATAACACACTGAAATTAACATGCCATACCACTGACAAAGAACATCATTTCCAGTGGCTATGCCTTGCAGTATTGCAATTCATTGATCTTGTGACAGATATGAAATTCAGATGTCAGCAGTGACTGGATAAAGCAATCTGGAGAAAGTTTCCATTATTAACAACGGGGACCATATTAGTTCTTATTGCTAGAAAAAGCAAAACAAATAGTTTATATAAGGAGAACAAATCAATTACTTATACTCAGTTCAGTATGTCTAAGAATACCTGTTTTTTTCTTTTACCTCCCAACTGTACAGAGAACTATATGATAGAATGGCCGTAGAAAACAAATGAGTGTCTCTGTGACCCTGTTTGTACTATGGCTGAAACAGTGCTAGCCTCGTATAGTTTCCCTAAACAGTGTGGGAAGGCATTTTGGGTGAGGTAAGGGAGGAGGGCACGGATGAGGGTTGCCTAATAATTGTACCAGCCAAATGTATACAGGCTACCAACCTTTCTGATCCGTATCATGATTTTACAACAAACTTCTGACATGGATCTCGGGGGATAACACTATGTTCACACTGGTCAGGAAAGTTGTGTTAGGAGAGACCATGATTAAGTCTAATTATTGCTAGAAGTGATCAATTAAAACTTGAACCAGCTATCGAGTACTGTGTTTGTGCACATGGAGGTGCAGGGGTGGAAGGGAATAAAACTGGGTTTGTTCCTGAATCCACCCCGTTTGCTTTTGCAAAAGAAAAATAGATCCATTTTATCCATTTCTGTATGAAACAGAAATGGGCTAAAACTGACGCCACTTATGTTGATCCATTTTTAAGTTTGAAAGTTGAAATAAAATGGGGCTCAGATTTAAATCACCTTTTAATTTTGGTTTTAGGGCCTGTTACCTGAATCTCAGTCCTTTACCTAGGCCATTAGACCACAGTGCTCCCTGAAAAGTCATTTGGGATCTGATTTTTGGAGGTGCTCAACACCCAGATTTGCCACTGGCTTAATAAGGAATTCTGGGTGCTCAACCTGCCTGCTTCAGTTTCTCCACCTGTAAAATGGGGGGATATGACATTTACTGTAGATGAAATGTGAAAGTGAACATGATATACAACGTTGGTAGCTTCCAGTAGATCACCTCAAGCATTTATTTTACAGATTTGGAAAAGAGGCTTAGAAAGGAGAAGTGACTTGCCTCATAGACACTGTGATCTAGCGAGCAGAGAGAACTCTGAATCCACTCCATTCTGCCCACTCCAAGCTAGTGGAACAGGGTATCCAGAGTGATGTTTTGAGGAATGGGGCCGAGTCACAGAGGTCTTCTATAGCTCAGCCATTATATTACATGACATTAATGAAGTCTGAAGTCCAGGTTTAAGTGGCACATAAAGCTGTGTGCAGTTGCAGGCTCTGCCTCTTTCATGAAGAGAAACTCCACTGGGTGGGTGCAGAAACACTGCAGACCACCTCTGATGGAGAGAGGTGTCACCATATGGCCAGTCAAGTACGGTGTTAGGTGTAATATCAGTAAAGAAGGGGAGGTAAAAATCTGATTGCAGGAAGCTCCAGTGGATTCTCTTTGTACGTGAAACCAAGCCCTGTCTGCCTGCTGAATGCATGTCCCTGATCCAGCCTACCATGTCTAAAATCAGAAGAGAAAGGAGAAAAAGGGAAAGACACTCTGGGACCATAGGGAACATCTGAGGCTCTCCCCACTCATGCTATGTCCTTGTAAACTGACTACATTTTAAAAATAAGGCAAATAAAAATGAATTTGTAAATTAACATAATTGGCGATAAAGTGGTGAGATTTTGCTATGAAAAAAGATGTACATCATTGAGCCATAGGAGATGAGACAATAATGCAATCAACTAAGAATATGTTTTCTGGGATTGGAGGAGACCAAAGACAGGATCCTAATTATGTAACAGGCTTATTTGAGCAATCATCTAAAAACTTTTCACATTTGACAAGGAATCCGAAACACAAGCTGAATGCAGAAGATTATTTATATATGCCAAAGAAATAAATAAAATCAAAGTAGGCTTATATAGAGCCTTTCATGTGGAGGCATCCTCAGGGACTTTGGATTCACACTGTTGCATTATTGTAAAATGCAAGAGCTGCTTAATCAATGAGAAAAGATGGAATAAAAAGGCAGGATTAGAATGATAAGATTTAAGATTAGAATGAGCCTATTGACCTAACATCGTGGGAGAAATTCAAAGTTCTGAATGCACAAGAATTAAAAGAATGTCCTCCTTATGTCTCTGGCTTAATTTCTGGAATAACCAATGGGCCAGTTTCAGAAGAACTTAAAAATAATCAGAAGTCTCATAGAGGCAGCAGCTCCCATAAATAGATACATATAACAGGTCCCAATGCAAGCATTGTTTTCTACAGTTTTTATAGCAATTCTGATCTGGCATTGTTCTGCACCTACTTTATACTCATGTAAATGACTGCACAAGACAGAGTGAAGAATCAGGGCCTGAATCCACTCGGTGCAAATTAAAATGTAAAGAGTAGTAGCAGTTGTAGCCTATGCTACCAGGATGTGTCCAACAGAGTAAGTGCCACCTAGGACTGTGAATCAAGGTGTCTGCTGTGTGACCTTTGTGGGTCTGCACGCACGCAGAGGGGACTCCTGGCCTGAGGTATGCAGGTCTCAGAATCTTGCTTATGGTTATAATTCATGTGACAGGTACCTGTGTACAGGGCCGGCTCTAGGATTTTTGCCGCCCAAAGCAAAAACAATTT
Organism: Emys orbicularis; assembly: GCF_028017835.1. Lineage (NCBI taxonomy): Eukaryota > Metazoa > Chordata > Testudines > Emydidae > Emys > Emys orbicularis. The sequence goes on along the minus strand of NC_088685.1, from coordinate 124,542,217 downwards.
TGGCCGCCCCCCCCCCCCGTTTTTTAATTACCCCACCCCCGGCCCCGCCTCAACTCCGCCCCTTCCCCAAATCCCCAGCCCTGCCTCCTCCCCCCAGGCTCTCAAACCTGGGAGGGAGGGGGAGCAGCGGCGCGTGAAACAGCTGTTTCGCGCGCCGCAGCCGCTCGGGATCTCCCCCTCCCTCCCAGGTTTGAGAGCCCTGCCTGTGTACCTAACTAATCAAGAGTTGTTAACTTGTTTACCCAACAAAGCTCAGACTCTGTGTTTAATTGGTTACTTTGTTTATATATACGGTGTGCTATTACCAGTTCCTTGGAGCTATCTGCTGGTCAGGTTACTCCACCGTGACTTGGCTTGAAGTAGAGCTCCGGTGTCTGTAGCCTCACATCATTAATAAAGAATGTGTTAAATATTTACCTGAGTTCCGAGTAGTCAGTATCCGGACGGACCAGGAGGGTAGCAGGTGGAATCTGAGGGAATTACTACTGCCCAGAGGAAGGATAGGGGGGTAGATAGATAGACAGATAACCCCCAACAACAGTTTATATAAATGTGGAGTCTATGAAGACTTGTTTCAGAGAAGCAATAATATGAAGCTCTGCCATAATATAGTCTTTACAAAAGCTAGCGCAGTCCCATGTAACACATTGAAAGCATTGGCCAAATTCTGGCAATTTTCCATTGGTTGATCAGAGAAATTCATAAACAGTTTCTCTACATTGTAAATGTTAAATAGGATTGATGTTAGGACTGATCACTGTGGCATTGAGAGTGCATGGCTTGGTGACCTGGTCATCAAGAAACACGTGAAACCTACAATTGGTCAGAATGTCTCGGATTAATTTTATCATTGCATTGCATAGGATAATTTTGCTGGTATTCAGGAGAAGGCCATTCCTCCATACAGTGTCACAGGTGGCAGATAAGAAAGCTTCCCCAGTCTTAAGTTTTCACTGGAATTCCCGCCTCAGTGTGTGGTGTTAAGGTTAATGGTTGGTTGGTGCAGCTGCAGCTTGGTTGGAAACTCACTTATTCATTTGGTAACATTGCTTCCATAACCAGCATAATCCTTGCCAGTAATATTCTTTCCCTGAGCTTGTACAACATGCAGAGAAGTGATATGGGTCAATACAGTGATGGATTACTGGTGGGCTCTCAGTCTTAGCAATGGCCATAGATTCTCACCAGATCCTCTGGACAGACCCCGAGGAATGGATATCAGAGAACAGCATTGCCTACCATTTCTGTCCCTTGGCTCTGAGGTTTTTAAGAAATTCTTGAAAGACACCATCATGTCCTGCAGCTTTCCCAAGTGAGAGATATGTGTTTACCTCTTCAACCGTGATGGGCAATGATGGGGGGAGGAGGTGGGTAGTGAACCAACTATTTGTTGGAGCACTCTATGCACTTTGTGCTTAGTAGATTTGTCCTCTACTGCTTTTGAGTTCATAACAAGCATTCTTGTCATTGCATCAGCGGATACTTCAGGATTTTGAATTTTCACTGGGTTTGCAGCCCCACGCTGATGCAATAATAGCTAAACTTTGCAGCTGGAGTGAGTAAAGTCCACAGCTTCAATCATCATGCCCTATCTTCGATAGAGTGCTAAATTCAATGATTCTCATAAGGAATTTGCAGTGTTCAGGTCTCCAGACATTTGGCAGTCCTTTGATAGCCTATCTATTTTTTGTTTCTATCTTTTTCAATAGCCACTGGAGATGTTTTTTCTTGCAATTATTTGAATGAGCTCGGTGAAGCGATTGAAATTTTTGGGCTTCAGTAGAATCACATTGATGGTGGCCTAAATTGTGCCAATGAATCCTGGCCCATTTGCCTTTTGAAAGTTCAATCATGGTTTGGGTGATGACATATTTACTAGGAGTTCAATCCCTATGCGGATTATCACTGATTGATGCTGACTGTGCAGAGGCGGGCATGGATCAGCGTTCACGTCACACTCCCTATCAGTACCCAGCACGGGCGGGGGAAGCTAATGGTCCAACCAGCGGACCAAATTCAGTGATGAATCCTGGTCACGTGCCACCTGAAGCATGTGCATTCCCTAAGAAGGAGACTGTGTAGAAAGTTACCAAGATTGTGCTGCCTGACCTTTTTAAGGTTAATAATGTTTGTATTGATGGCCAATTGATCTGACTGTGATAAGGTTCTTACCCCAGAATCAGGCTACACAGAGCTAACACTACGGCATTCAATATCTTGTGAGGAGTCTCAGGGTGGATGACAGGGACACTCACACTGAGGGCAAAGTAAAGCCTTAGAGATCTTTATTAAGATAATGAACAAAGCCAGAAAGAACCCAAGCCACATAAAAAGGTAGAAAGAACAGGAGTACTTGTGGCACCTTAGAGACTAACAAATTTGTTAGTCTCTAAGGTGCCACAAGTACTCCTGTTCTTTTTGCGGATACAGACTAACACGGCTGCTACTCTGAAACCTATAAAAAGGTAGAGATAATACAATATCAGAGTTATCTGTGGTAGCATTCTTTGCATAAGCTTTTAGAATTGCATACTCACACCGTTTCTTGAGGACCTGGTGGTAAGAGACAAAGGGGCCAGCCCTGTCTCTGGCTGCCAATGGATCAAGTTCCTCAATGAGTTGAAGGATCAAGTAGTTGAAAGCAGACAATGATGGAAGAAGCCCAGAAAAAAACTGGCCCCAGACCACATGGTGGCTGCCCTGTTATAGGGCCTGAGTATCATCTGCTAATGCTCAGTCCTCCATGCCCAAATTTAGCTTTTCACCCACTTAATATTGCAGTGTACTTATGCTATAGGGTAACATATTGATATGTGTAACTGCCATCTTAAATCATTATCATGCCTGTTACCCCTTGCTTAAGCGGATTTGCGGTTATTACTTCCATGTTCCTTGCAGTAATATTTATTGGTACATTCGATCTCCTACCTCTGAGCAAGCTCTCCTTAGTTCCCAAAATCTAAAGGTAACCATAGGCCATTTATCTGTGCCAAAGGTTATGGCCTACTTAACCACGCTTATGCTAACTTATGCTTAAGCTAACATTTTATAGGCTACAGGCCGGTAGGTTTCTTGGGGTACAGCTGAATATAATGAAAGCAGCTTAATATAATAAAGGCAAGCCATTACATATAGTAGGCAAGCTTGCCCTGTTGGGCTACAAATGGTTCTGGGTGTGTTGTGATGGATTCTGAACTGTGTCTTTGCTGAGGAAGCAGAGATCTGTATTGTAGTCTCTGATTCAGTGAGCAGAATGAAAAGTGCCTCTTTTTTTTTTTTTTTGCATTGAAAAGAAGGTATGCGTCTTTGTTTGACAACCATTCTGCATGTTCTTTGCCCTGCAGTATAATTGCTTTGATAGCCCGACATCATATGGTGACTATTGAAATCACGGATGTACTTAGCCAGGAAATAAGATGTGGGTATTGAGGGAGAAGGACAATTTGTATTAGGTGGTTTATACACATTAACTACTGTTATCTTGCAAATAATTGAGATGGCAAAGGCTCAGGAATTGCTCCTGGACTCTATCATGTCAAATCCTCAATGTCCTGTTTAAAGAGGTATATGGCAAGTCCATACCTTGGGTGATGGAAGGAAGCCTCTAGATTGTAGCCAACAATCCAGCAGCATGATTCTTCAGTGTCATCTTTCATATTGGTTTCTTGCAGGGCAAGGATGTCGATCATAATATGAGCTAGTTAGTCACTTTTAGATTGGGACACACCTTCAACATTCAGTTGGCAAATTCGTAGAACTGGGTGTACAGTTCTGTTAAAGTGACTCTGGGAGGAGTACTTCTTGTACGGGAGCTGTTTCCATTGCTGTGAAATCCAATACTTTGGTGAATGACAGTGATTATGACTTGGCGCATAATAAGGCAGACCACAAGAAGGTTGTCATCAACCTTCCCCAAACCTGCCCCAAACATCATGACAGAAATTTGTCTATGCTGATTACATTGCTCTGACCACACCAGCATGGGATTTACCTATCATAGAAGAAATCCAAACCAAGAACTTTAAAACCAAGTAAGTGTATTTCTTATATTAGTGGCTAAACCCAAATCCATCAAGACTCTTGTGTCAGCACTCTGTCAAAACAATTGAAAGGCGAGGGTAGAACTGCATATGTACTTTCGTGGCCAGCAGATAAGATACCATTCCACCCCCAAAATATCTTGGTGTGATATTAGACTGAAACTCACAAACCACCAAAATTGAAAAACATCCATGGCAAAATACAGGTGCATGTAAGCCTCATCCAGAAATGGGCAGGAACAATCTGGGGACTCAATGTAAAAACTCTGTGGACCTCTTCACTGACCTTTGTCTACTCTACCACAGAATACAGCTCACCTGTCTGGACACAGAGCTACCACAAATCACTTGTTGACTCTGAATACCGCCCCGCAGATCGTTACGGACATGGTAAAATCAATGCCACAACTGGTACGGTGTGTGGTGCTCCCTATAATGCTTTTATTCTAAATAAATAATACTTTGCTTTAAAAAGACATATTTACTTACTGGCTACCATTGCCCATAGCTCCCCGCAGGAACACAACTGCAGGTACTGAAGATAAATCACACCTGCTGAGGTAATCATGGTTGATCATAGGAGACTACAGATCAGGGCCTGGTCTGAGAGGGGGAGAACTGTATGATTCCACCCCAAGAGAGAGATGGTGGCTTGAGGCTTAAGACATCATTGGGGGTGCACCTGAAGAGACCTGGAGGGATCAGAGGTGCAGTTAGCCCCATAACTGTGACACATATCTCTAGGGCAAAGAGGTAGTTCTTGGTCGCTGGCAATTGGTTGCTCTGCCAAGTGAGGTAGAGAAGGACAATTTATTGAATGTTTGAAAAGAAGTGAGGCTGTGGTCATCCCAAGTATGCTGCAAAGGCAGAAAATTCCAGACAGTGCTAGGGTATACTATACCCGGCAGGGTTGGGAGTGTAGTAAGAAAAGTACAGAACTCTCCTTGAAGAAAACTACTGATTGTATTGATAAGGACACAACTAATACTGGTGCAAAGATCTGCTACATCAATTCCTTTGGCTTCATGTGGGGCCATTAATATGATTACCTAATTTTCTAGGAACAGTATATGGAATTGTTAATGTATGTGTTACTGGCATAGATGATTCTTGCCTTAGCAAAGCAGTGACCTTTGCACACAAAATCATTCATATTTGTCTTCGGGTAAAGACTATAGAATTCAAAATAGAATGTCCCCTAGTTAAAAAAAAAAAAAAACAAAAAAAAAACTACCTGGATGCAAAATATAATGATAATCTGACTTCATTTACTGTGTGTTTTGTTTCACTGTTTTTTGTGTGTAGAGAAAACTGTTGTTAGTTCTGAGAAGCCCCCTCTGTCTGTAGAGACTTAATTTTTTTTAACCTCAGGAGTCAATATGGGTCATCCATATGGAGAAATCTAGGTAATAATTTTCCTGAATGAGTGAATTAGAAAATGTTAATTTTACACAGATAACATTTTTTGTAATCAAATAACATTTGCAATGTTTTAGAGCAGTTTATATCTGCCATGTGCCATCTCTTCACTGGAATGCTCTGCATGGGTTAAATGTCCTTTAATGCAATATTGAATAGTTATATGTCACACTCTGAAATGGAGATTGAACTGTTCAGCTTTCTATTGACTGAAATCATGTAAGAAATTGTTTGCTAATAGTTAATGCCACATCCCACTGGGACAAGCACCACTTGTCTTATACTAAAAACAATACAAAACCATTAATGTGTTTCCCTGAACAGTGAATGTTTGTGATGTATATTAAGAAAACACTATTGGTGGGAACCACAGGAGCATAAAAAGCTATTATTTCAATGTACATTTATTGCTAAGTTTATTTCCTCTCTGATTTATTTAACTCACCAATTACCAACCTCTTCCATTCCCGTGATCATTCCTACAACTGGAAGATGTGGCCAGTTACTGGTTCAGATTAATGGCACTCCATAGGCAGCGAACAAAGCGCTCTCTTCTCCAAACAAGAAGCATTTTCCTGGAAAAATCTAGGTAATTATTACATTATGTTATGGCTGGATGAAACTTTTTCTCATAGTGTGAGATAAAAATGTCATACCTGCAAACATCTGAAAACAAAAATCCAGTAGATCCTAATTACCATAAATTTCAATAATGAACATTAATATATGCTGATTTACATAAAATGGTATAGACATGTTTCCTGTTTGTCCCATTTATATACTCCCCTCACATTTAATAATTATATATCAACTCTCGTTCATTTCACACCAACTCATTCCACACTACTCCTATTCTTTCCATGCCCACTCTATCACGCACTGTAGGTATAACTCACACCACAACTATCCCAATTAATTCTACATTTACCCATTCATTCTGCATGCACACAACTCCCCATTCCAAATACACATAGCCTATTATTCTGCGCACCCATCCCTGCACTACATATCTAACCATTCTGTAGGCACCTATAGTGACTCTCAGACTTGACAAGTCTGAGTTTTTCCTATAGACTGTGGGTTTTCAGACTCTTCTGTGCATCTGCGGAGAAAACCAAACCTGACTGTCTGCTTTTCTCCATTCCCCTGGAGAGCTCTCTGTAGCCAGTGAGGTCCAAGTCAGAGAGTGAAGCTTCTGGAATCCCCAGCCATCCCTACAAGGTGGCTTCCTCCCTTTGTGCTCCCCCATGTGATCCACTCATATACTGAGCCTATCTCCCTGTATATTCCCATTGTGCTGCTGCCCTAATTCCTCCATAGGCTGACTCCTATCCCCATCTCCCATATGAAGCCTACGCCTCCCCCAATTTTCTACTGCTGTCCCAACCCCCTCACCTAACTCCAGGTCCAGGGCCTTACCAATGGTGTCTTCGGAGGCCTCTCTTCTCCCATCCCACTGACTTCAGGGGAGTCTGCCTCTCCCTCACCAACTTCCAGTCTAAGAGGGGGCACCACCAAGAGAGGACTCTGCATGCCTAATCTCAAATAAAAGAGCAGGGGACTTTAAGGAAAGGGACATATCCCTGGATGTACAAATGGAGTTAGGCTGAGCATCACAATGCCTAACTTTTAGGGGCCTAGAAAATCACTGGAATTCACAAAGCATGAACTAGGTCCTTAGGCTCCTGTGCAACACATGGGCAGAGATAGGGGCCTCAGAATGTGACCCTCAGAAGTCAGCACACTAGCAGGGAGTTGCCTAAGGTAGAGAATGGGAGATGCCAACCAGAGAGGGGTGTGCTAAGCTCCACCCCTCTCATGGAAACAGGCACCAAAGCCTGGGCTACAGGGAGGCACTTATCTCTGTTAGCAATTAACAGCCACGGACCCTCTCTTGGAGTGAGGTGCCTATACTGCTTTTGCAAGAAGCCAAGCGAAGGGAGCAGCTCCCTCATTACTTTTAGCTCCCTCATTACTGGGATGTGGGAGACCCTTGGTTCAAATCCCCACTCCACCTGGGAGGAGAGAAAGGATTTGAATAGGGATCTGCTACCTCTTAGGTGAGGTACCCGAACCACTGGGCTATGAGATATTCTGATGGGAGGTTGTAGAAGCTGTTTCACTGTCGTGGCCAAAGAGAATGGAGAGTGGGTATTCCTTCCATGCTGACACCTGGGCAGCACTTAACTGAGGCTAATTTACTTCCATTTGTGCACCAACTCAGCACCCTTGGGGGAAGTGGAGACCGCATTTCACCCACTCCCCATTCATTTGCTTGAGGAATAGTACCAGTGGCACAGAACCTGGTCTCCCTCCTCATGTCCAAGCTGAAATATGGAGAGTCCCTTCTGGGCAAATCAGGGTGAGTCTTCCTTGTCCTTACTCCATTGCATGGCTAAACTACAGCTAGGCATGCTCTGGCCTTACAAGTTTAAGAATCCAGAACTAAGATTACAGTTCCGTCTCACCTGAGGCAGTAAAGCTATGCCTTGCCCCTTACTCTGGGCAGTTGAGCCCTTATTTAGCCTTATTATTTATTTTCATTGTTAATTCTAATAATTCCAGAAAGGTCATTTTCAAATTTTTATTAGACTGAATATTTTCCATTAAAATAATTACCTGTGAAGGCAAAAGAACATTGGTGTGTGCCTTTTGCTTCTTTAGGATGTATAGAGAAGGCCTGAACGGTGGGTTTTTTGCTTGTTTTCTAACATTAGAAATTCATGCCCACCTCCTAAAGTAAGGGCTCAGAAAGTTCAAAAGACACAAGAAGTCTTCCAGCAAAAAAAAAAAAAAAAGGGAAGACAGACAAGACTTTACATATCTTTTAATTGAAAAGGGAAAATAAGTGGGAAAAGTCATTTTTGACACATCCCAGTCCTCTAAAAGAAACCCCATCTGGCCTTCTTTATATATTTTAATGAAGCAGAACATGGCACAAACCATTATTTTTTCCTTTGCAGATCATCTTCAGCATTGTACATTGTTGTTAGGATTAACGGCATGTGAAGGAAATACAAGGATTTTGTGTATTCCAAGGATCAATCATGTGTAATGTATCTACTCTAGGTATTAAAAGGAGCTCATCACTGTCATAGCTTGGTGTTGGAGAACTGATTTTTTTGTTGATTTCAAATAAAATATTTAAAATATTAAGAAAGATAAGGCCAAAATATATTTTTGTGGTGTGCTTTTTATGTGTGTGGGGAAACATGGCAAGGTTAACCAAGCAATTTTGCCAGCTGATTCCATTTGAACAAGTGAGCCACCAGTATCTTAACACTTTCTACTTTATCTCTTAGCTCATGTCTTGTAAGTGTCAGCAGAATAGATTTTCTATCATGGCAGTGCATGTCACCCAATTTAACACAAGAGCTCTTGGGGGGGAAAAAAAGCCAGTGGTTTCAATGATTTAATTTCTGAGAAATGTGTGGATATAATGGAGTTAACAGAGACATGGTTATCCAACCATGACACTCTGCCCTTGGTCAAGGCCTCCACATTCAGTGATATATTATATTATCCACATCAGAATTTTCCCTTTTATTTTTTCTTCTTTATCATGTTCTTTTAAGCGCACACTGTATTGTGGCTTTCTATTATCTCTCACAACTCTCACTGAATTACAGATGTTCGTTGTTCTCCAAATTCAGAGTATTTTTTTAAAATGTGGAAGGGATGTCTCGTTTAGTTGGAATACATAATTTTAAATTTATTTTCTTTTCACCGATCATTTATGACTTTAGAACATTGCAACAGTAATGGTGTTGTTAAGTCTGAGCTGCAACTTCTGTCCGAAACCTACTTTCACTCACTTGTAGCTTTCCCCAAATGTTCCCTTTTGGACTGAAGCTTTCAATACTTAGTCTCTTATTCAGAAGTGGATTTTTATTTGAAATTTCATAAGCATCATCTATTCATCCATTGTTGAGTTATCCAACATGAAATGGACGCATTTTCAGCAATTAAGACATTTACAGGTGTTTCTTTTGGACTCTGATAATTGAAAAACAGCTTTGTTTTAACATGTCAAAATGATGCACAAAGATCTCTGATTATTGAATAGCGTCTTTGCCATTTATTTGAAATAGTTTTGAAATAAAGTTCTGTATGTGACAAGTATTGTTAAATAACTTATTGAAATAGAAGTGACGAGAAACTGTGCACAGTACAATTGTTCCCTACTTACAAAATTTAAAGAGGTGATTTGTTTTCTGTAATTACATTTAATTACAGTTTTTTAAATAAATCAAATTATCTGTAAACCTTTTAACACCATTTTTTGCTGTTCAATGAGTGCACACCTGCCTCATTCATTGCACACCATCCAGTCTATCTTAATTTTATATAGAATACCTAGAAATATTATATTGTAGTATATTAAGTATTGTAACCTGTATACTGAGGACCAAATTTTCCTCTTACCCTGATGTAAATGCAAAGTAAATCCATTGTCTTCAATTGATTTACTCTACCTCTACACAATTTTAATTGCAAACTGAGGGTAGAATGATGATCCTTTGCTCAAAGACCTGATAAGAAATTGCACATAGCTGCTATGCCCTGTATGCATGTCTGGCTTACCAGGAATATCTCCATCTTCCGCTTGGGGATTCTGGTAGGTCTAATCTTTCTATAAATCCCTGATACCGTTAAGGTGTGGGTGACAGTCTCGTCCCTTAACTCACACATAAGTTCTTGTTCCCCCTGCTTTTGGGGAGTGTTGCTTTAAATCTTACCCAGTTCTTTGATCAATTCTCTTCTCAGCGAATAAGTCACTTTTTAACTCTTCATAGCCCTTTGATCTGTTGGTTCCTAGTACTGGCAAGAAAGGTTCACAACTTGTTCGAGATAGATACAGGATCCTTGAAACTAATAGCTTTCCCTGTTGTCTTTCAAGTGTGTGCCTGGCTGTTCTTATAAGTGAACCATTGTGTTGCCTTCCTGCTTATTTTTTCCAACAGCAGCCCTACTAAGCTAAATTGATACATTTATACAGGAAAGCCTAATAACCTGATATACAGTAACTGCACCTCCCTGACCAGGTCACATACAGTATTCTTAAAATTATGTATAGATCAGTATTCTTAGATTATTACAGAGCAGTTCCATATCTGCCACATTATGCTTCCTTCATAGCCTTCGTATCTGCATTAAATGTGTCTGAACTTGTCTCAGATAGGAATACTCCATCAAGCCTAGAATGTTCCAAGCAGCTGTAAATAAATAGCTGATGCTTGATCACAAATCCTTAAGGTGCAGAAATTTTCATTCCATTTTCGTTCTTGGCCAGGCTCCAGCCATTAGGCCTCCAGATCTGTCTGGTCAGAAACAATGACCATGCTAGGTATGAGACTGTGAAGATTTGCTGCAGCATGGATAAGTCCTGCTTGATCTTTAGAATCAGTTGAGCATCCAGCTGGCACTAAGTCATTCTCACCCAACTGGATCACCACCAAATGCGGCACTGACCACCGATCATGTACCAGCTTTAACAACATGTCAGAAGTTGATCCCTTAGTCTCTCATAAGGAATATCAGGAAGGATCCAAAATGGCTGCCATACTGAATAAACTGTGGGCAAACCTGAGCTGTTGTACCCAGAATATTATTAACAGTCTACATATCTCTGTAAACAGTTCTCTTCCCTTTCTTGTGCCATGACTCTTAAATAAACAAACTGAATAAATGTTGACATGTCCATTTTAATAAATAATTCCTACCTTCACCTTTTCTTTTTTAACATTTAATTTAATTTTTTCTCTGTTTTTCAAAACTTGACCTACCCAGCTTGCTTTTGATCAACATAAATACATTGGATACTTTGCTGATTGCCATTTCTGATTTTTCTAGATTATCTGTTCAGACCCATAGCAGCCTTTGCCAGGATGACCCAAGGTCAGAAAGAATAAATTCCAAATACAAACCAGTCAAGACTGAAAATCTAATATTGTGTGCAACATTGCAGAACACTTGTATGCTGTCATTGGACAACCATCCATATATGAAATCAGAGTTCATCACTATAGCAGCCTTCTAAATACTGCCACATAACTTCAAAAAGTCAGAGAGCATATTTCCCAATGTGAAACTTCATGATAACGTTGTCTTCTCCTCTCTTGTGTGTTTGATCAACAGAATTTGAATGAGTCTTTCATTGCCTTGAAACAATCACCCTCAAATGGTACCTGCCTTTTATCACCAAGACTTTAGGGAAAGCTCTACGCTCTAATAGCCCTGAAGAATTCCACTAAGGCCATCCAAAATAACGTCGAAGGGCAAATAGTATACATCTGGCAGTGACCAAAGCCGAATCCTTCCATCCTGATTGACGTTGAGTTCTCTCTCATTCTTTTAGGAGTTCAAATTATTTATGGGGTAAGAGAGGTCCAAGATCTTCCTGTGGAATACCACTGTTGCCCACTGCATAGTGACACAGAATAAGCCAATCCCAACTTCACCAAATTCAGTAAGCATTACAACACCTTTTGTGGTAAAATAGTCTCCCTAGTCTATATGTAATCTGACATGGAAAAAATTAGTGCCATGTGTGTCCTATGCATCATTTCCAAAGCCACTGACTGCTCTAGTTACCTTGAGGTCCATACCAACTGTCAGATTACATAAGGAAGCCAACACTGGAATCATTTTTTTGTTTCTGGTGAGGATTTGGTTCCAAATTTGGATTTGAACTCTGTGGGTTGTTTTGTTTTTAATATGCTATGTGTACTTACTGTTGTAGAGAACATAGCTGTTTAGGTACCTCCATTGATATACATGTTAATAAAGCAGTAAATGCAAATGGAATCACAGGCGGCCACAACCATTAAAAATAAATCACAAACCATATCAATCCCCTCTCACAGAAATTCCAGAGAGGGGGAGAAGGTAATTCAGAATCTGTCTATTTACACTCACAAGCATTCCATTGTATTCTACTCTGAGGGAAAAGGTTTGTAGTCAGGTGGAGAAGGCAGGGCAGATGTGGCCATGAGACCCCCAGATCATTTAGATTTAGAAGCCTCTGGTCTTTCCACGCTACTTCTCAGTCTCCCTCCCTTCTAACAACCGCTCACTCTCACTTTGGCATCATGCTGCCCTTGGCTTTCTCCCCCATGGCGCTGAACTGACCTGCACTTCGGGGGTTGGGGGAGGCCATGCAAAAACCACGAAAATTGAGTTAATGCTCAGTTGCAGTTTACATGTATATATTTATTTATATTTGTACCTGGAAAGGTGTCAGGTTACCCCTGCTGCATAGAGCAGCTACTCCCTGACTCTGTTCCCCACTCTGGCATAACTTGCTCCCCCCAAAACCTCCAGATGGGGGACTTGCCAGTGAGCTGTTCCCATTCAGTAGGGTTCTTAGCATTTGCTCTGGGATTTCCATACTCTTGCTCCTTTCCACACCACACTGTGTGGAACAGCACTTTGGAGCAAAGCAGTCATACAACTGTCGCCAAGTAAGTGTAGAAGAGTGACAGCCTTTCTTTTGTGAAATGAGTTCTGCTAATTTTGTCCTTAAAATCAGTATTTTGGTAAAGGATTTCACATTTATCTTGAAATATATGAGTGCAGTTTGATTCACTGATGTCTTTCCATCTTTTAGTTGTATTGAATCTGTAGCAGTTAGCTATTCACACGGTATTTCTGTCTTTTGTGTGTGTATGTGGTCTTTTGCCTTTCTTTTCATGTGGTTTCTTTTCTCCCATATAGAAAACTCTGAAATGTAGCACTCATTCACAACACTATTATTATTCTGTTTTAAAAAGAACTATTTCTGGTGCATGTATTCTTTGAATATGTTTTCACTGCTTTTCTATTTTATCTTTTCATTGAGAATCTCAAGTGATTTTACACAGAGAACAATGTGTGGTTATATACAATGCAGCGAACAATGGCATTGGGAACAATTGCATAGTATACAGAACCCATATTCATTTAATTGGTCTCTTTTAGTACTATTTTGTTTTCTATTGCATTTTAACTTGTGGGTGCCCTAGAAGTTTTTAATGTCTACACAGTATTATTCCTTTCAAAGGGTTCCATTTTTATTTTAGTGACACCCACTAGTACCATTATAGTTGAGGCTCTGTAAACAGTTTTTATGAACCCTGGTTTTCTGATCTCCATATTCAGGCATTTCATTTGAAATGGCCTAAAAAGATATACGTGTCTGGATGGGTAGTGGTGGTGGTGGGTATTACACTGGAGAGAAGCATGAGCTGATCCAAATCCAAATTTTCTCTTGAGTGGGGTGCGGTGCATTCCTGAGATTCTGGTTCAGGATCATCACTAGTGTAAAACAATGACCTAGAGCAGTTTCATATAGGTTAGTTACAAAAAAAATTTAGGGAGTGATTTCAGTCATACTTTTTACTACCAGACTTACGGTAGTTCGCTACCAGTGATGGGAGGTCTGGTATTGCCAAAGATAGTGTCACTAATGGACAGTTTCAGAAATACCTAAGATACATAGATTGTGAGATACGACTTTATTCTAGGAAATGTTTGCACTAAGCTAAGGAATATTCTTGTGTTGGTACATATACATAATACACAGAGAACAATGTGTGGTTATAACTATTTGATGGAAGTTGTACAAGGGCGTCAAAGGGAGAGTAGATCCTTTAGGCCCTGACTCATTGACTTCAGTGGGACTAATCACATGCTTAAAGTTAGGTATGTGTTTAAGTAACTTGAATTAGAGTCTTAGTCCTTAGTATGGAGCAGTACCTATATTTAATGAATGTATACTGGGGTATGCCTTTTCCAGTGGACTATGAACAGGTTTCATTTTAGTTACTAGTGGATGAGTATCTACTTACAAAGACAACCATTATGAGATCTTAGCAATTAAAATATTTCTCTCATGGTTTTCTGATCATATAACTGCAGTCCTTACTTTAATTTTATGTTGTCCAGGCTGAGGGGAAGAGCTAAAGTTACAGTGTGGACTTTAATTTGGAGTTTTCTTTTGCATTAATGTAGTTTTGGCATTAGATGTTTACATTTGTTTGATTATAGATTTCTGTTGTTCAGTGCCCAATGTTATCTGTGATTGATTCCCACTACATACATGCCAAGCTGAAACTCATACTAGTGATAGAACTTTCTTGCATACCATGTTATTTTTGCATATAGGGAGACTGTCCTTAGGGATTCTGAGAGCAGGCCTTTTTTAAATCTATTTTTTAGTAATTAGTCTCAGAATGTTTTTTCCCCTATGAACTGTTTCAGTTTTGCAAACAATTCAGATACTGAAGAAAAGTTAGAACAGAAAAGTTAAAAAGATGGATTATTTTATTTCTAGGTTACTCTTTCATTTAGAAGCAACCTTTTAAAAAAATGTAGCATTCTGATGGCTTCAGGTATGGTAGAAGTGGACAGTTCAAGAGGACAGATGTACAATTGTATCACTGTGCAGTATCTCCAGGCACATTTTAATTGTAGTTGCAGTAGCATTAGGGCTTCTTACACACTGTACAGCATTGGTTCTCAACCAGAGATATGCATACTCCTGGGGGTACGCAGAGGTCTTCCAGGGGGTACATCAACTCATCTTGATATTTGCCTAGTTTTACAACAGGCTACATAAAAAGCATTAGCAAAGTCAGTACAAACTAAAATTTAATACAGACAGCAGTCTTGTTTCTACTGCTCTATATACTACACACTGAAATGTAAGTACAATATTTATATTCCAATAATTTATTTTATAATTATACAGTAAAAATCAGAAAGTAAGCAATTTTTCAGTTATAGTGTGCTGTGACATTTGTATATTTATGTCTGATTTTGTAAGCAAGTAGTTTTTAAGTGAGGTGTAACTTGGGGGTACGCAAGTCAAAACAGACTCCTGAAAAGGGGTACAGTAGTCTGGAAAGGTTGAGAGCCACTGTTGTACAGCACTTGGTTGTGGACTGAGGCATTCAAGTAAGTGACCAATTTAGTTAACTTTCTGCACAATTAAAGGAAAATGATGGGGAAATTAATCTGTATCAACATTCAGGATATTTGTTCTCTTCTTTCTGTGTATGTCTATCTCTAAAGATACACAGAGAGAGATTAGAGCTGATCAGATATTTCCATTAAGTGTTATTCACTGAAATTTAAAATTTCTGAAATATTCACAAAATTTGAGCAATTTAGCAAAACTGAAATGTTTTCCTTATTGGGAATGTTAGGAATATGCAATTTTTGCTGCAATTTTTGGTATTACGTTTTAAAATTTCAAGCTGGTTTTGACAGTTAAATTAGTCATACAATATTTTGTATGTTTCCCTGATTACTGAGTCTATCCGATGGATCAGGATAATAACCACAGTCCATTTTGATTTTCTCAGAGAGAGTGACTTCATTCTCTGTACTTTGTACTAGTCAGAAAAGGTGTGACAGCATCGGCAACTGAGAGTGCTCTGTGCTGTTTCCTGTTGTGGAGAGCGTGTTTGTTGTAAGCACTTTTGAAGACTAGTCAAGATTAAGGGAAGTGGTGATCATTCCTGGTGGTTCCTTGAAGACATAGGCTGGGAGAGATCTCTCTCCATCAGAAAAAATTCAGAAGCTGTAGCAAGCCCCACTCGTTAGTTTCCCAGAAGAAAACAATACCAAGAAGCAATGAAGAGCTACCAGAAAACAGTCTTTTGTAGGATGTTCAAACTGTGAATCTCTGGAGGTTTTCCCCATCACTAGATGTATATGTAGGGGTTTTTTTATGATTTAAAGGGTGGTTTAATGTGTGTCAAGCTGCATGAATTCTGTGGTTTGCATCATTTTTATTTTATTCCTCTTGTAATAAAGAGTGTTAGGTCATAAGACTCTGTAATAGTACATCTCCATTGTGGGATCCTGAACTGGCTGTCTCACCATAACAAGATTCAATATTAGATTGCCTGCCTCAGGCATGTATAGTCCATTACATCTGTGCAAAGTGGATGTGCACTGCCTGGCACAGATGTAAATGACTGCACAAGTTACAAGGCAGCGGAGAGTCAGGCCTCTGAGATGCTGTGCTTTGGGAACTGTATGTGCTTAAACAGCAGTGTAAGTATAACATATCTGGAGTTGAACTAAGGGGGTTGGGTTTGGGTTCTGCAGAACTAGGTCAGTACAATCCAAGTTCCAATTTGTCTGACCCACCATGGTTCAGAGGATTGTGTTAAAAGATCCCAGTTTTGAACCATCCCTAGACATTTTTTTCTAAAATGAGCCATTTTAAGTCTGATTTTGGATTAGATTTCATTAATAGAGAGGTTTATTACAGAACTAATAAATAATGAATTCTGCAAAGATAAAAAGTTGAACACATGCATGCGACTGTTTAAAAAGAAAACCTCACTATCATAAGATGCATACACAAAGTTTGTGTTCCTTGTAATGTGCAGCACTACTTAGTTAGGTTGAAGCTGTCACTATCAAAGTTACCAAGGTTTTCCTCTTTGAAATTTCCTTCCTCCTGAAAATGAAATGCCTGCCACCTAGTGTTATTCATGTCTCTTCACTTTTTCATTTTTTTCCTGCAAACTTTGCTGCAGTTCTTTGCAGAAATGAAAGCCCTTTGAATTGAAACTGATGCTCCCAGACAGTACAATGCTGTTGTCATATATGCATTTACATTTTCCTTTCTCCTTGGTCTCGCTATTTACTAGAAATACCAGCTTTCCATAGCCTTAAGACAGCAAGAATGTCTTATGTTGTGTACTTCTAGAAGCTGTTGTAATGCCCTGTAGGGCATCCTAGCTGTTGTCCTAAATTGAGATGACAGTGTTGCTCATATTAAATTTCCTTTATGCTTGGCTTGGCATGCTGAGATCCATATCTATTAATGCAGGAGTGTCCAAATGTCCTGCTAGGAAAGCAATTTGTTCCTCAGTAGGGTGCCAGAGAAGCAGCTGGTCTAAGAAGCCAACAGAGGTGATGTTAGGGGCAAGTTGTGTATTTTCTTGATTTAGTGAAAATTTTTACTGATCTGTCTCCTTGCTTGTCCCCACCACTTGTCAACAAGGGAGCACATATCCATCTTCCGCCACCTCCTCTCCATCCCAACAAGCCTGCCATATCTCTTGTGTCGAGACAGGCTTTCACACAGCCTGAGCCTCATAATAGGCACGCCAACGACGACAAACATGTTATTAATGGATTTTTTAAAATGCCGTAGGGAGACAGCACAATTTTGGAACATTTTTGCTAAATATCTGTTTTAAAACCTCCTCATCTCTGAGCCTAATTTATTGTCACACACACATTCCATTAAATACTTTTAACTTCTTGGGTAACTTGTGGAGCAGATTGCTAGGAAGTCTTATCAGTTAGCTTTTTCTATCTAAATCCCAAGTTTCATTGTAAGCTATTTATTGAAGGATGGAGATACAGTTATTGAATCTGGTTTGGTGATGTGCTAGTGTTAATGGGTCCATTAGCTACTTTTCAACAGAATTGCCAGGGGAAGCCTTCATATACAGAGTTACTGTGTATATGTAGCAGAGGCTGTTAGAGTTTCTGGCAATCTGCAAAGTAAGCAATGCACAAGTAGGTTTTGATATGATAGACCTTTATGGCTATGGTGGTATCAATATAATCTGTTAATTAAGGAACCAAGAATGTGCATATTAAATGGTTTCTTAATTAAAACAGTATTTATGAGTCTGAGGGATCCAGATTTGTAGTAACAGACTGTCATATTAATATGTAGTTTAAACAGTAGCTAATTTAGCATTTGCCTGGCAAACCACAACCATTTAAAGTCCTGTCAATGATCCCTGCATTAAGGCATGCCAAAGTACTACTTCAAAGGCAGCACCTCACAAACTTCCATTGAGAGCCAAACTCATTCTTTTGTGTAAGATATGAAAAAATGCTTCAACTTTCAAACTTTGGCATTAACTTGCTCTTAGATATTTCTTAAGTCTCAAAAGTTGCATGATCTTCCACAAACAAGGTGCTAAGAGATAATGTACTACTGTAAAATGGAGTTTCTGACTCAATTTTGAATCCCCATTTAATAGATTTAAATCTGATCTTTAATATTACTTTAATGTTATTTTAAAGTGTTAATTTGCACATGTATTAAGTGAAGTATACTTTAGTATTGTATTCTCTGGACTAAATTCAGGCCTGAGCAAATCCCACTGAAGTTAAGTTTCACTCTCCTACATCAGCCCAAAAGGAATTTTGCACAATCACATCACAAGTGAACTTGGTCCCCACAGACAACTAAACTGGTATAAGTTACTCTTGTTTGGCTCACCTACTGACTGCCATATATATGCATGTTACAATACCCTGTTTTATGACTAACTTATTTACCCCACCATTTGTCATTGCTGAATTTGTCCCTGGTAGTTCTATTTTTAATGTCCTTTGGAACAATGTTCTATTCTGTAACAGATTGCTTAAGCTGAAGTTGCCTAAGGCACTTGTAAATTGTGTACCAGACATACTTTATTGAAAATTGTATTGTACACCTAAGATCTGGCCCTTCTCCCCATGTAGTCATTGACAAAACTTTGATTGACTTCATTTAGATCAGACTTGAACTCTGTTTGGAAGTGTCATAAATCCTCAGTGCATGACAAAGGAAAATATGTATTCTGGTGTAGCAGGCAACAGCTGAGATAGCAAACAGCAGAAACTGAATTTTGCTAAGGTAGATAGGAAATTGCAACTTAGAATTTATACTCAATTTAGTGGGTTGACTCTCTTAAGGAGGCATATCCAAACGTATGTGCATTTCTCTTATATGACCTCTTCATTCTGTTTTACTGCTAAAAAGACCTCTTCCTCAATGTGTGATCTTGAAATCAATACTGCCCTGACTAATAGGCTTTCTTCATGATTGTTTTTTCATACTGCATTGTTTCTGAGTGAACAATTTCTTTGCCTTGCCCAAGCACAGTGTGTGTATGCACATAAACCTTAATTTTCTGCCCCCTTGTGTGAATGCATTATGATAGTCTTCAATTACATAATCACATACAATTTCTCAAATATAATATATCACATGTTTTCTACATCCTTGTAAGTGCATCTCAGAAGTTACACAATGAATCACACAAGGACTCCACAGGACCCATTCTGTATAAATTACATTCATTGTTTGTATGTGTGGTATACACACAGATGCTGCACATGTGTATCGAAGGTTGCAGAAAAATAGTTGATATTTTATTGTATTATTTTAGAAATAGTATACAATTAGACTGTTTCATAATTTATTTGCACAGCAGAGTAGCCTTAACTCTGACATTTCTTGACTTCTGAGAACTTAGCCAGGCAATTTTAACACTCATTTAATGTAGTTTATTTTTATAGGCAGCACTTGTAGCAATGCCCACAGTTAAGATTGCCTGCCATTTCTCATTATAAGCCCCTGTTTTTAGTTGCTTATAATTTTGCCGAACTTACACCACTCAAGCTGAAATTTTCCATGCTCTCTTGGCCTCAAGTGGTTTTTTGTTTTGTTTTGTTTTTAAATCAGTCATAACAGTTTAGCCTTTTCTGAGAATGAGATTAGGAAAAATAAATAGTTTTGCCACTGTTAAACTCCCTCCCCCCCCCCAATTATTTCTTTTAAGAGCAATGGCACCTCCATGCTTTGGAGCAGGAACTAAGAATTTGTCAGCGGGATGGTCCTGGAGTCAGAGTAAGGTTACCAACTTTCTGATTGCAGAAAACCGAACACCTTTGCCCAGCCCCTTCCCTGAGGCACCACCCCATCCCACCCCTTCTCTGAGGCCCCGCCTGCACTCACTCCATTCCCCCCTCTCTCTGACACTTGCTCTGCTCCACACTCGCTCATTTTCACCAGGCTGGGGTAGAGTGTTGGGGTGCGAGAGGGGATGAGGGCTCTGGCTGGGGGTGCGGGCTCCAGGGTGGGGCTGGGATGAGGGGTTTGGGCTGCAGGAGAGGGCTCTGAGCTGGGGCAGGGGGTTGGGGTGCGAGAGGAGGTGAGAGGTGTGGGCTCTGTGAGGGAAATTGGGTGTGGGAGAGGGCTCAGGGCTGAGGCAGGGGTTTGGGCTGCAGGAGGCATGAGGGGTGCAGGCTCCAGGCGGCGCTTACCTAAGGTGGCTCCCGGGAAGTGGCTGGCACGTCTCTCTGGCTCGTAGGCGGAGCTGCAGCCAGGCAGCTCTGCACGCTGCCCCTGTCCGCAGACGCCACCCCTGGAGCTCCCATTAGCCGTGGTTCCCAGCCAATGGGAGCTGCGGAGCAGGCATTCAGGGTGGGGGTAGCGTGCAGAGCCCCTCTGGCTGCCCCTGCCCCTAGGAGCCAGACATGCCGACCACTTCCGGAAGCCGTGCAGAGCCAGCTGCTGCGGCCAACTGGACTTCTAGCAGCCCAGTCAGTCCAAATCCGCCAGGCTCTCTTTTCACCCGGGTGTTCTGGTCGAAAACCGGACGCCTGGCAACCCTAAGTCAGAGGTGCTTTGCACATGAAAATCTATCCAGATTGGGCTGATTTATAAGCCTCTGAAAATCACTATTTATACATGTTCAGTAGAGCTTGTCCCAAACATGAGCAGATTATTTCTTTCTCTCTCAATACACACATTCATTGAGACCCCCCTCTCTGCCCTGTCGTGTCTGTTTATCCACCTGATGTGTCGTGTCATAATCTTAGACTGTAAATTCTGTCGATGGGAATTGTCTTTGTTTTACTGAGTGCTTAACCAAAGTAGGGGCCTTATCCCATAGGGTTGTCCCTATCATAACAACAATTGTGTGTTTGTAAATATACATAATATACCCACGCATAAAAGTATCTAGCAAAGGCCATCAATGATAAATGTTCATACATTTTATAGAATTTTTTTTTTTTTAAATCATTTTGTGACAAAATATTTGGAGATTCATGACCTTAGTTTGATAGGACACAGATGGTGTTCATTTAAAACCCAATTGAATACCAAAATGAAGCAGACAAAATAGCTTTGATATGGTTTAGTTCAAATACAACTCTACCCCGATATAATGCTGTCCTCGGGAGCCAAAAAATCTTACTGCATTATAGGTGAAACCACGTTATATCAAACTTGCTTTGATCCACCAGTGTGTGCAAACCCCCCCACCCCCCCGCTCCCCCCGGAGCACTGCTTTATCGCGTTATATCCGAATTCGTGTTATATCAGGTCACGTTGTGTCGGGGTAGAGGTGTATTACTGATTTTTAAAATTTTTCTTTTCCCTGCCAAAAGTAGATTTTGAAATATTGAACCTCTAGTTGTGGAGCTCAGCTGCAAAGGTCGCATAGTATGTTAATGAGAAAAAGAAAACATGAGAAATACTGTCCTATACAATTTTCCAGCTTACAGCTCCGTCACAGATGACATCTACCATATTACATAATGAATGTGTTCGCACAGACTTCAGCACAGCCAAGCCTCACATTTTGCTGTTTTCATTTTCACAATGTCAGCTTCAGTATATTCTGTTTTTTAAGGAGTATTCTTGTAGTAGAGCATCGTGATAGCAAAATACTATAATAACCAACTGCCTTTAAATAACCCTTTTACTCATATACACTTTATTCAGTTCTTTACAAGCTATTGGAATAAATCACAACCCACTGAGCTTTTGTACCATAAGATCCAGAGGGGTGCATGGCTAGGAGGCATTTCAAGTATTACATTCTAATCAGAATGTTAATTCTTTCTTTTTAGAGGTGGTATTCTGTCCATTTTACCTAAATAACGGAAATTGGAGGGTTGTTTTGCTTGCACTACAGTATAACGTCTGTTGTGGGGATTGCCAGTGGAACTGTTTCAAGGCCTCTCAAGGTGACTCCTACCCAATCAGAAAGTCACTGGAGGCGGCAAATCAGATACTAGGGCTGGATGCAGCAGGCTTCAGGCACTGACTGTGTGCATGTGCTTATTTATTCATTTTTATATTCAGAACAAAAACTCCAAAATGCAGAACATACATAAATTATCTCAGCGGACATGAATTTGAAGTTAGAAATCTGTTTTTAAGTGCCCTGTTCTTCTTCAGCTTCTTATCCCGTTGTGTAGTGCACTTCAGGTTGCGCATGTGCTCCATGCACCCAGGACCAGAGAAGTCTTCCTACCAGCGTCTGCTCAGTCCACAACCTTGCCCCTACTCACTACTTGCTTTACACCAAGGGCATAAGGGGGGGCTGCTGGACAGTGCTTACTTTGTAATGAAAGTGCTGCCAGGGCTCAAGCTGGGCAACCAGAGAGCGGTGGCTGCTGGCCAGGCACCCAGCTCTGAAGGCAGCGCCGCAGCTAGCAGCAGTGCAGAAGTAAGAGTGGCATGGAATGGCCTTGCTACCCTTACTTCTGCGCTGCTGTTGGTGGCAGTGCTGCCTTTAGAGCTGGGAAGCCAGAGAGCATCAGCTTCTGGCCGGGAGCCCAGAGGTGCTGGGGTTGTGAACTGCCAACCTTAGAGTGCCAAGGCTCAGCCCCAGCACAAATTAAGCACTGCTGCTAGAACACCAACATTTCAGTTTCTTCTCACCACTCATGATCTGGGATGGAGCCTTAGTGTTCATTGCGCTTCTTCATCTTATCTGTACATAGTTTTTTTTAAAATAGAAATAGTTAACATTTAGTTGTTAGTGTAGCGTAGTTTGTTTGGTTCCTTCCTTGGGGCCCCCCCCTCCTGGGTAGGGGAGCAATTATCCACCCTCCATCTGTTCTTTCCTGGTGGTGGGAGAGTATGCTAAGTATCCGTAGCTTCAAGAGCTGCATGGAATGCCTTCCTGGTAATGGACAATCACAATACCTCCAGTGACTAAGGTGACCAGATGTCCCAATTTAATAGGGACGGTCCTGATATTTGGGGCTTTTTCTTATATAGTGGCCAATTACTCCCCACCCCCTGACACTTGCTATCTGGTCACCCTACCAGTGACTGAATTTGGACCAGCGCCCTCAGCACTGACTGTCCATGCTGTGGAGGAGGAGGCAGCTCCATCAACTCTGGCCTGCTTCTCGGCACCTGATGATCTGCTGTTTCACCTGGAACCAGAGTCACTGATGCTGGCTGAAGTCCTGCACCCAGCACCAGAATGCCAGTTGGTACCCAAACTGCTGTGGTGCCCTTCTCTGACCCCCTCATCAAGCTGGGGTGAAGCCAGACTTTGACTGGTACTGTTGACAAGCAGAAGCTGGTCATCATCTCCTTTGGCACCAGGAGCTTACCCATTGTTTAGAAAAACATTCAATTTTGATTTTAAAATTGCCAGGGATGGAGAATCCACCACAACCCTTGTAAATTGTTCCAGGGATTAATTACCCTCACTGTTAAAATTTTACACCTTATATCCAGTCTGAATTTGTCTAGTATCAATTTACAGCCATTTAATCATGTTATACCTTTTTCTGTTAGATAAAGGAGTCCATTATCAAATATTTGTTCCCCATGTAGGTACTTATAGACTTTAGTCAACTCGCCCCTTAACCTTCTCTCTGTTAAGCTAATAAATTGAGCTTCTTGAGTCTATCAGTATAAAGCATGTTTTCTAATCCTTTAATCGTTCTTGTGGTTCTTCTCTGAACCTTCTCCAATCCTCCTTGAATTGTGAACACCAGAACTGGACACAGTTTTCCAGCTTCAGTCTCACCAGTGCCAAATACAGAGGTAAAATAACCTCTACTCTTATTTGACTAGAGTTTAAACATACAAGGATTGCATTAGCCCTTTTGGTCACAGAATCGCACTGAAGTTCATGTTCAGCTGATTGTCCACCATGACCCCCAAATCTTTTTCAGAGTCATTGCTTCCCAGGATAGAGTCCCCCATCATGTAAGAACACCTGCTTTCTTTGTTCCTAGAAGTATACCTTTACATTTAGCTGTGTTTAAAACGTGGATTGTTTGCATGAGCCCAGCTTACCAAGTGACCTAATTTATGTGTTATCTGCAGACTGTCTTAGTGATGATTTTGTTTTCTTCCAGGTCATAGATTAAAAATGGGCCAAGAACTGATCCCTGTGGGACCCCCCTAGAAACACACCCACTTGATGATTCCCCATTTACAATGATATTTTGAGACTGATCAGTTAGCCAGCCTTTTAATCCATTTAATGTGTGCCATGTTAATTTTTTTATTGTGCTAGCTTTTAAATCAAATTGTTGTGCGGCACCAAGTCAAATCAAACTCCTTACAGAAGTCTAAGTATATTACATCAACACTATTACCTTTATCAACCAGACTTGTAATTTTATTTCATATTTTAAAAACAAATATAGGTTAGTTTGACAGGATCTATTTTCCATGGTGAATAACCTTCCCGTTCTGATTTCACAATGGTGTTACATTAATATAACTCTGTTGGCTTTAGAGGAGTTACTCCTGATTTAGTATTAGGCCATACAAAATGGTGCAAAGAACAGAAAGAAAAGCACCCTAAATATATTAGGCCAGATCAGTGTGTTTATGCCACTTTAGCACCAAGCAGGAGTAAAGCTGGTTTAACCAGTGTGGAGACTATTGAGAAGCAGTATAAATTAAAGCTGCTCTGATTTCACCCGAGACTGGCCTGGAGATGAACGGCCCTAGGACTAGGGGAAGGAAAAGTCACCTTTTCAGCTACTGTGCAGCTCAGGATCTGATCCGTAATGAAAAGATTGTTGTTTGTGCACCTGTTTTGTCTAAGGGTCTGATCCCATTGGAGTCAGTGTGTCTCCTACTGTTATCTTCAATAGAAATCTTTAAAATGAAAATGATTTAGGACAGCGGACAAATTCTTATTCTTTGTAAAGTACAGAGTAAGTTTAAGGTTCATTTTAGAGATTTCACATAATCCCATGACAAATAGGAAATGAAGAAAGTAGGACGCCTCATGGGCTTTGTCTCAAGACAACATCTTCTGTGCCTCTAAATTCCATTGGTGTGTGAGGAAAAAGAAATGTCTCATAATCATTTGTCAGATATAATGCTAAGTCTTGAATTCTTTAGCTGTATTTTTACGGTGAAATTGGGTAAATTCACCACATATTATCATATATGCCTTCATGAATGCCAGAAGACAACCAGAGAGGCACCCTTTTGGGCAAGGACCAAATGTGCTTATTTCCTTTTATGAAGTTTATTTCTCTTTTTTAGTAGTGAGCTAGTTGTTAGGATTCTTTCTGCTAATTCACACATGTTATTTAGCAATGGACTCTATTGCTGTCTGTTAAAACTCACTGAGGATTTTTCATTCAGCCCTTGCATACCTTCAGGTTTAAGCACTTTTAGAAATAAAAATGACCACTATTATTGCCACTACCATATGACTTATTTGTTTCAGAAACTTATATTGAATATTCTTTTGTAATTTCTTTATCTTCCTCCTGACCTCCTCTATCTTATTTTGTAGCACTAATGACTATTAGAGAATTACTACAATGGCATTTAAAGTATAGGTGTACGTACGTGTGTGTGTGGGAGAGAGAGAGAGAGAAGAAAAATCAGCTCTGTGCTGCAGTTAAGAGCTCACAGCAGTCTAAGTCCTTCTAGTGATAGCAATGAATACAGCTGCAGGAGATATCTCCACCAAACTGAGATATTGTTCTCTCACGCTGACAGATCCTCTGCCAGTTAGCAATTTTTTTTCAGAGAACAACCCATATGCCACTTGAGCCACACAGAAACTTTGCAACTCACTGTTTGTGCTGTTGCTTCGAATCTTGACCTGTGACCAAAGGATGCTGTGATTCAATCACATTGTAAAATCAGCATACCTTAAGCAAACACAGGCCAGGCAATGTTTGTTTATTTATTTAGTATATAAGGCTATCAGCTGTGTATAATAATTTCTCCAACCGTCCCAAACAGGCAGCTTTTTTTGGAGCAGGGTGAAACCCCATGGATTACTGGTGACACGTCTCTAGTAATTTTGTGGTGTTCTACAGATTAACCTGTCCCTGAGGAATTTGCTCTGTTAGCATTTCACCCAAATAGTGATAACTCCTTGTCCTTTTGCTTAGTGTAACTGCTATTTAGATCATTTCTGTGAAATTTTAAAAGCAATAATGTTTAGAAAGAGGACCACTTTAGTCATGGGACAGCAGATTGTTGAAGCTAATGAGTTGGGGTTCTTTCTCCTTTTTGTGATATTATTTCTTGTGTGTTATGAACACTGTAGTGCCCAATTTTATTTGGACCTATGAATGATTTGTGTGGACTCTCAAGACAAAGTATGGTCCTTATAAGAGAACACTTTTTAGTTTGCTTGCAAATGATTTGAATGCTGTCTTAATAATCCTGAGAATGCAAGTGGACAGTCCATATATTCCTTATATTCTTCTTCCTCCTTTCTCTTTGGAAAGGCCATTTTTTCCCCCTTTGCGTAGTAAGATTGTGTGTGAGAAATCAGATCAAATGATCTTGAAATCTATTTCACTTCCTCCAAATGCCTATGATTGACTCACCTTTCTTAAATGTGTTTTGAGAATGGAGAAGGACACTAGTGCTTCTCTGTCCTCTCTTCTCTTGATTGCACCATTCAGCACACAACAGAAAAGTTGGGTTCTCTCACCCAGTCATATTTAACTTCACAAAATAAAACACAGTGATTTAACTAACCCCCTGCAGCTCTAACAAACATAAAAAATTGACTTGCAGGCATATATCTTGTGTCCAATGAATATCCCAAAGGTGTGCAAGAAACTCAAAGGAGGATCAAACGAGAAAGAGAACACACATTTGTTGCATCCAGACAGATGGCATCAACAGCGAAAGATCTTATTCTCACTCAACTGTAATGTTCTCAGCAAGTATCTCCATTGGAAGGACAGAATGAGAAGAAATAATAGAGTTGTAAGTTAACTAGGAACCTATCAACAAAGCCAATCTGGCACAGAGTTACAAACCAAAAATGCCACTTATGTTATTCAGAGGCCCTCAGTGCATCAATCAGTATTTCTCCTTCCATTTTTGTTTGAATGAGAAACTCATTGCATTAAACAGAGGGTATAGGTTATTGGATGAAATCTGTTCAGAAATAAAGCCCATTTGGTTCACATTAACCAGCTGCTTGGGAGCTACTCTCAAATATTTTGGAGCAATTTGGCACTAATGTTAATCACCCACATTTATGAAGCATACGGGAGTGGTGTGACTGATAATCTAACTAATCATTAACAGATTTATTGGTCAAGGTGATAATAAAATGGGCTCTATTCTTTGGAATTAAATGAAAATCTATGAGAGGAAAAATAAAGAGCATTAGTGAAGGGGATGGATGAAGTGAAAGAATGTTTAAAATTAAATTCCATTACAAAAACTACAAATACAAAAGCCATAATAAACAAAAAAAAATTAGAGGGTTGAGTTTTTTTAAATAGATAATGCAATTCCTTTGTTGATGCCTTACCTGGAAACTGATGTTGCTCACCCATAATGCCAACAATATATGCAAAAGATTTCCGGGCAACTCTTTTGTTAGGCAAGAATTTGCTTGTATTCCTGATGGGGTTTAAAAAAGAAAAAGCCCAATGTATGATGTTTAAAAAAAAATCTAGATACTAGGGGGAAAAAATCTGGTACTTACAAAGTGATCAAGAAATTATTAGACTTCAAATATTTTTCATGTCAACAGTATATGTTTGATCCTGAACAATTACATTCACCAGCTTGACTAGCTGGTTACATAAATGACTGTGCTGTGCAATCATGGACAGATTTTGGCTAAATTGTCAAGATTGAATCCCTACAGCATTCACTTACTCTGTGGACTGTGCAGTTGGTTGTTAGGCTATTTAGTATAGTTCATTAGTGTGCTCAGTTAATAGTTGTAACTTATTCCACTGACTAAAACCACTGCTAAGCCTCCTCAGTGAGCCACAGCTCTACACCGAGCTCCCAAGCTCATTCTGCATCAAGGAGACCAAACCCCTCCACTGCTGAGTCCAGCGCAGATTTCAAGAACTCCATGCTATGCATCCGATGAAGTGGGCTGTAGCCCATGAAAGCTTATGCTCAAATAAATAAATAAATAAATGAATTTGTTAGTCTCTAAGGTGCCACAAGTACTCCTGTTCTTTTTGCGGATACAGACTAATGCGGCTGCTACTCTGAAATCTACCCAGCTGTTCTCAGAAAGGGGTAGTAAGGAGTATCACTGTCAGGGTAAGCGCAGATAAGTGTCACCTTCCTTGATGCCTTCTAAGATGAGACAGAAGAACCACCAGGTCTCTGGATCAGCTCATGTCCCTCCATCAAAAGGCAGTTCATGGCCCAGATCAGGTCCCTCTGATGCCTTGGTACTAGCTGCTCACCAAGTATTTGCGATCCTATCTGAAACCGTGATCCACACTGTTCCCTCTATTGACTCCTCAGTGTTGACATCAGCACATTTGGTATCAGTAACTACCAGGAGCGTTGCCAGCTTTTCTGCCGCCCTAGGCGGCGGAAGGTCCCGCCCCGAAATGCTGCCCCCCACAGAGGCGGCGGAAGGTCCCGCCGCCGAAATACCGCCGCAGTTGCCGCCCCCCAAATTGTAGCGCCCTAGGCGACCGCCTAGGTCGCCTAATGGGTTGCGCCGGCCCTGGTAACTACATCACTCCATCACTTCCCCCCTTCAGAGCATAGCAGAGAGATGTCTCCTGTCCATGCACCTCACTCTCCCTCTTACAAGCCATGCTGGTGTGATAGGGTGTCCAAGGATTGCCCTTACAAGCACAGACCACAAGGATCTTATGGGGAACCATTCTTCATCTCGGAGATTAGAAACAAGGAGTATTCTATCCAGTTCTAGTCCCCTTCCTACTCCTTACCCGTCCTCTCACAAGATACTGTTAAAATGGGAGATGTAATCCTTTCTGTTCCTGTTGTTCGTTGTTGTTGTTATAGTGTCTGAGATCCCCAGTCATGGACCAGGACCCCATTGTGCTAGCTGCTCTACAAACCCTGAACAAAGACAGTCCCTGCCCCCAAACAGCTAATAGTTAAGTATGTATAAGAGAAGAGACAACAGTTGGATACAGACAGATGGGAGAGTAGTAGGAACCAATGAGACAGTAGAGTCAACATGATAGGCAGTGGTCTCAGCTTGACAGCAATTAACTACTGTCAGGTTTCTTGTAGGCTTTGCAGGAGATGGGTCATTTTAAGGAGAGATTTAAAGGAGGATAATGAGTTAGTTTTGTTGATGTTTATGGGGAGCCTCTTTCCAATGTGGAATTCAGAAGAAAGGAGTCTTACTCCCATTGCTTTTTAATCCCAAAGATGATGCCCGTTTCTAGATTTAAAATGTCTTAATGGTTTAATTTGTCATTTCAAATTCAGGTGGTTAACTCTGGCCTCCATAATTCCCTAATTAGTACCCCAAGAGTTGCTCATGGCTCTTGACTTGCAAGTTTCCTATTTTCACATATCCTGATTTTGAATAGGAGCATCACACTACCAGTACAGAGTCCTTCTCTTTAATCTATCCACAGCACCCAGGGTATTCACCAAGTTCTTAGCAGTTGTGGTAGCTCATCTCAGAAAACAAGGAATTAGGAAAATCCATACTTTGACATCTGGCTCATCTGAGGGAGATCACCCCAACAGATGAACATGATCATTTACATGTTCCTAGAACTTTTTAACACCGTGGGAGCTCAAGATCAGTAGAGAAAAAATCCACATTGTTACTGACACAACGGATAGAATTAATAGGAACTCTGTTAGATTTGAGATCAGCAAAAGCCTATTTGCTACAGGAGAGGTTCCAAACCATAATAGTCCTCATCAGTCATCCACAGGTTCACCCAGGGACATCTGTATGAACATGCCTCAGGCAGCTGGATAAAATGGCCTCCTGTACTTCTGTTGCACAGCATGCCAGACTTCACCTATGCTCCTTATAAGGTTGGCTACAGTCATATATCTACCCTGCAAACATAACATGGATATGAAAGTGAAAGTCCTGGGAGAAGTCCTCTCCTCATTAAAGTTTTGGAAGGACCTTCTTTAAGTATGCAGCAGAGTACCACTTTCTCTACCAGTACCTACCAAGACATTAGTGATAGATGCCTCCCTGCTTGAAAGGGCCATCACCGAGACATATTATTCCCTGGTGACTAATATTTACTCCAAGTCCATAAAGTATAGTTTACTTTTTTCCATAAATAGTACCTGTACACATGCATCTCACAATGATTATGAATATTGACAAGTTACAAGCTTTCTATAGACAGCTTGCATTCTCTTTATAGGTAAATATCCAGCATGACGTGTTTAGTGTAGTGAGTTTGTCAGGTCTGGGGTGCAGGTTGTTTCCAAAGAACAGGAGACCCTTTGTCACACCCACCCTACAGTGGCTAGATTGATCAAGGGTCCCATTCATGTGTTTGTCCAGTCCCAGTCTGGGAGCACCCTCCACTCTGGGATCTCACCATTGAAAGTGCTCCCATTTTTTCTGGATAAAATACAGATGACCAGGGTGACCTGAGTGCCTGAGGCTTCCTACAATCACTGAAATGTTGACTGTGGAGGAGACAAACCTTGATTTCAATGGATAATTACAGCCCAGCAATCCAGAAGACAAAATCAGTAACAACAACGAGATCCATAGACTTTTTCCCCCTCACCAAATCCCATGTTGGGCAATAATTTTAACCCTGTGCATTCAAGCAAGATAATACTCCATATGTACAAAATGGCCCCTGGCTAGTATAACCGTGACTCTTCCGATTTTGCTGTCTTTTTGTATTTTTAACTCAGCAGGCTCAGTGCTGCATTAATAGTTTTTTAAATCTATTTATTTATTTATTATTAATTTAATTTTCTAAGGCTCAGTACTTTGCTGTACTGAGACAAGGAGGCAAAGGTGGCCCGGAGCTATGTTTTTATATTCTCTGATCCTGGGGCTGTTCCGGGGCCAAACTGACCCCTAGTGCAAGTTAGCGCACTAACTTATATTGGGCCATTATGCCAGGGAGGATCAGGCAAAATGTAGGGGTATCCCAACTTCAGGAAGTTTCCCAGATGTTTTGCATTGCCTGTGCAGTGCAAAGCAGTCAGAAACTGAGGATCTGGCCTCTATCTATTTAAAAATTATCTTATACCACATTTTATATAATATGACATGACAGTTAAAAAGCTTTCCAATATGCATACCAAGAACCATGTACAGTATTAATAATATATATATATATATATATATATATATATCACTAATACAGGGAAGAAATAACAGAACCATTAAACTGGGTGACTGCAAACACTTTTGTTGTAACCCTTAACTTTCTTCTCCGCATTCCCTCCCTTCTGTTTAACACCCCCATTCATTATGTCAGATCTAAAATATAGGTTGGAAGATCTTTGAGACACTTTCTTTTGTCCGAAGTGCCTAGTACACTTTTGGCACATATAAAATAATAGTCATAACATAATAAGTTTACAGATGTGCCCTTGAAAGTAGATGTAATTATTGCTGTGATATACTAATACTAGAGCTCTGAAAGCAGCTAGCTACTGTTCTTCCATCACAGTACAATTGCAATAAAGTGCAATCAAACTTTAATACTACAGGTCAAACATATTTATTTAGCCATGTAAATGTTGGCCAGGTTAGATTATAAACTGCTTAATCATAATTTATTTCTTGCCTCTCCATGATGCTTTTTATCAGTCTTTTTTTCCTGATTAGTGCTTTATAATCTTTTTTTAATGAAAGCAGATAGTCCAGTTCTATTGATGACTATGAGATCTCTACCTGGAGTATATATTCTCACTGAACAACAAATTAGTCCAATATAAACAAACGTTTCCTTTATTCTGTTGTTTTATCTGAATGAAGAAAAGAATTACTGTTATTCAATGTGAATGTATTAACTATTTCTTTTAAGTGAGACTAATTGGAAGTTGCTGTGAATAAACATAAACCTGCCCTCAGCTTCAGATTTTGTTCAAAGATGCTTAGGGGACCTTGAAAAAATTTAACCTTGGGAAAGGAGGAAGCAATAATGGATACTGTATATAAATTCTTGTTGCTGCTGTGCTGTTTTCCTCCCATCTCACCAACAAAAGCCTGCCCCCCGTCTTTTGCATTTGATCTAACTGCTATCTCAAATGAAACAGGGCGATTGGGGTCGGCTGTAAATGGAAAGAGCAAGAACAGGGAACATCAGCAGCTAGAACCACATAGGGCAAGAGTTATAGAAATGGGCAGTACTCTACAAATAGTGTATAAAAACCCTGGTAGTTGCATTATATAGAAACTGCTCCACAGTCAGGGAGACATAAGAATTTTAGTCTCAAAACTGTTCTACGGTGAATCCAGCGCTTCAGAAAAAACAGCATTTAACTTCTCAAAATATATTTTATTTCCTATCTTGTTACTGACAACAATAAACAAAATATGGTATCATGAGCTGTTAACTCAGTTTTGAAAAGGATAATGGATCATTGTTCTTCGAGTGATAGTCCCTGTATGTATTCTGTATGTCGGGGTGCGCAGGTGTGCCATGCATCTGGGTCTGGAAGTGTTTCTTAGGAGTGTACGTTGACCTATACCTGTGTAGTGCATACCCTTGTGCTTGCCGCCGAGGATATAATAGGTCATGCAGGTCGATGTCTCTCACCGCTGCATGGCCTGAGTCAGAACCAGCTGTTCCTTCATGTTCTTAGTTTTGACTAAGAGAGTGACTTTGTCTGTTCTTCTGGATAGTTGTATATAGAGTCGTTTAGTTTAGTTAGTAATAGTTTTCTCCCCATTTGGGGACCATTTTCCCCACCCCTCACATTCCGGGGTTTAAAAACTGTGTTTCCTGCCTGCGATCATCCTCCATGAGTAACGAGCACCAGAGGTGTCTTTACTGCCTTGGCAAGGCTCACATCACAGCTCGTTGCTCCATCTGTAAGTCCTTCCCGCCCCAGGAAGTTCAGGAGCTCTGTACATTTCTAATGGAGGAAGCAATGAGACCGTGTGCACACTTGGATCCGGGACTGTTGGACACCTCCACTCCGGTACAGCAGCCATCACCTGTGGTGAGTGCCCCTCTGAGCACTTTGCATGCCCCAGATCTGGTGGTACCAACAGTGAAGGACAAACCCACACATGAGAGTAAGAAGCACTCTCACAAGCACAAGAGCAAATCCCTGCAGTGGACTGCTCCCCAGCGCAGCGTTTCCTCCCTGAGCTGAGCCAGGTCGGGGTGAGATGTCATGCATGGATCTGGCTGGACCAGCACCCAAGCTTCCACAGGTGGAGGGTAAAGCTTGATGCAAACATGATCCAATGGTACTAGCTGTGCGTGCAGAGCGCTCATAAGCGTCTGCATGACCCATCCTGCCACCACATTCATGCCTCTCAGACAAGCCAGTCCCGCAGACACCACTGGGGCCCTCTGGTATCTCCATGGGCACTCCAGGGACTCCCAACCACCCCATTCTCGACCTTCAGCTGCTGGACACCTTTATTAGAAAATCCAAGTTGCGTATGGTGACACTGGCGTCGATTATCCCACCTCTCCCCT
Organism: Emys orbicularis; assembly: GCF_028017835.1. NCBI lineage: Eukaryota > Metazoa > Chordata > Testudines > Emydidae > Emys > Emys orbicularis. The sequence goes on along the minus strand of NC_088685.1, from coordinate 124,508,351 downwards.
GGGGGGCCTGGTTTGCAGCTCTCGACATGAAGGATGCCTACTTCCACATGGACATTCAGCTACTCCACCAGAAATTTCTACATTTTTGGGTAGGACACCACCACTATCAATTCTGGGTCCTCCCTTTTGGTATAACCACAGCTCCACGAGTCTTCACAAACGTTTTCACCATAGTAGCAGCATAAATAGGCCATCTCGGCTACTCAGTATACCCCTACCTAGACGAATGGCTTCTTATCGTGCTTTCCCAACAAGAATTCACCTTTGCCATCCTCACCCTCTGCACTCTCCTGGCGTCTCTAGGTATTTGCATCAATGAGGAAAAGTTAGTGTTCTTTCCTGCATAGACGATCTGCTTCATTAGAGCACAGGCTTTTCTTATGGCAGACTGATTCGCAACACTGACAGCCATTGTTGCTGACCTATGTCACAAGCCACGCAACACAGTCCACCATTGTCTGTCTCTCCTTGGACACATAGCAGCCTGCACCTATGTAACACTGCATGTATGCCTGCATATGCATTGCTTCCTGATTTGGCTCCTCTCCATCTACAGACCCAACATGGATGATATGGAGGCCCGGGTCCTTATTCCCTGAATGGTGCTCGCTTCCCTCACACAGAGGACTGATCCTTCCAAGGTCATGGTTGGTACACCCTTCGCTCCTCCCACCCCCAGGCCATTATCACAAGAGATGCCTCCCTTATGGGTTGGGGAGCCCATCTAGACAGTCACACAGCCCAGAAGGTGTAGACTCTATGAGAAGCCAGGATTCATATAAATGTCCTAGGACTGTGGGCAGTCTGTTTTGTGTGCCAAGCATTTCTTCCTCTCATCCACCTTAAATTGCTCTCCGACAACATCGCAGCAGTTGTGTACATCAACAAGCAAGGCGGCACAAAGTCTCCCCCCTCTGCTCCGAGTCCATCCACCTTTGGAACTGGTGCATCAAGCACCATGTGACGCTCCAAACCACATACCTCACAGGCACCCAAAATATCCCTCATCAGGACACTCTACACAATGCCATTCTCTGATGCGTCTTCCACAAATGGGGCACCCCCTGATGGGACCTCTTCGCCACTCACGAGAACTGAAAATTGCCCCTTTATTGTTCCAGGTGAGCCATAGGGGAAGACTTGCAGAGCAATGCCCTCCTCCCCTGGACAGGCGACCTGCACTACTCCTTCCCCCCATTCCCTTCGTCCCACAAATGTAGTGCAAGATCCACTGTGACCAAGCCACCATGACCAAGCCAAAATGATTCGTGGCCATTGCTGACTTATCCAAGGGCCAAGCCCTCTCCCCCCAACAAATCTCTAAATGGGTCTCTGGGTGCATCCATGAATGCTACACACAGTCCAACATACCACTGCCTGATGGAGTCCCAGAGCACTCTACACAAGTGCAAGCAGCTACATCTGCCTGCCTCACAGATGTCTCATGGCAAGACGTGTCCTGCAGCAACCTGATGCTCCATCCACACATTCACATCCCACTACGCCATCACTCAAGCGGTGGCTACAGACACTGCTGTGGGCCAAGCCGTACTGAACAAGAGTGCACTTCCTCTCGCATCCTTGCACCCACCTCCATGCTGATCACTGCTCACCCATGTTTGGAATACATATAGGGACCATCACTCAGAAGAAGAGGTTACTTACCTGTAACTGGAGGTTCTTTGAGATGTGTGATCCCTATTTATATTCCAATACCCACCCTGTATCCCCTCTGCTGTGGACTTCACTGCACAGCTGTAAGAGGGACACTGGAGAGGCAAAGACCCGCACAACCTATTATACCCTCTGCTGCAAGCACAAGGGGATGCACTACACACATATGGGTCAACAGACACTGCTAAGAAACACTTCCAGACTCAGGTGCATGCCAGGCATGTGCACCCCTACATTTGGAACACATATAGGCACCACACATCTCGAAAAACCTCCAGTTACAGGTAAGTAATCTGCTCTTACATGAATACCAGCAGTTTCTGAGGATAATAAAAGATTCTGTGATTAATTATGGCAGTTCTTGCAATTGAGGCTTTCCAAGTGTACTTTAATAATTAGTATTAATGTGGTAATGTAATATGTATCATTACACTTACAGGCTGTGCAATGTGGCTGAGTTTGCAGTGCTGTTGGAACCTTAATTTTGAATTTCCAGACTTTCTATTATTTTAATTGTGCAACCGCAACATGGTAGGTTTTTGCACATGCGCAAACACACTACATATATCTGGATGTCTGAACTATGAATTATACTTGGGAGCAGAAAACCAGCTGAAAACCTCATGGCAAAATCTATAGTCTGTGAGTTTGAAAGTACAATGGAACCCCGTTTATGTGATCTAATTGGTACTGGAGCCAGATCAGATAATCAAAAATTTGGATAATCAGGAGCACGGTCTGGGCTCGGACTGTCAACCCCAGGGGAGATGGGGCTTGCTGCTTGGTTCGGTTAATATGGAGATCCGGATAATGGAGGCTCGGATAAAAGGGGTTCGAATGTATACAGAAAGTTTTTGTTTGTTCAGGGAGCCAAGAATAATCCCAGTATGGCTTCTCTCTTCCTGTGGGGTGGGATGGGTAACAATGTGGAGTGATGTATTTGATCTGTTAATGTAGTATTATTCAGACACCAATCAACAAGAGAGTAATTCTCAAAGCCAAAGCACTTAAGCCAGGGTAAATGAGTAGCAGGCTGTTAGTGTTACTGCATTCCATGGGAATCACTTGTTGTTTCTAAGGTGAAGAAGATTAATGAAACTTCAGGTGCTGATGGCTATTACCAGCTACCTTGACCTAAGTACAGACTGCATCTGACAGGAGCTTGTGGAGAGCAGCCATAGGCTATTTTGCTTTTGCTGAGATGACTCCCCTGTGAGTCTACCAACAAAGCATTATTCTTCAAGCTAACAATCGAAACATTTTATCAAGAGTGTGCAGGCAAAGTTTGTTTTCAATATCCATAAGACTTTGTAATTTGAAGGAAAGCTTTTCTGCATATGACCATTGAACAGACTATTTTTTCCCTCCTCTCCCCTGCTTCAGTCCCGTTATGACAGATAAACGGGCCAGAGTGATATAGAGGGAATCCAACTAAAACCCCTGTGTCTGGCTGGGGGAGAATTCCTCTGATGGAGCCAATATAGCAGAGAGCTGTAAGGCTGCCTCTTAGGACCCCTCTCAAACCTTGGTGTACGGGGTGTGCAGGGTTGGGTGAAGTATGTGGGAGGGGCAGAGCCATGCCCTGCAAGACTGCAGCGATTCCAAGCAGTACTGCAGCCCATAGGGCAGCCCTGGGAAGCTGCAGTAAGTTAGATCAGCTCCTTGGGCTGTCTGAGTTACTTACCCGCGGGTCCTCTCCAGCCAGCTGTGTTGCGAGTTCTGTGTTGCACCTCTTAGAGGTGCATCTCACTCTCTGTGCTCAAACCACTGTGTAATGAACTAGTTAGTTAAATATACCACTAGTAGAGTCAAATCACAAATTAATGTTCCATCTATGATGTACTATGTACTGAGCCAGCAGTAACTTGCTTGGGTTCCCCTCCATACTTGGTTCCCATACTCACCCACTCCAAGGAAGGAGGGGAGGTTCCAGGTAGGTGGCTGTTACGTTTTGTGGATCACTCAGACCGGTAAGGGGTTCTGTTACCACCTGCCCTGAACCTTGGGTGCCTTAATGCTATGCTGCTGTGGCTCAGAGCCCTGTCACCAGTAGCCAGTGTACAAGTATAAAGGTCTGACCCGGGCTTCCAACAGCCTAGTTACTCCTCGCAGGGTGACCGCAACAGCCCTTCTGGTACTGATCTTCCCAAATCTGTCTGCCCCAAGTTCTTAACTACCAGATACTCAGACTTTTCCCCTCTAGTTTGTCCCTTCAGGGAAGGAGTGAAATCTGCACCCTAGTTATCAGATGACGTTGGGACTCCCACTCCACACAGTTTGCACAAGAGAGTCCAGTTTGGGGTAAAAATAAACAAAAGGTTTATATAATGGAAAACCACAGATTCAAAGATGAAATAGGAAGGGGAAGGAAATACATACAGATTACACAGAAAATAAACGCATCACCTCAGGTTTTACACTTACAAATTAGATACAAAATCCCTTTTGTGATACAAGTTACCTATTGCCTTTGCTCAGTTTCCCAGCATGCCCTCCGTCGTAGAGGCAGTCCAGCATTTAATGGACAGTAGCCCACCTAGATGCTGGCCCTCCGTTTCTGGATAGCCTTCACTTCAACCCCCTTTCCTTTTAACAGGGTTAGTGTGTGTAGGGGGTGTCTATCTCTCAGACCATGGTGATTCATGATGAGGAAAATTCCCTCTTTTCTTAGTTTTCCAAGACTGGGATTTTCTTTTCAGTTTCAAGTTGTTTCAATGTTTCCCATCAACTTTAGTGCCCTATCATTTGTCTTTTCCTGGGTTGTACAATGCTAGGTGCTTGGGCTAGTCTCTTGTGTTTGAAGAGGCAGCCCCTCCCTGCCTGGCTGACCATCTCCCTGTTGTGAGGTGGAGCTGAATGTTGCAACACAAACTATTAGCACAATTTTATATCTGCACAAATACATACATTCATAATCACAATCTGCATATATATCTCATAATGACCATCAGGTTCAGAACATAACAAGCGTTCATAAAATATTTTACTTGGCACATTTTTATACACAATAACCCTGTATGCCGCCAGTTGATTCAATTGCTTATTCTTTGAGGTGGTTCAATCCCCCTGTTCTTCCCTTGGGGTGTCTGGACCCTGATTATCTCAATAGTTGGTGAGGTGAGTTCTTGTGAGCACAGCCCTGCTGGAGCCATGAAGTCAGGGATGAGCCAGGGGACCAGGCAGCAGTGCCTCTGGTCCTTTCTATGGTTTACACTTACCTCAGACAGATCTCATTTGATCTGTGGGTTCCAAGGGTGCCAAACCACCTGCCACTTCTGCAAGGAGGATGATCCCTGTTCCCCACATGAAAAAAGATGAATTCCAAAGGTGAGAACTTGTATATCCCAGCATGCACTGGGGAGAAACCTCCTTTAGAAGCTCCTTGGGATCCATAGCTTTTACTTTTAAGATCTTAACCAGAATCCCTTTTCCTTTGGTCAGGAGAGAAGAATAGGTTAATTGAATTTCCTTTTATACAAATAAAATTGTCTTTTTGCTTGCAAGAGATCAGTTAACTTCAACAACAAGTGTCAGTGTTCCCAGTGGGAACTACCCAAGTGTGTTTCTCAAGATATAGTGAAAACTGTCTAATCATTATGTTCCAGTTCTTTAAGAAGCTTCCAAAGATAATTAAAACAAGTTCTTGCCTGCTGATAAAAGTTTTGTTATCCTGGATCTGACTTGGTATAATCTTAAGTAGTTAATATATTTTTAATTAGTAAGGAAGCATTATGCTGCTATATAGCCTGAAAGGATATCTTCAACTTTGCAGAACATTATTGGGTTGGTGTGTTTGTTCCAGGTATAACAATTAATGACCAGTTGTGAACTATTCTGAACAAACTTATTTGTTCAAATTCAGCCCAGGTGGTAATGAATGAAATTTGTTACCCTCTGACTGTTCAGTGAACTATGTGACGTGAATAGATGGGCTCAAGTTCATCTCCTAATGGGCACATTTTTTAATGTGCTAGCTTTGTGTGTATGTGTTAGTGACATTATCCTCTAGCGGCTGGTCCACAGAGAATTTGAGAGACTTATTACTACTTCTGTTAGCTAACAGACTTAGAATCACAGAACCATAGGGTTAGAAGAGACCACAGGGGTGATCTAGTCTTCTAACCCCTTTCCATGATGCAGGATTTGTTGTGTCTTACTTGTGCTTTCCTAGACCTGTTATGTCTCTCAAGGGCAAATAGGGGATTTTTATTCGCCAATGAAGTCAAGTCAATATCAATCAAGAGTATTGCCAACCCCAATAATTAAAAAATAATTAGTTTGTCTTAAAAATCATGAGATTAAATAATACATTTTGGGGTATTTTTAATTGCATTTTGGTTTTTGAGCTTTTAGGTTACCCTCAGTTCACATTTTCAAGATTTTGTCCTCGGCCATGAGGGCTACTTTTTATTTAAATGAACATTGTAATTCCCATGCAATCACTTGAGTCCAGGAGCAGGGGCTTTGAGATGAACATTAAATATCATATGACTCACAATAAAATCACAAGAGTTAACCACACTGAGTAAAGTCAGCAAGATTTCTATATATATAGGGGATGTGCCTGCTTGAGTAGTTCCAAAACAGAAAGTTATCTGCTATGTTAAACGTTGTATGTTTTTTCCCCTCTGTCTCATCAACTCAACATCCATTAAGGGCTTGTTCTTATTAAACAACCTGAACTATTACTTGGATGCCCATATTCAAACATCCTTGCTTGTCGCAAACGTAAATCATGGAGACCCTTTAGTTGACAATTCCCTGATTCAAATGCTCTCCTGTTAGTCTAATAAGCTAATAAAGACTTGCAGGTGTATGTGTAGTAAACACACAAAGATACTGATCCTTCAACAGAGGCACTAACAATGAATTCCCTTCCAGTGCAGCTCCACTCTGAATATGGCTTTGTAAAAATGGCACTTTGGGAATCGTTGGTGAGTGTGGCTCTGAGCTCTTTGGAGCAAAGGATTGTGTTTTTACTGAATGTCTGTACAGTGCCTAGTACAATGGGCCTCTAATCCTTCATTGGTGCCCCTGGGCACTACTGCAATGGAAATAATAACAAATGATTTCCATATCTGGTATGCTTGCTTTACAAGTAAAAGATATTTTTGCACTACAAACTGAGCCTGGATAGTGTCAAGCTGAGCTCTCTTCTCACACATCATTCCCAGTAATGAAGGTTCTGCAAGGACAGATCCATCCCTCTTTTATACCAGTGCAACCCCAGTGTCTTCAGATGGGGCCCTCAGTGACACTTGTGGAACCCTGTTGCCTTAAATGTGAATGCACAGGTGTAACTAATAAGAACGCAGCGAACAATTCTGTTTATGATGCACAAAAAAAAAAAAAATCGAGATCACTGTTGCTTAGCTGTGTTGGCCCCTGCAGTGCTAACAGCAGTAAAAAGCAGTTAAAAACATATTTTTCCACTAAAGTCAGCAGATAGGACTGAATACACACAAGGAACAGGTCTGTTGAATAAGACAGTTCCATTTTTACAGCATCACTCTTCAGAATAGAAGAGCACTTTAAATAGTACAATCAGAGGATTAGAGTTAAAGGATTTATTTATATGATGTACAAAGCCAAAATATAAAACATAATAGAGGAAATGTAAAATAAAAGAGGATTATACCAAAAACACATTGCTGAAAACTAGCTTAGAATGTTGTGGTAGCAGCCAAAAAGCTCACAATGGAAGAGGTTTTATCTCTTATTAAAGTATTAAAACTTGTATCCTATGGGAACAAATTTTAACCCGGAGAAAGCAGGTGCAGCTCCCTGTTCCTGCTTTCATGAGGTCTGAATTTGGTCTGTTATTATTGAGGTCTTAACTAGACTTCTATTTCCCTGAAACATCTGGTATCTGGAACCTGCGAGTAAGAGCAAGCTGCATGGACTGTGTTGTTAATGCAGTTGTAGAACCACTTCTTCCTGAGAGTAATGGTTGGTCACAAATCCCTTCCACTAATACATGTGGTTGACTTAAAATAACCTCAGCTACTTAGGTTAAGTGATTGACAATAACTGGAATTTCCACGAGAAGTTAAACTTTTGTCATCAGAGGGCCTGATCCTCATTTACACTTAGTCAGGAAGTGTACCTCTCTTTTGTCAGGAAAAAAAAAACCCTCTGTTAGATAATGTAGTTATCCAGTAAATTAAGAACCTGAGTGGCTCACAGTATGTGTGCTTGTATGCATGCAGGAATGTTTGTACAATAGTTTAGAAAAGTTTGAGATGTGGGGTACAGAAATGTAAACTAAAAATAAATTCTTCCACCTCCAGACCACTTGCGAGCAAAAAGATGCAGTAGCATGTCTATATAAGTGTTGTATTGAAATTCTTGTATACAAAAAATAAACTGGAAAAAGTGATCAGACATTGATGTTTCTGGTTTGCAAGAAATTTCAGTATTTCAAAACTTGGTTTCATTCCAGTTTATAACAAAACCAAATTTTTCATCATTTGTTGTGAACTTGAAATTCCAAAATAAATTTGTTTAGGAAACACTGGCACATGGTGTTTTTGAAATGAAATATGCTTGCTGGGACTGGTAGCTGTTTATGGAAATTCACATTCTTGTCAGTTTCACTGCTAAATAACAGTCGTGAAACTGACAAGAATGTTAATTAAAGTTATTAGCTGGTGGCTGTTACCAGGTCCACCATGCAGACTGCCCCTGGGTGGAGGATGCCAGGGCTTTCAGACTCCCAGGCTGCCCATTCAGGAGTTGGCCTGAGGAACCAGCTGGCCTGGGAGTTTTGAAGCCCTAGAGTCCCCAACACAGGGCAGTCTACATGGCAGGGCACCCCAGAGCTGCAGACCCTGAAAGCCCATCTCAGGACTTCTAGGCTCCCAGCTCCATAGCAAGGAGCTGAAAATACTGAGAGCCCTGGCTCCAGGTGGGATTCTTGGGGTTTCTAGGTTCTCTGCTGTGGAGGTGGCAGTCAGAGCTCAGGCTTCCAG